>NC_136284.1:600000-1194556 GCF_964198595.1 Lampetra fluviatilis | reverse complement strand
ATCTCGTCTCAAACAATTCAAAGGGCACCCCCAGTGGCAGTTGTCCCTATGTGGTACAAGGTGACTTAGCACGGGCCTGTAAGTGGACATTTTTTGGCAATCAATTGAGTAATTTGTGGATTATTTTTCAAATTTGGCAAATTTGGACCATGACATACAATGTCCTACTCTTTTCGAATGAGCTCACGGGATCTTTAACGTACATTGTGAAGCAGATTGGGAGCGTATCTCATACCTGTCAACCCCTGATCAGTGCTTACCTTATTACAGACCAATTCAGACCTTATAGGTCACCCCGTGCCCTTATAATTCTCAACGTTCATCCTACAAAGTCCCATCAAAGGGGAGAAACACAAAAAAGATACATTCTATTTTGTTGGCCCGTATTCAAATGGCTATACGCCGTATGGACCTGAACTCAAAATTTCCCTGTCTAAGACTACGGGTAAACCGTATGAGTTGACAGGTATGGTATCTGCTTCACAGTAATAACCAGGGGGCCTGTCAGATTTGAACCATGAACCTCTGCAACAAGCGGCAAACACATTGAGTGCTGGAACTAAATATTGACCTTTAACGAATTGATAATGCACTACAAGGCCTCCAAGACAGTGTGTGCACGTTGTTGTGAATATACACCACGGTGATAAGATATGTGGTGTGGAAATGCAGGAGGGCAGTGTTGTCAAACTCCAGTCGTCACCCCACCCCACGTTGTGCAGCGCATGTTATCTGGCTTAATTGTAGTGTTATTTAATTGAACATTGTTTAGGTTTATGGTTAGGAATTTGCCCAACGCGTGTAATTGGATACCATTTATACGCACACCCTCACTTTAAATGTCTCCATTGCGTAGCAGCCTGTCTCAAGCCTGCCTCATCCATACACACCTCTCATGTTGGCCGAGCCGCTGCAAGATTACACATTCTAATACTGTTTGGACATCTCTTCACTCGCCATGCAGTACCGCTAACACATGTTTGTGAACGGTTTTAAGTTTCCAACTGATATATTTTTGTAGGTCAGCGGGCAAGCACGCAAAGAAGGTGACATCGAAGATAACGATGACTAACGGTGGTTATCGGGGAGAGCAACGGAGTCCGCGTGCCGTCAGCGCCCCCAGGCTACCTGACGGCCATGAAGCCCTCCTCAGACGGAAACTACACCAGGTGGATTTCACGAGCACTCTGTATACCGCACTGTACACGCACAGTATCAACTACATTTTGTTCAATTTTACTTGAACTAAAAGACCCTTCTTGAATTTCGACTCTTTCAGGGTACCAGATGGTAAGCTGTCGCTGAGGCAAGCTTCGGTGGATCCCAGCGCAATGTCACCGCAGGATTTTGGGCGGCTCCAAGATAACCTGCGCAACCTTCAGATGCAACTGGAGCTGGCCCTCAGGCCCCGGGGGCCCCCTTCAGCTCCCGCAAGCCACAGCCCATGCGTCCTGCAGTGTGAGCACGCCCGACACCGACATTGTCACGGTGGAGCAGAACCTCGCCAACGCCGCACAGGAGCTCCTGAAGTGACCGCCCGGTGCCGTTGAGCCACCACCACGTGGGTTGGCACCACCACCACGTGGGTTGGCGGCACCACCCCCTCAGACAGAGAAGTGCCTTTCGACCGATATGTATTCACATCGCTGCCCTTTGCCTCAGTACCTGTTATTTTGTCCTAACGCTGTCAATTTTTTTTAAAGAGGATTTTTTTACATGTATTTTGATAAGTAAACCACTTTTTTGCCCACCACATGTATCGTGATTGCACGTGATTATGGCTGTGGAACCTTATTGCCTTCGGTACGAAATTTAAGACCACTTGCACCAGCAGTTAGTTTAGTGGACTGAGAAGCTGGGAATGAAGAGTCAAGGGTAGTGGAGCTGACAACCACAGGTTACAGCCATAGCCACGTGTAATGGAAAGGTGGGAAAACAAATGGTGATCCATGCAAGTTGCTCAAAGTGTTACAGGTTTTGTTGAGCAAGGGCATAGCAATGTGAGGGATTTGGTAATTCGTTTTTCTATTTTGTTAGAACTTGTCATTGACTTCCTCCTTCTGAATATTCCTTATTTTAACAGAGAATGTAGCCGGATGCTTCCTCTAATTCCTCTGTAGGGTTTTTTTCCGATATGAGAGGAAATGTAAACCATGCCTTGATGCATTTTAATTTGGTTTCACCCTTAACGTGCCTTGGGTTTTGTATGCTAATTGATTTTTTTGGCATTGTTATCTGTTATGTCTTTAATACATTCCATTTACTTAGTCGTAATGCGCTGCTGTTTTGATTGTTTTAACTTGAAACGTTTTCTTTACATCTGAAAGTAAAAATGCTGCCATTTGGACACCTAGTCGAAGCTGATTACTGTAAACATATTTTCTTACGTATTAAAATAGAAGTTTACACTTTTTTTATCTACCGCAGTTGAAGTCACTGCCATGCAAATTACGAACGTGTCCTGGAGACCCCAGAGGATATGTTTTAAGCACCATTTGAACAAGCTCTCAATGCACGCGTTGGTGGTGTCCATGTTAAAGTTTGCTCTCCGCGCCAAGGCCGAGCGTCAAATCATCCCCCACCCCTTGTCGCCGATTGAGCCAGATGGCATTTGCACTCAGATGCCACCGCGAGAAGCCCCGACGGCGTATCCAGCGCGATGTTGCCCCCTACGGCTTTCACGCTCGCAGCAGAATGTGCTTGGCCACACCTGATGACGCCGGTTTGTTTTGATGTGCCCCCCCCCCCCATGCGGGAGAGTGGGGCACATCGCCGATGTCACGGTGCTCCCTCCGCTTTAAAATGAACCTCGCGTGCCTTTTGTTTGCAATTTCAAAATTAGGAATGTGTGTGGATTTTGACTTTTTTTTTTACATTTGTCTTAAAAGCATTATTTTGGGAATGCGTTAGTTGCTTATTAACGTACCTGTTTTGGGCTGTGGTACTTCAGTGCTACGAGCCAGTTTGTGTAAACACTTCACGTGAACATTTGCCTACACTGACATTTGTGTAGGGAGAATGGCTGTGCAGTGGGCAGCAGAGGGGTAGATAACAAATGCCATTGTTATACTGTAGTTCTAGGCTCGCATATCCATGCTCCCCACCTTCAACCCACACTGAGAACTGCGTGATATGGTCAAATAACCATCACCACCCACATGGCACGGGGAGGCCCTCTTCTAGCAGTGGATTGACCAAGGGTTGTAAATGTACATGTAGCTATACACTGCAAACGTATGGGAAAGTGCTACACGTGAAGTGTTTAATGTAACCGGCTACAGCATTCACGTCTACCCACAATTATGAATTCAGTAATTCCCAATTCGGAAATATGTCCACCTGTGTATAATCGTCAAATCAACATTTTGAAACATTGGCACACTCGGCAAGACGTGCGAGTTACATGCTACAGTTACTCCTATCATTGTCGTGCCAGTTCCAGTTATACTGGAATGGAACTATGGCCACATTCCAGGGATCCATGCGGCGTTTACCGATAATGTACTTGAAGTCTCTGATACTGGATATTCTGGTTTTCAAGATAAGCAGATTTAATGCAGGTGCTTGCTACTGTTTGTCTTAATTACTATCATGTTCCTGTGCTGTACATCTTTTCGATGACCTCATCAGTCGCTTCATTGGCGTTGCCACGTTGCGGTGCGCGCGTGGAGTGGTGCTTTGTAGTTTAATTGGGCTGATTTTTTGTAATAAAAGTAGATGTTTCTACACCACTGTCGGCTGCGTGGATCGTCACATCTGCAGTGCTTACACACACAGAGGGGCATTCTCCATGTGCCATGTCCACAAAAACGCCGGGGATCTTGGCCATCCTTTAGCTATGGAAGATTATTAACAAGCAAAACACCTTAAGATGCCTAGGCCTACGTAGGGTGTGTGCCAAGCTCGTCCGACACGCGTTTGAGGATTTTATTAAAAGCACCCAAAATGTTTACATTTATATAGTCCGATCTTAAATTGATGTTTCTGGACTCGCGGATTTAAAATGTACGAGGTTTGCGCAACCATAAAGTCGAGACCGCTAAAATGGAAGTGCCTGAGCTCAACTTTAAAGAACCAAAAAAAACGCTTCCAAACGGGCATCGAGGACGCGCGGTATAGGCCCGACTCTACAACATGAGAGGTATTTGTCATTTTGGCCGCATCGGCTTTGAGGTGCCGGAGCATCCGTGGGGATCCCTGCAGCCGGGACTCGAACTCCTCCACCCACGGTCGCTCGTCAGCCGTGAAGATGGACGCACCCGTGTGCCGACTCGCCCCCGAACAGACTGCGCACGAATGGGGCGTGAGGCTCCAAGGAGACATTGGCCCAAGCGGTGGTCGGGGAGCGGCGAAGTCACTTCTGGCCGCTTTGGGGTGGAGGTGGGGGGGGTCGTTGTCCATCCATGCGTCGCCTGTGCTGCGTGCAAGTTGACGAGATGTCTATTCACCGGTCATTGTCGAGGCGTCTGGCTCATCCCGTGCGAGGTTGCTGTGCGGGAGCCGTCTCCTGCACGCGCCTCGCATAACCCTTGGTCCCGTGTGCAGTGGCGCGCGTGGAGCCGTGGGGCTCGAGAAGTCTTTCCCATATACATCACATCAACGCCTACAGTTTTGGCAAACTATTCTGCATCGTGCATCGCCGCGTGGGAACCATCGGAATGCGTCTTCGGGAATCGCGCAGCAAACCCGAAATGTCAGCGGGCGTCACGGACGACCCCTGGGAACTGCCCTGTCATGTTCTGTCAGGCGCAGACCGCGAAGCGCGCTGACTCGCATCATCACCAACACGTCCACCGCCACTGCGCCCCACTCCACCGCTCAATATCCCCACCACGCGAGTACTCTTACCACCCCCACTCGTCCTCACCACCCTCACCACCACCCTCACCACCACCCCCATCTTCCCCGCCCTCACCGCTATCATCACCATGGTCGCCGCCACCACTTTCACTGCACCTCACAACCTCGTCCCATCACCATCCTGACCATCCTCGCCGCCCACAGCACCACAATGGCAGCTCACCACCCTCACTCGTACCATCACCACCCTCAAACATCACTCCCCTCATTGCACCTCGCCACCCTGATAACATCACCGTAGAGGCGCCACGGTGGCTATGATATATTAACGACCTCGCCTGGTGTACAGGAGGTCATGGGTTCGATCCCGACCCTGACGCCTGCTGCTGTATATTTGGAGTTTGCATGTCCCCCTCTCTCCCCGTGGTCGCGTGGATTTTTCTCCGGGTCCTCCGGTTTTCCCCTCCACATTTAGAAACGAGCGTTTACAGTATCTGACTGAATGCATTTCCAAGTGACGATATGCCACTTCGTTGAGCTATCGTTTGTGGCCAGGTCGCTTCTGAAAAATAATAATATCGAGCTCAGTGGGCCTTACCTCGTAAAATAAACAATAAAAATTGTCATCACACTCTCATCACCATCGCCACCCTCACTGCACCTCGCCACCTTCACCAGGTGATGATTCTGGCCCAGCAGAAGAGTAACTCCCTCGCCTAATAATAGGCGCAACTGAGCCGGCGGGGGTGCTGGAGGGGACGGGGGTAGGGAGGGAGGGAGGGGAGGAGGGGGGCGAACACGGGGGTCTCCTGCCCCGGGGCCGCCACGACCGCGTCCCGCTCAGGCGCTGCTAAATCTGTCCGGGACGCGGGCCGCGAGCCGCACTCCGCAGCATCACAGCCCCGGGCAGCAGGCGGGAGCGTGGGCGCAGGGTGGCCCGAACTCTTCTGCCGTCTCCCATCGCAGGCATGTAGCGGTGCCAGTCGGGTTCTGCAAAAGTCCGCGCGTAGTGGTTCTCAACGTCGGAGCGGCGCGCGTCTGGAGGGTTACCGCTGCGCTTGGAGCCCCGCGCGAGAGGGACACCACGAGAAGGCGGCAGGCGCCAAGGGGGCCGCCTGTCCTGCGGTAAGCGCGCTCGGAGCGTCGTGCGTGATGTTTTGCAATGCCCCCCCCTCCCCCCTTACCACCTCGCCCCTCGCTCGTGCCGTTCACACGCACCAGCCTCGCTCGGTGACCAGGTCTCGTATCGAGCTGCTGCTGCTGCTCTCCGCTTGTGGAGTTGCAGGTGCGCGTGGCCCACCCAGTCCGTGCCCGCTGAGAACAGAGAAACGTTACAAACCCTGCATGTTGCTCAACGCATTTCGCAACACGTAAATTATGTCTTACGTTCAGTTTTTTGCTCAGGTGCAATGCCAGAATTTGGTTATAAAGTATATGGGTGTATATATATATATGCCCCTAGCTCTGCATTTCAAAGTTGCATTTAACGTCACAACAAATTGCACGTTTCCTTGAGCGTCCAATTAATGCCTTGATATGTGAGGGGGGAAACCTCTGCCATGTCAACCCCCGAGTTGGCCGTGGAAGCCGCGTCTGGCCGTGCCACCCACGAGGCCCATGTCCTTCAAGGACCCTTCACTCGTCCGTGCGCACTGCGGCTCAGGCGCGCGACCACGGCAATCATTGCCTGGCGCCGCAGATATGCGGCTTCAGGGACGTGGCGTGATGAACACGAGCCCTACTCGTATCCAGCGAAGCGTCATCCATCACATCGCGGCAGTTTGGTCCTTTGGGAGAAATCCGGAGGCTGCGTGAGGACACGCAGCCCCAGAATGCAGCATGCATAATAGTACTAGTTTATTCAATTTCAAAAAGGCAAACCAACTTTATCGAGTGACTCCAGAGAGGATGGCGTTTTTGAGCACAATTCTTTGCGCGGTGCCTGTGGAGATGGAGACCTGGCGACGCGCTCACCGTGCGGTAATGTTGACGCAAATAAACGCGGGCGCAGGGCGCATGATCCCGCACAGGCAGCAGGGATGGCAATGGGTGGCGCGTGGAGGCTGCGCGAAACCCGAGCCCTGGGCCGCGAATAGATCACGCTGACGGCCGGGCCCGTGAGCAGTGCCGACAGCTGCCCTCCCCGGCCGCCCGCCCGCCTCTAAATCCGGGGCGCGGGTCCAGCCGCCCTGCCCCCGTTACAGGCGTCGAGGGGCGCAGCTCACTCCGCTCCAACAGGCTCCTCCAGAAATATCCGCCCGTGCCTCACGATGAATCTGCGCGGCGCTTTGTACACCAATTGCGAGTGATGTCAGCCGGGGCATACGGTGGTTTACACAAATTGAGGACACATGTGCTGGTCGGATCCGTGCACTGCTCACTGGACTCCAATGCCAGGTCGAGCTGCGTCCTGACCCAGCGCGTCCATTTCACGTGAAGTCCTCACAAACAAAGCACTGTGCAACCCCTAGTCTAAGCCCCATATGTTTGGATTCGAAATAACTATAATATTGATGCGCAAACGTTGCAATTTCCCTGAGCTCGCCTCCACTGTGTAACAGATTAAAGGCAATAACCTGGCACAATGAGGTGTTATTGATATCCAAGAGACTGCACACAGTCAGATCCTGAAAACGAACGTACATTTGTGGAAAACCTTCTGAAGCATTCCAATTAAGTCCACCATCCCTCTGGAGGGGGTAAAATTTGCATCACCTGGTGAGGTGCAACAGTAACCTTGCTTTTGACAGACCTAGACCCATCCATGGAAACATGGATTTGCCACCAGTATCCTGGGATCAGTGATTAAGATGAGCACCGTGCTATTATGTTCTGTTGTCAGGACAACGAGAGAAATCTGTGAAGATGAGCAGGAGAGCGGAACTGTTTGGGGGCGCACCGCGCTTCCTCTCCCGACCGAAGGCATGCACGGTGCCGCAGGGCCAGGATGCCACTCTCAGCTGCCAGATCGTGAGCTCCCCGAGTCCCACCGTCACCTGGGAAAAGGACAGCAAGCAGATCCGCTCGGGAGGCCGCTACAAGATTGTGGAGGAGGGCAACACATACCGCATGATGGTGCGAGACCTCATGCTGTCCGACAGCGGCCAGTACATCTGCAGGGCCCGCAACTACGTGGGCGAGGCGTACGCGGCCGTCACGCTGGTGGTGGAGTACACGCCGGGCTACAGGCAGGAATCGAGCGCTCCACTCCTGCCCCATGAGCCTCCCGCGTTCATCATGAGGCCGACCTCGCAGAAAGTCTCCCAGGGATACAGCGCCACGTTCACCTGCATGGTGAGCGGGCGCCCGGCGCCCACCATCACCTGGCAGCGGGATGGCAAGAACGTCGACAACTTTGTGGATAGCTACCGCTTCCTTACCGAGGGCAGAGACGGCATGCACACGCTGAAGATCAACAGCGTCCGCCCCAGCGACATGGGCACCTACAGCTGCAAGGTGAAGAACAGCGCCGGGGAGGTCAATGCGTCCGCCATCCTGGGAGTTCCGTCGGAGCAGATTTTGTGGTCAAAGCCCCCGTCGACGGCGTACGGCAAGAAGGAGGAGGACACACCGGCACTCTCGTACATGCACCGCAAGAGGTTCGACTATCACCAATATTCGAGCAACGCGTTGACATCTCGGCTGAGTCCCTACACCTCGTACCGGAGCTACTCGCACTCGCCCGTGCGTCCGCAGGAGGAGGCCTCCACCAGGTCCTACTCGCGATCGCCCAGCCGCTACGGCCGAGAGCAGCTGTCTCCGAGCGACGCAGCCACAATGGTAGGCACGGGAAGGAGCCACGGCCTACGGGGGCCACAGCGGTGTTATCCTTGTCACCAGTGTCACCGAGCCTCCACTGCAGACAAGCAAACTGTGTCAGCCTATAAATGAAATTGGGACCCATTTGGAATGAGATGAGATCTGTTCATATAGGGGTTCCATATATGTGCAGTACCATGTGAGGATTTATCATTGTTTAAAGAATGTTTCCAGTGATTTACAAATTTCCTGCACAATCCCAGAATGTTATGTCAATATTATTGTGCACAATTCTAATTCATGGCCCTAATAACAACTCCTTACAATAGCTGTATAGTTTTTACATGATGGGGGAAAAAATAATAGGTTTTATCTTTCGACAATACAACAGGTGGTGTTAAGATGCTCAAACGCCAAATAGATACATTTTGCAGGCATCAAGTCTGCATTTAACCACGCATATACGTGTGACAGAATATGTAAACAAACATGCTCTGACAATACATGCATTGTCTGTGAAACTCACTGGACTACATCAGAGGCAGCAGCCTTCTTTACGGCCTTGTCTCACCAGTGTTAGACTAAAGAACACCTTATTTTATTATGTTTATTTTTATTATCTTCTTATTTCCCTTCTACGTGACTACCGAAAGAACCAAGAATATAAAGAACACCTTATTTTATTGCCAGAAAAGATACCACCTATTCTTATTTTTCATAATTTCTGATACTGGTAAAGAAAGGTCCCATAGTTTATACATCTATAGCATAACACTATAATTTGAACAGGAAACAATATAACCATGAAATATAAATTATCTCAATGCATTGGCAATTGTCTCATGAGGATGAGGAGGCCAAGGAGGGCAGTGTGACGCGACAACAATCTGACTGCAAACCCCGTGGGTTCAACACACGCGCACACGTGTGTTGAACCCCCCGTGTGTTGAACCCCCCGTGTGTTGAACCCCTCGTGTGTTGAACCCCCCGTGTGTTGAACCCCCCGTGTGTTGAACCCCCCGTGTGTTGAACCCCCCGTGTGTTGAACCCCCCGTGTGTTGAACCCCCCGTGTGTTGAACCCCCCGTGTGTTGAACCGCAGCGTGCAAGAAGCAAGTCGCCCATTTACCGGCAGGAGGCCCGGGCCCCCCGCGCCCCCTCCCCCAGCCGCCCCGGCAAGGACTACCTGTCGCCTGCCCACACCACCTCCAGCTACCGGGTAAGAGGGGCCACATCCATCTTCGCTCCCACGCCGTGGTGCCAAGAGGCAGCTGGATTGTCCCTAGGAGAGTGTGGATGGAGTGCGTGTGTGCCCCCAGATTGCTCGTCCATGATACAAATCACGCATATGCATGGAGGTGATGTAATGCTTTGCAACTGTTTGAAAGCTGAGTAAAACATCAATCAATCAATATTTATTTTGCCAGTATTGCCCTCAATATAGTAGGCATCAGTGAACGTTTACAGTGGAACGTGAACGGCGCAGGATGCAGAGAGCAACAAGGAATACAAACACAACACCCGCCACGACCTCAGTGGCTCACACAGACACATTTGCATATTTGTAAATATTCCAGGTTCCTCTGGTTTTGTGTCTCCAGGTTTTGTGCAACTCTTCGATCAATGTGGCCGGTTTAAAAAAAAGTCTGAGTCCCTGACTGCAACACGGCGTTGTACTGGACTCACTCACTCACTGACTGAGTCCCTGACTGCAACACGGCATTGTACTGGACTCACTCACTCACTGACTGAGTCCCTGACTGCAACACGGCATTGTACTGGACTCACTCACTCACTGAGTCCCTGACTGCAACACGGCATTGTACTGGACTCACTCACTCACTGACTGAGTCCCTGACTGCAACACGGCATTGTACAGGACTTACTCACTCACTGACTGAGTCCCTGACTGCAACACGGCATTGTACTGGACTCACTCACTCACTGACTGAGTCCCTGACTGCAACACGGCATTGTACTGGACTCACTCACTCACTGACTGAGTCCCTGACTGCAACACGGCATTGTACTGGACTCACTCACTCACTGACTGAGTCCCTGACTGCAACACGGCATTGTACTGGACTCACTCACCGGGATACATGGCAGCACGGGGTCACGACGCCCTCCACGTCAACCAATACGCCACAGCTGTCCAAGCACCTTCAGTTGGGACTTCAAAATGTGTTGAGTGCCTGAGCAGCAGCCAGTTGTGCCTGGGCCGACTACAATTTGATGGATATTGAATCATCTTTACGACAATAATAGTGACCCTCCGTTATGAGCAGACAGAAAGTGCAAATGCCTAAAGGCCCACAATTTTTTAAAAGTGTAGGCCAGTTGAGTGCTTCCTACTGCTCAAAAGTCAGTGAGCAACTCTGTGTGAGTCATTATGCCCCAAGCACCGACCACTCTGCAGTGGCATTCACAGTGCACGAGTGGGTCCTTGTACACAATGCATTTTGCGCACATTGAAATCTGCGCGATTGGTTTGTGCACATCCGTGTTTGAATCGTTTGCACATGCCGTTTATTGAACCTCTTAAGTATGCTGAATTGATAGAAGTTGAGTGAGTCGTTGACCCTAAATTGCCCAGGCACGTCGAGTGGTTTGAGCGAGTCAGGCCGAACAGTTGCAGCACTGCGGACCAGCGCGTGTCTGCTTTGTGTTCGCCGTGCCGGGCAGCAGCCGGGCAGGAGTGCGTCCCGGTCTCCCGTGCGCCTGGTGGAGGAAACACCGGACACCAGGATGGGCTCCTCGCGCTACTCCACGGAGAATCTGCTCAAGACCACCAAAACCTTCACGGTACGCAAGGCACCACTGGGACGCTGCGAGCGGCGGCTTGGCACGTTTTTATCGACCTCCAGTTAAATGTGTGAATCACAAGCTTCGGTGGTGCACACAAAAATGCCTAAATATATATTACGGCTGGGAGGCTTAGGAGGCCGTATAAAATGGCAGGGTGGCTTAGGAGGCTAAAACTGATGCTGGCTCCGAGCACTAAGCTGACACCACTCAAATTCTGGGTTTGAATCCAGGCAGCCACCTTAGTTTAGTGGAGTGAATTGAAGGGCGCAGGCTAACCGCCATGCGATAAAAGAATCATATAAAACTTGGTTTAAGGCTTGAATGACATGTGACAAACACCCTTTGCAGGGTATTTAAATGTGTGCTTCTATTGTGACTAAACGCACACATTCAAGCGCTCAGTCCTGCTGTGGTTCTGTAATGTCATCTTCTGCGGCTGTACCCTGAGAAGGTGGTGTATTACTCACTGCAAGAGTTCAAAATAGAAATATGTTCATTTCGTAACATGACACAAATTTCACAAGTGTAATATATTATTTGGAGAAAAAATACATGTTTTATATTTTGAACGTATGTATAATTTGGCTTAATTATACATTTTTAACAAAGCTCAGTTTTATATATTGTACCTAGGCTTTCATGACCAATATTAAGATTCAGAATTAGTTCTTTTTCGTGTGATCGTAGAGGTGTAATGTATTTTTTTTCAACTATCGCTCTCGACCACCCGACAGAACCAATCAAATCAAGTTGTCACGTGTGTTGATTTCGTGTTTTAGCAACCCATAATGTTAAAAAGTCAGCATAATTTAGTCGATTTATCCTGTCAAAATAACCTGAAAGAAACTAATCACGAGCTATTTTCTTACTCACCGCACAACAACTTTGATAATGTTGTTTGTCGCTTTCCACTTGGGACTGTACTAAGCAACAGTTTTTTTTTTTTATCTACGAGCCCCCATTTAAATTGTCTTGACCGCAATTTCGACTGCATGACAAGGAACCTGGCAATTGTTTGGTACACCAGTCCTGGAGTTGGCTTAACTTAATTCATTTGCCGGTATATCAAAGTTGAAATTCAAGGTGAGCCCAGCATATGATGGCTTTACTCCAGCAGTAGCTCAACCTGCACATGCAAATCCACCCAGTGGCTGAGCCCAACCCTGTCTGCGACATTATTGAGCCACCGGTCTGGCCGTCCCATCTCGTTACCGGTAACCCTGTGAGCCCGATTGTTCTGTGCACGCTCCGTGCAGGTCACCGAAGGGAAGCACGCGCGCTTCAGCTGCTACGTGACGGGCAAGCCGAAGCCAGAGATCGTGTGGAAGAAGGACAGTGAGATCATCGTCCCGGGACGCCGTCACCTGACCTACGAGGACGACGACGGGTACTTCATCCTCAAAGTGCTCTTCTCCAAGCAGTGCGACAACGGCCTGTACACCTGCACGGCCACCAACGTCGTGGGCAAGACCTACAGCCCCGTACAGCTCATCGTGCACGGTACTTACCGGGGAAGGCGCAGCCTGCATCATTGAATATATACTGTATAATGCATCATCATCATCCTGCGCAATGGCCATGGTCTATCCACTGTTGCCGCGATTCGTCAAGCTCCTGCATTGCCATTGTGCGTGTCATTGCAGCTCACAAGCTGAGCTCGTCATGCCTTCTCCATTGTGGTTATTCTCTTGTGGATGTTCTTTCATTTGGCTGCCATTCCATTCATCATCCATTGTCCATCATCATCAGCGTCCCTTGTAGCGACTTGTCCTATCCAAGCCCACTTACTTAATTTAACCGTTAATATGATGTGAGTTACATTGAGTCATTGGCCTGGCTACTCACACTCTGTTTTCTTTTTCAGCTGTGTCCTTCTAAACCAGTATTTTGTTTTGTTCAGTGAACCCGTCGTTGTACTCAGCGTGACGTGGCACCCGGAGGGTGACGGTCGCGAATCTTCCCATCTGCAGAGCCACGGGTGCCCTTCAGGACCAAGCTGCGTGATGTGGAGGTGCGAGAGAAGGAGTCGGTGACGCTGGAGTGCGAGGTGCCGCACCGCGGCGTGAAGGCCAGCTGGTACCTGGAGGAGACAGAGCTGGAGCCTCATCCGGACAAGTACGTGATGGAGGAGGATGGGACGATGCGCCGCCTGACGATCTGCAACGTGACGGCGGACGACGAGGCGGTGTACGTGTGCGAGATGTCCGAGGGCAGCCGCACCGTGGCCGAGGTCACCGTCAAGGGTACGTGCTGGTGGTGCCACCCGAGACCTCACGCGCCGCACGCGTTTCGGCTTTGTTGTTGGGGTTTTAAAAAAAATCTTAGGCATAGTTTATCACAAGCAGGGCTTCATTTCTCACTTAATATTTTCTCGGTCGCTGGTAGACCGGACTATGCACGTGACTAGTAGCCACAGCCATAGCAAGATGAATACTTGATGTGGAGTGCTGCATGTGGGGGGGTTTTGCGGGTCACGAACCTCGACAGATCGTAAGCGGCCACTCTCCGATGTTGCACTGTGCTGCTCGCGGCAGGGGTGATTGTGAAAAAGCTGCCACGTCGGCTGGAGGTACGAGAGAAGGAGACTGCTTGCTTCACTGTGGAATTGAACAAGGAGGGCCTGGAGGGTCGCTGGCTCCAGAACAACGTAGAGATCCGCCCTGGCCCCCGGGCGAAGGTGGAGGTCTCTGGGACGAGTCACACGCTGAGGCTCACGGAGCTCACGCAGCAGCAATCGAGCACCATCGTCTTCCTTACGGGGAGCTCCAGGACAACCTCGCAACTCGTTGTCACCGGTGCGTACCTCACCAGAGAGTGCCGATTCTATCCGTCGGAGCAATGATTCCTGTAGTCGACGGGCGGTGATAAATCCGTGGAGGTCAGCGTGATCGTGGCACTGTGTTTTGTACTTTCAGCGATCCGGTACGCCCCGCCGGCTCCGCCGACGGATGCCATTGCAAGGGCGCAGTCGGAGAGCTGGCTGCTGCTGAGCTGGTGCGCACCTCCCGAGCGGAGCCGTGCCCCCGTGGAGGGATACGTGGTGGAGGCGAATCGCCTCGGCAGCAGCGTGTGGACACGCTGCCACGCATCCGCCAGCGTGCCCGGGCCCGAGTTGCTCGTGGAGAACTTCTCCAAGGAGGGCGACTACCAACTGCGGCTCTCCTCTGTCAACGCGGCAGGGCGCAGCCTCTGCGTCGACATCCCTGGAACGTACTACATAGGTCGGTACGAGCTGTGCCTGTCAGCTTGACAAAGCAGTGGGGCTTTTTTAATTAAAAGAAAAAGAGTATATTTGTTGTAACTATGTAACATGCGTCGAATGCCATCGTTACAGCCACTTTGAGTTGTATGCGTCACTTGGCGCTCGTTACAACAACAACAGAGGCGGTGCGGCGCGACCGCTGACCCGCGGTTTGTTCCACCGTGCGGTGCGCAGTCCCAGCAGCGAGGCCGATGGCAAAGCCGGGTGCCCAGCTGGAGGTGCGCGTGGAGGCCGGCGGGCAGGCCGTGATGCGCTGCGAGCTGCTCGACGCGGGCGGCGCCGTCGAGTGGCTGAGGGATGGGGAGCGGCTGGAGTCCGGGAGAGGTTTCCTGCTGGAGGAGGACGGCTCGGTGCAGCGGCTCGTCGTCCAGCAAGCGAGCGGCGCTCACGCCGGCACCTATGTGTGCCGCTCGCAAGGCGGAGACGCCGCGTTCCGGCTGCAGATCACAGGTCGGCTCCCGCACGCTGCTGCGACGCCACAGGCGAGCCGTGCTTACGGGCGCGAAGGGTCAGCCGTTGTTTTATTTGACCTGTCATTTACTGGTGGTTTCCATTGTTTGTCATTCAACAGAACCCATCGTTGCATCGTCAGCTGCCTCGCAAGTACAAGGTTAGTTGCGCATCTGCGGCCGTCTGGAATGTTCTTCCTTCTGATATTAGGAAGCCACTGGAGCTATGCACTTTTAAATCTAAATTGAAAACTAATTTCTTTAGAACTGCTTTTTTGTGTTGAGTTTGTTGTCCTACCCCCGCACCTCGACTTAGCACAGTTGGCTATGTATGGTGTGGAAGAAACTCAACATACATACATGCACGATGCACGATTGAACTTCATCATCAAGTGTCCGTGCGTGAAGTTGACGAGATGCAAGCGGTACCAAGAGGTGACAAACGATTCTGCCCGTCTCCCCATCTCGGCAGACTCTGTGACGGTGTCGTTCAACACGGGGATCGCCAGCAAGGTGGCAGCCGAGGGCGAGGAGGTCACCTTCAGGTGCTCCGTGTCACCGAGCGACGTGGCGGTGAAGTGGTACCGCGAAGGAGTGCAGCTCAAGCCCACGAGCCGCATCTCCATCTCGGCGGAGCCTCCCTGCCACTGCTTGACCTTCCACAACGTGAAGCTCTCCGACACCGGCGAAATCAAGGCGGTGGCGGGGAGCATTCGTTCTACCGCCAAGCTGCAGGTGCAAGGTGAGCCAGGGGGATGCCCTTGCTGGCTTGGATCAAGTCAAAGCGATCTCCTGCTGTTCAAATGAACACGGAGGCAGTGCTCATCTCCCGTTTACAGCCCTGAGCCAGTGGTGGAAATTCCACAATGTTATGGCAAGGGCAAGTCTTTTCAAAGGACATCTACTGTTGTTCCTTCCCACAGAGGGAGTCAACCCCCAACCAGAATTGAACTCACAGACTTCTGATTGTGAGCCACTCGCTCTGCTGCTGAGCCACCTGGCCGTTAGATGACGTGTCGATGTCACGGGCAGTGTCCTGCCTTCATTTGATCATCTCTGTTATAGAGTTGTAGAGTGAAGACTAAGCCCTATCGAGACTTTCGCTTTAATTGTCTTAACATCTTTATTCTCTTATACCCCTCTTGGAACGATCAGTAATTTATTTTGTGCTGTCTCCCATGAACCACGTTCGTTTTTTGCGCCTTCCCGCAGAGGCTGTGATTTCATTCGTGCGGAAACTTGGCCCGGTCGAGGTGGAGGAGCGGCAGACGTTCGTGCTTGAGGTGGACGTGTCCAAGGCCTCGGCAGAAGTGAAGTGGACGCGCAATGGCCTGGTGATCCAGCCGAACAAGCGCTTCCTGTTTGAGGCCGACGGCTCCCGGCGCTCCCTGACCATACTCTCGGCAGAGATGGGCGACCGAGGCCTTTACTCATGCGAGACGCTGCATGAGAAGACCCAAGCGAAAGTGACCATCCAACGTGAGTGCAGTGGTAGTTGTATTGCCTCAAAACGTTGTGGAACTTGTCACACGCACAATTTCTGAGGGAAACCACACGCGGGTAGGCAGCCGGAACAGGCGTCAACAATTTCCAAAGTTCTGTGAGCCTATATTTGTGATGTATGGCCAACTCCATTAATTAGTATATATCTAGTCATTGGAATATATAATCGTGCAATCAGATATTGTCGACACATTCCCACGTGACCCTGCCATATTCCACCCCCGCAGCGCGTGCAATCCGTGTGGTGAAACCCCTGGAGCCTGTGACCGTGATGGAGAAGGAGGCCGCCACCTTTAAGTTGGAGCTCTCCCACGTGGGTGTGGAGGGCCAGTGGTCGAGGGACGGCATCCGCTTCCGGCAAAACAACCGATGCCAGATTTCCACCTTCGGGAAGTCGCACAGCCTGACCATTTTGAGCGTGCGAGAGGACGACGTCGGCATCATCGCGTTCCAGGCTGAGGGGGTGCGCACGTCAGCGCAGCTCACAGTCGCAGGTAACGTGATCCCAAAGTGCACCGCTTTAGCTGGTCCGATATTCACCGACACGAGGCTTTTGTTTTATTGGTGCGCCGTATTCAAGAGTGCGTGCAGATATAACCGTGGCAGAATTTGCGCGCATACGCCTCTAGAAATTTTCCGCAGCCTGCAAGGGCGCGTGGCCACGCGCGCAAAGAGCCATCCATTAGCCTTGGCAGGATCGCCGCTCACGAGCAGCCGGTGCCCTCGTGGGCCGTGCCTGCACAGGTTCACCCCGCGGTCGAGAGATACGCAAACTCACGAGGCCACACGTCGCGCACACAATTACGCCACCGGTGGCTGCTTGCGGCTGTGCCAGAAGTGCGCTCTTGTGAAACGATGTCAACAGAATCGCCGGTGACCTTCACGAAGCAGCTGCAGGAGACGCACGTCCCTCACAAAGGCAGCACGGTGCTGGAATGCGAAGTGTCGCGTGCCAACGCGGAGGTCAAGTGGCTCAAGGTGATTCGTCATCAATTTCACTTTCATTGCCTCGACGTGTTTGCTGTAAATTGGTGTTGATAATAGTGACTTCACCTGTGGACAGGGTTTTGTGCACAATTCAGCTTTGTAGTTCCGTTTATTCTCATTTGTCCTTGATTATTGTCCATATTGCATTGTTTTTGCTCGGTGTAAACGGTCTGCCATGGCTTCCCCACCAATATATTTTCTTGTGATTATCTCAAACAACTCTTTGAGTCAGCGCCTTGAGAAGTGCCACGTGTGAGGCGCAGTATAAATAATGAGGTAATAAGTGATGATGATGAAGATGACAGCAAGGTCAACTCACGTGAGCCCACCTTCAGGACGGCTCGGAGCTGAAATCGGACCAGCGCATCCGCGTGGTGGGGCACGGCGTGCGGCGCTCTCTACGCCTTACCGGGTGTGAGCCCCAGGACAGCGGCTTCTATGTGTGCCAGGCCGACAAGAACAGCACGGCGGCGACGCTGCACGTCCACGGTACGGCACGGCCACACGCGCACGCATGTCGCACTCCACTTACACCACGTGGGCATCGCCGCTCACGGCAGATGCACGCCCACTGTGTAACCTCACGAGGCAAGACAAGCCTGCTCATCTCCTGCCTGGTCACCCTCATTGGCAACAGTGTCCTCCTCCTCGTCACTCGCCCGCTCACAGCATCACTCACCCCCCTCCCCCACCTCCGATTAGCATGGTTGGCTACGTACGGTGCGAAAGAAGTTCAACATGCTGTATATACATTACATCTGTCAACCTCGTTCTCCAACGTGCTGTGATTATAACAACAAAATCACAATCATTTACAGCCCTATATCAATACGCTATTAGATGAAAACCTCCCCTCGCCGTGTTGGGCAAGGAGGGTGTCTGGCCGCAATTCGCCCTGCTGGTCAGTGTGGGTTGGTGAAAGGAGGGGGTTTCTAGGACCGATCCAGATATCACTCATCACCCATGATAGCCACGGCCAAGAATCGACCCGAGGTCGCCAGGTTCATAGCGCAGCACGCTAACCACTGCGCCACCACTCCCCCGCTGGCTGCGATTAAGTAATATTATTTAGGAGCAAGTAGGAAGGTTGCTGAAGGGATAGATTGCCGGCTATAAATGGGCTTTTATTTTCAACGGTGGTCTATTAACTGTGTAAAATCAACAATGCATGGCGGTCCACTTGTAGCTATTTGCAGGAGGCTGCGGCGTGCTGACTGAGTCAGTAAATAACAGAGGTGCTGAGTTGATGTCTGACCCTGATGAAGCGGTACTGCCTGCGAGTGCCGACCCCGCCGTGTCTCTCATGGGACGCGGTGGGGAGCTAAAGGCGCCTCGTCGATGCCCCGGCGGCTGCTCGCCTAATGTGGCCCTGCGTGAGGCGATGATGTAGTCACGTTGTGTACGGTTTGGGCTCCCATTTTCCAAAGGTCCCCCACCCCCCGAGACTTCCCCGACGGGTCACGTTGCCAATTCTCGCCCTGCCCTCTGCAGCGCGCGAGATTCGCATTCTGCGAGGCCTGGAGGACCAGCTGGTGAACGAGAACGACAATGCGGTGTTCGTGTGCGAGACGTCGCACGACGACGTGGACGTGCAGTGGCTTCTCAATGACAAGAAGCTCCGCTCCAGCTACAGCGTCCGTATTCGCCAGGAAGGCGAGTGGCGCTCGCCAAAAATATTCATGGGACTTTTAACGACGGTGCTCTTTGTTCGTCGATGGTTGTATGACCCGAAGGCATTCTGTCTCTAATGGTTCTAAATTCCTCGTTGCAGGGAGAAGGCATATTTTGACAATGAGCAACGTGGAGCCGGAGGACGCGGGAATTATCACATTTATAGCAGAAAACGTCACCTGCAGGGCCAAGCTGCTGATGATAGGTAATTTATCAAAATGCCTTTTACTGCCAGCAACCCCTTGTAGACCCCGCACGCGATTCGTAGCCACGAACGCGGCTTGACAGCTCGCCTAACCGACCCTCTGCAACGTTGTCTGCACCGCAGAGCAACCCGTGCGGTTTGTGAAGCCGCTCCGGGACAAGGTGGCGATGGAAAGGCACAGGATGCTGCTGGAGTGCCAGGTGTCGCGGCCCAGCGCCTCCGTGCGCTGGTTTCACGACGATGTCGAGCTGGCTGACTCGGAGGCCGCGGGCGACGAGGAGCCGCGCGTGCAGCTGCTGAGTCAGGGCTGCTACCGCCAGCTGCTCATCGTCAGCGTCGTCAGGAGCGACGAGGGCTTGTACACCTGCGACGCTGGCGCCGACCGCACCTCCGCAAACCTCTTAGTCGAAGGTTTCACTGAACTTTCTTCCTTGTTGTTCGTGCAAACGCGAGTTTTTGCACATTTGTAGAAATCATGGCGTTCGAAAGATGTGCTCCCCTTTTAAAATGAATGGGTTTTTCCGTGTTTAGTTTGTTGTCCTTCGCCCGCACGTACAACAATAATGAACATGTGAGCAGAAAATAACAAGAACATTAGTCGTAACATGTGAAATGACCCAATGGATGCGTGAGTCGCACAGTGAATAATGAAATCCACATTGCTAAATGTTGTGTGTGGATTACTCTCCAGCATACAAGTGCTGCTATTGCAGCACTAATAAATTGGCACCCTTGTTTACGTGACCACTTTTTTAATTACCTGTGTCGGGTGGAGTAGGGTGTATGACAAACATTTTACTTATACGACATGACCCAATAAACAATCATGAATCCCAATATTGGTCGCAAGCGCCCGCGTGTGCAAAACATGCCGATGGCAGAAGGGAGCCGTGTTCTCAGCTCTGTTTGAGAGTGGATCTAGGTGGGGGATTCTTTTCTGTCCTCTCCACTGTGATGCTTGCCAGATTGCGACACCAAATATTTCACACACAAAATCCATTTTGCAGGGGAAAAGCATCCTCCGTTTTGACGCGGCGCTAGCGAACGTTCATTCACTGCAACTAATTGGCGAACGTGATGCATTGTTAGCGGTGGCGTATTTTTTAAATTATCATCTGCATCTTTTTTTCTCTTCTCTGGTCGGTGTAGCGCAAGAGATACAGGTGTTGCGGCCGCTGTCCGACGCCGAGGTCACGGAGCCGGAGGGCGCGACGTTCGAGTGTGAGCTCTCCGCTGATGAGGTGAAGGGCGCCCGCTGGAGTCTCAACGGCGACGAGGCAAACCTGGCCTCTCACGGAGCCCAGACGGAGCAGGATGGCGCGGTACACCGCCTCGCGCTGCCGTCCACGCGCCACGACATGGCCGGCACCGTCTGCTTCACCGTCGGAAAGGCTAAGACCAGCGCCCAGCTGATTGTGCACGGTAGCTGCCGCACGTGTCTGTGCGTCTCACCCATATCTGCGGCCGTCTGGAACACTCTTCCCACCGATATTAGAAAGCCACTGGAGCGATTTGCTTTTAAATATAGGTTGAAAACTCATGTCTTTAGAACTACTTATTGCGTTTAATTTGTTGTCCTTCCCCCCGTACCTCCAGTTGGCACAGTTGGCTACGTACGGTGCGAGAGAAGTTCTACAAACATAACGTGCATTTCCACACAGCAATCAGTGGCGGAGCTATCGAGCGTGCAGGTGGTGCAGCTGCACCAGGGCCCATGGATTGGACAGGGGGCATCATTTTATTCCTCATGCCAGGGGCCACGCCAACCACACTACGCCACTGACAGCAGCTCTAGAAGGCATTCCCTCATTATCCCATCCCCGGCGACATGCGGAGGGAACTGCACAGCAAATGTATTTTAATATATCATAATGTAATAGTTGCACAGGAAGCATCTATAAGACGATAGGATTACGTTTTCTTATTTGTCCGGACAGACTTTCTTACAGCCCTGACCAAATCGATATAACTAGCAGTTATTGTCTGGTTGGTTTTCATGAATTGGGTACAACACCAGCATTACCATTATTGTAACATAATTTTGGTCACAAAGTACATTTAACGATAAATTTTACTGCTGAAATTAAGTTGCTTAAAATCCTCCCACGATGGCGTGTGGCACAAATATGGGTGTGAGTCACCTAGCCGTGAGCGTGTGTGATGCGGCCTTGGGTTTCTGCTGTCCGGGATGTGTAGAAACGCCAGTAGGAGTGGTGCGAGAGCTGGAGGACAAGACCGTGACAGCAAATCGCTCCGTGACCTTGCACTGCGAGTTTGGTCGACCGGTGGGGCAGCCCTTCTGGTACTTCGGCAGCAAGCGGATCGAGGCGTCGGACAGGCACGAGATGAGGCACGAGGGACCGACGGCCTTGCTGACGATCCACAAGGTGCGCAGGAGGGACGCGGGGACCTACACGTGCCGCGTCGGCGAGACACGCAGCACCGCCACCATCGGCGTGAACGGTGAGCCTTCCCCCGCAGCACCGTCCCTCCATCGTTGTGGTACGAACAAGCACGATCATTTGCAGTCATTTGCTATTCTCCTGCTAGATAAAGGATTTCTCATGGTTTGTAGGTCATGTGAGTTGTTTGACCATACTTCACCACGCTTTTTCGTGTGGGTCGGTAATGTATGGGGCTCAGGACTCGTTCAGGGTTGAAAACTAAATTCTTTCAAACTACTTATGTGTTTAGTTTGTTGTCCTTCCTCTGCTCCTCCACTTAGCATGGTTGGCTATGTATAGTGTGAAAGAAGTTCAACATACATACAGAATTCTAGATTTGAAGCTTTCGTGACTGAAAGGATTAATACTCTTAGGTTTTTTTCGGTAAAGTCACGTAGGTAAAAAATAAAAAATAATAAAGATAATAGAAAAAATAATAGAAATAAAATAATAAATCACGACGTTTCGGAGGCAACACAAGCTTCCGTCTTCAGGTGAAACCGTCACAGCACAATTGCTGTATCAAGTAAAGAGAAGTCCCAAGAGACTGGTTAAGGGGGGAGGAGCCAGGATGGGCCGCGGGAGAGGAGTTGTTGTGAGATGGTCAGTACGGCTGCTGGGACTGAGCCTTTGTAATGTAGATGGCAGAAGCAGATAAGCAAGCCAGGACCAAGCCGCCCCTTGCTATGCTGCTGGATGGGTAAAACTCAAAGCAGGCCACCAGCGTGTGAAAAAAGAAGCTAAACATGAAAAAACAAAACTGGCTGTCTATCAGTAAACTGTACGGTAACTAAAGAATAGTACCTGTCAAATAAGATGGTCCAAATAAGTGTAGTTAAATCTTTTTTGCATGGTTAATAACATATTTCCAATGATTACTCAGTTTGTACCCACCATCACGGTTGAAGTTATGTCTGTATTTGTATATCTGGATGGCTTCGTGTACAAACCTTTGATGGTAGCCAGAAGGTTTGCAGAGCACCTTGGTCTCGGAAAAGACAATCTCATGAGAACCCACAGCGTTGTAGCAATGATCGGCAACGGCGGAAGACTCAATTTTGCCGTGTTTCAGATCTGACTTGTGCTCGCGGACACGATCAGAGATATGACGTTTCGTTTCCCCAATATAACAATCACCACAGCTGCAACTCAGTTTATAGACTCCAGGGTATTGCAAGTCAGGAATGACATCCTTCACAGATGGAATTAGATCACGGATTTTATGTACTGTACTGAATCGGACTTGGATCTTAGGTTTGTTTAGAATTTTTGAGATATTTTTGGTCACGCCTGCTATGTATGGCAACGTGATAGTTTTGATCGGAGTTTCAAGTGGCTGTTTCTGTATGGTGAGAGAAACATCTTGGTGGATGGTGCGGTCAGAGTATCCGTTCATCCTGAGGGCCCGATGTACATGTCTTAATTCACTGGCCAGGTGGTGTTGGTCAGAAATGCCATGAGCTCTGTGGTATAGTGTTTTGATGAGATAATTCTTTTGAGACGGGTGGTGGTGGGAATCAGGTTTCAAGTAGGAATCTGTGTGGGTGGCTTTCCTGTAGACAGAATGTCCCAAGGATCCATCAGGTCTCCTCTCAAATAGAATATCTAAGAATGGTAGTTTGCCATCTTTCTCCACTTCCATGGTGAATCTGATGGATGGGTGTCTAGAATTGATGTGGTCCAAGAAGTGGTTCAATGCTGGTAGGCCATGTGGCCAAATGACGAAAGTGTCATCCACATACCTCTTCCAGCTTGTGTTGCCTCCGGAACGTCGTGATTTATTATTTTATTTCTATTATTTTCATTACTTATTTTTATTATTTATTTTTTACCTACGTGACTTTAAAGAAAAACCCTAAGAGTATACATAGAGAAAGCACTCACCACTGATGTTAGACGTGGCCAGGAATTTAACTGAGGTCGCCGGGTTTGAAGTACAGCGCGTTATCCACTGCATTACCACTCCACGTGGTACTGGACCATCAATTATGCATGGATTCTCCTTTGGGCATGAAACCCAGAAGCCACATTTCCTGTCAAGTGGTTGAGTTGTCCAGAGAAAATATAGCAACATAATGTCTGCTTCGTGGACATTTAATTCTTGGAGAATTTGCTGATGCTGTAAATCACCCAGTTGCGTAGAACAACAATGAAACTTGGAAATGTTAGCAGTGGATTACAATATCACGCGTGAGGCATTGATTAAAGAAGTCACAACGAAGCAGCTCGGTGGCTGTGGCGAGCAGCACAACAATTCACAGGGCTGCGGTGTCACAAGCTGCGGAACGATTTCCCCTGTTACTGCCGCCCACAAATATTTAGAACATTTGATATTAGATTTTCAAGTCATTTGTATTTGATTTTAACGTTTCATTTGAAATCGCTGTCATTTAATTTAGTTTACTTAAATATTTTTATATTATCTTTTATTCACGTTTTACGATGCATGGTACAATCCAACAGTTAACATACTGCCCAACGTTATAGGTTATACGCACCTTTAATTACAGAGCCTATCGTTGGAATATCACAGGGTTGGTCGTTCTTTGCTTTTAATGAACACAAGTGGGGTAGGGAAAGGAGGAGGGATTTTTTAAGTGACTTTTAAAATTATTTATCTGTTGCATTAGTGGTCATATCTACCGATTTTGCAGTTTTTACGTGGAAACTAAAAATGTTTGCGTCGGAAGCCCTCCGAAGTGAAATGCGAATCCTGAGGGGGTTTACCCTGGTTAAATAAAGACGGACAATGTCGCCCCTTCAGAGCGTCAGCTCGGGGTGTTGGGCAAGATGCGCGACGTGGCCGTGGAGGAGGAAGGCACGGCCGTGTTCGTGTGCGAGCTCTCTCGCGCCGACGTGGAGGACGTCGCTTGGTTCCTCAACGCCTCGCGCCTCGTGTCCAGCGAGCTGAACGAGATCAAGCGCGATGGCAGCAGCCACACGCTCGTCCTGCGAAACGTCACGGTGGACGACACCGGGACCATCGTCTTCACAGCGGAAGACGTGAAGGAGACCGCTCAATTGCACGTGCGAGGTCAGTGTCGCCAACGTTCTTCATAAATCCCGAACTTTATTGACTTGATTGAGATTCTTCTTTTAGCTCAAACGAAGTGGTGAAATGCAGCCCATCATTGGGCATTGAGATCTACGGCTGAAATGCACCTTTAATGTCAATTATTATTATCATTCCTCCCAGGGCCGGTAAAATAGATACTACCTCGTGGGGGAATGAAGAGAGGTTAACCTATGGATAGAATCGCTTCTGCCATAGGAATGAGGAATTTCCACTATTGTCTCGGGGTATTAAACAGGAGATGAGTGCTGCCTCAGTGGTCATTTGTATAGGAAATCAATCAAAGTGGTCATCAAATCAATCACTCTTTTGAAGTCGGGAGAACGTGGCCGTGAGCGGCCAATCACAGAATCACAGCTGAGCTGTTGGAATACTTCTCCCGCGTGCGCAGAGAAGCCGGTGGTGTTCACGAAACGACTGGAGGCAGTGAGCGGGGAGGAGGGCGGCCAAGCGGCACTGGAGTGCGAGGTGTCCCGGCCCGTGCCACCAAGCGCCATCGCGTGGAGGAAGGGCCCCCACACGCTGCACCCCAGCGACAAGCACGAGCTGCTGCAGGCTGGCCGCAGCCTGGGCCTGTTCGTGCGTCGCCTTCAGCCATCCGACAGCGGACAGTACTCCTGCGTCGTGGGCAATGACACCACCTCCGCTTCTCTGCACGTGCAAGGTTACTTCAGCGATTAAGATGTTTAGATTTTACTGGGGGGTTTTTTTGTACATGAATTGATGTTTGTTTGTGTTGGTTAACAATCGCTCCACAGTGTACACCAGTATGTCCAGATGCAGCCAGCAAGTATTTGCGATGTGGTTCTGAATTCAAGATTCCCAATACATCTTTCTTGTCAACCTCGTTAATTTTTCATGGGGGTTTATTTGTTGACGTGTTGAACAAAAAGTAATAATCGTTTAAAATCAATGTTGTTAACAATGACAAAAATATATATTTGTTATATTTTGCTGTTTTGTGCAACATTTATGTAAACTATAAACTATTAAAAATAAATTATTTTCCCAGGGAAGACCCATTGAGCTATATAGCTCTTAAACCTTGACTTAAAGCTTGTGTGACTGCAGGAATTAATATTCTTTGGGTCTCTTGGTAAAGTCACGTAGATAGGTTGAAAGAAAATAACAAAAAAAGTTTTGATCACAACACAAGCGATCGTTCTCCTGATGACAATTACTGGTGTTGTGATCAAAATGTCGTAGTTTTTTATTATTTTCTTTCAACTTATCTACGTGACTTTACCGAAAGACGCAAATCATATATATAGCTCTTTTTCAGAAGCGACATGGCCATAAATGATAGATCAACGAAGTAACTTATCAGGTGGAAATTTATAGCAGCCAAATACTCTAAATGCGTGTTTATAATTGTGGAGGGAAAAAAGCGGAGGACTTGGAGAAAAATCCATGCAATCACTGGGAGAACATGCAAATTCCAAATTTACAGGCGTTCGGGTTAGGATCGAACCCACGCCCTCCTGCTTGCCAGGCAAGGTAATTAACATCCCGCCACCGTAACAAGTGTAATGCGATGTGTCTGTGTGTTACAGAGCTGAAAGTGACCATCATAAAAGCGCTCGAGAATGTGGAAGCCAAAGAGGGGGAGAGCGCTGCATTTAATTGCGAGATTTCACACGAGGGTATCTCTGGTTGCCGATGGCTGTTGAACAATAAGGAGCTGAAGGCAGGAAACAGGATAGAGATGAGCTCCATGGGCCAGAAGCATGCCCTTGCCATGAAGCAGCTGACGGCGAAGGACAGTGGAGATGTCACGTTCAAGGCCAGAGCTGCCTCTACCAAAGCCAAACTCAGTGTCATAGGTTTGGTCCAACAACGCACACATTTCAGATACAAACGTGCATTACACAGCAATTAAAACGTATAAACAAGTAAACTTTTACAAAACGTCATGGAAAATTTAAGTAAATGCAGATAAAACAAGACTTTAATTACTGTTACCTTTTTTCAGAATCTGGAGTTGTTTTCACCAAACCACTGTCTGACGCCAATGTCCAGGCAGAGGGTGAAGTGACCCTCTCGTGTGAGACCTCAAAGGCCGGGTCACCAGTGCAGTGGTACCACGATGATCACCTGCTGGATGGTAGCAACAAGCGGTTCCATGTGAAGCGAGATGGAAAGGCAGCCACTCTGAAGATCAGTCGCGTGGAGCTAACGGACAGCGGGAAGTACGTCTGTGACTCGGGCTTTGAGAAAACCAGTGCCACCTTGACTGTCACAGGTAAGAAGTCTACTGCAGCCAGACAATTATATTTTAGAGGTTTAATGTTATGATTTATTGAATTAGTATAACATACAACCATTCTGTTTTTCAGAGCTCCCAGTTAAATTTTCCAAGGAATTGGGAAAACTGTCTATTGAAGAAGGACACAAGGCTGAGCTGACGTGTGAAACATCTCGTGGAGACACTCCTGTCGTGTGGCGCAAGGGTGACAAGATCCTGAAAGCTGGAGCCAAGTATCGCATGGTGCGCGAGGGCAGGAAGGCCAGCCTCGTCATCAGCTCAGTGGAGCTGGGAGACAGTGACCAGTACACGTGCGACTCTGGGAACTTCCAGACAACAGCAAAGCTCACTGTGACAGGTAAACCATGAAATTGCAATCGGTGGTGAATATGGAGATGATTTGCGTCACGTGAATGTAATGTCCTGAAACTACAGTTGATTTTACGTAAATTGATATTGGCCTTTTACATCAAGGAACCAGTTACCTTTGCATATTATCTCAAAATATCCTATTGATTATGATGTACAAATGTTACCTAGTTAATTATTCATATCATCATCACGCAAGGTCTATCCTCAGCTGCATAAACATCTCCCCACGTCATCACATTCCCTCATGGCTTCACAATGCCACAATCCATCTCACTCCTGCATATGATCTGATCTCATCACTCAATCTCTGCCACACTCAGTCGATCGACCATCGTCTCTTCCATGGCTGCCTCTACGTCAGTAGTCTCATCCACTTTACCATCATTCCTTCTCGCAAAGTGTCCTGCCCAAGCCCACTGATGTCCTTATCACCGACACATCTAAAACAGATTATTTATCCACGTGCATAATGTCTCTTTGTCGGAAGGGACACATGTTTAAAATGTCTCTTTTAATGGCAAAATAACTTAAACATATTTTTTTAATCTGCACTTTTTTCTTTCAGAAGCTGGAGTTGTATTCACCAAATCGCTCTCGGATACCAAAGTCCAGGCAGAGGGTGAAGTGACCCTCTCGTGTGAGACCTCCAAGGCCGGGTCACCAGTGCAGTGGTACCATGATGATCACCTGCTGGATGGTAGCGACAAGCGGTTCCATGTCAAGCGAGATGGAAAGGCAGCCACACTGAAGATCAGTCGCGTGGAGCTAATGGACAGCGGGAAGTACGTCTGTGACACGGGCTTTGAGAAAACCAGTGCCACCTTGACCGTTACAGGTACAGCTCCTTCTGAATACAAACATAATTCAGACTTGAATATGAAATTATTATAATTGTAATATTTATATATCCAATTACAATGTTGATTTTCTTCTTCAGAGCTCCCTGTTGAATTCTCCAAAGAGCTGGGAGAGCTGTCGGTTGAGGAAGGACACGAGGCTGAGCTGACGTGTGAAACATCTCGTGGAGACACTCCTGTCGTTTGGCGCAAGGGTGACAAGATCCTGAAAGCTGGAGCCAAGTATCGCATGGTGCGCGAGGGCAGGAAGGCCAGCCTCGTCATCAGCTCAGTGGAGCTGGGAGACAGTGACCAGTACACGTGCGACTCTGGAAACTTCCAGACGTCAGCAAAGCTCACTGTCACAGGTAAACAATGAATTGTATAATCTGTGGAGTATCCGACAATGAGTTTATATATGTGAATGTAATGACTTTTGAACCACAGGTGATAGTGTGTTAATTGATATTGGTCAACGCAATTATTTACCTCAATTATTCATATCATCATCAGCCATGGTCTATCCTCAGCTTCATGAATTTCTCTCCATGCCATCACATTCCCTCATGGTTTCACAATGCCACAATCCATCCCACTCCTGCACAGGAGCTGATCTCATCGCTCAATTACTGCAGCGCTCGTTCACTCAGCCTTCTTCTCTTCCTTGGCTACCTCTATGTCAGTAGTCTCATCCACTTGGCCATCATCCCTTCTTGCAAAGTGTCCTGCCCAAGTCCACTGATGTCTTT
Organism: Lampetra fluviatilis; assembly: GCF_964198595.1. Lineage (NCBI taxonomy): Eukaryota > Metazoa > Chordata > Hyperoartia > Petromyzontiformes > Petromyzontidae > Lampetra > Lampetra fluviatilis. The sequence goes on along the minus strand of NC_136284.1, from coordinate 1,165,394 downwards.
GTGACCGATAAGTCTAAACCGGATTATATGATATCCATATGCGAAATGTTTTTTTGTAGAAAGGGACATGGGTTTAACATGTCTCTTTCAATGGGAAGATCAACATTTTTATCCACATTTTCTTTCAGAAACTGGAGTTGTTTTCACCAAACCTCTGACCGATACCAAAGTCCAGGCAGAGGGTGAAGTGACCCTCTCGTGTGAGACCTCCAAGGCCGGGTCACCAGTGCAGTGGTACTATGAGGATCAGCTGCTGGATGGTAGCGACAAGCGGCTCCATGTCAAGCGAGATGGAAAGGAAGCCACACTGAAGATCAGTCGCGTGGAGCTCACGGACAGTGGGAAGTACGTCTGTGATTCAGGCTTCGAGAAAACTAGTGCAACCTTGACCATCACAGGTAAGGCGTCTACTGCAGCCAGACGAAGTTATATTTTAAAGGTTTATTATTATAATTACTTTAATTAGTATAACAAATTAACCCATTTTGTTTTTCAGAGCTCCCTGTAAAATTTTCCAAAGAGCTGGGTGAGTTGTCAGCTGAGGAAGGACGCAAGGCTGAGCTGACGTGTGAAACATCTCGTGGAGACACTCCTGTCGTGTGGCTTAAGGGCAAGAAGACCCTGAAAGCTGGAGCCAAGTATCGCATGGTGCGCGAGGGCAGGAAGGCCAGCCTCGTCATCAGCTTTGTGGAGCTAGGAGACAGTGACCAGTACACCTGCGACTCTGGAAACTTCCAGACGTCAGCAACGCTCACTGTAACAGGTAAACACAATTTTCTTTATATGTGGTTGATCTGAAGGCGCTTTGTAAAAATTATTATAGCACCCATCAACGCAATGTTTGAAGTTACAGATAACCACTTGATCACTACACATGAAGGAATAAGCCTTGGAAGTCCATTCAGGGTCTGCCCAAGATTATTATGCCCAAAACACAATTGACTGTTGTCTGAAAATACGTTAATGCATTAGGTAAACCAGTAATTAAATGTATCTTGAGTAGGAGTAAACCACCGCTCGATTTTCTTTCAGAAGCGGGAGTCGTTTTCACCAAATCTCTCTCGGATACCAAAGTCCAGGCAGAGGGTGAAGTCACCCTCTCGTGTGAGACCTCCAAGGCCGGGTCACCAGTGCAGTGGTACCACGAGGATCAGCTGCTGGATGGTAGCGACAAGCGGTTCCATGTGAAGCGAGATGGAAAGGCAGCGGTGCTCAAGATCAGTCGCGTGGAGCTAACGGATAGCGGGAAGTACGTTTGTGACTCGGGCTTTGAAAAAAACAGTGCCACCTTGACCGTTACAGGTACAGCTCCTTCTAAATACAAACATAATTCGGACTTGAAAATGAAATTATTATAATTATAATATTTATATATCCAATTACAATGTTGATTTTCTTCTTCAGAGCTCCCTGTTACATTTTCCAAAGAGCTGGGAGAGCTGTCGGTTGAGGAAGGACACAAGGCTGAGCTGACGTGTGAAACATCTCGTGGAGACACTCCAGTCGTGTGGCGCAAGGGTGACAAGATCCTGAAAGCTGGAGCCAAGTATCGCATGGTGCGCGAGGGCAGGAAGGCCAGCCTCGTCATCAGCTCAGTGGAGCTGGGAGACAGTGACCAGTACACGTGCGACTCTGGAAACTTCCAGACGTCAGCAAAGCTCACTGTCACAGGTAAACACTATTTTATTTATTGTGGTCGATCTGAAGACGCTTTGTAAAAATGTTTATAGCACCCATCAAAGCAATGTTCGACATTACGTAAACCACTTGATCACTATATATGAAGTAATCAACCTTCGAAGTCCATTCAGAGTCTGCTCGTGATGATTATTACGCCCAAAATGAAATTGACTCAGGTCTGAAAATACGTTAATGCATTAAGTAAACCAGTAATTGAATGTATCTTGAGAAGGAGTAAACCACCGTTCGATTTTCTTTCAGAAGCAGGAGTCGTTTTCACCAAATCTCTCTCGGATACCAAAGTCCAGGCAGAGGATGAAGTGACCCTCTCGTGTGAGACCTCCAAGGCCGGGTCACCAGTGCAGTGGTACCATGGGGATCAGCTGCTGGATGGTAGCGACAAGCGGTTCCATGTGAAGCGAGATGGAAAGGCTGCCACGCTTAAGATCAGTCGCGTGGAGCTAACAGACAGTGGGAAGTACGTCTGTGACTCGGGCTTTGAGAAAACCAGTGCCACCTTGACCGTCACAGGTACAGCTCTACGTGAATACAAACGTAATGCAGATTTGAATGTGTAATTGTTATCATTATAATATATATTTGTCCAATTTGAATGTCCGTTTTCAGAGCTTCCTGTCGAATTCTCCAAGGAGTTGGGATCTTTATCGGTTGAGGAAGCCCACGAGGCTGAGCTGACGTGTGAAACATCTCGTGGAGACACTCCAGTCGTGTGGCTCAAGGGTGACAAGATCCTGAAAGCTGGAGCCAAGTATCGCATGGTGCGCGAGGGCAGGAAGGCCAGCCTCGTCATCAGCTCAGTGGAGCTGGGAGACAGTGACCAGTACACGTGCGACTCTGGGAACTTCCAGACAACAGCAAAGCTCACTGTGACAGGTAAATAATGAATTGTATAATCAGTGGTGAATCCGACGATACTTTGTTTTATGTAAAAAAGGGATATTGTGTGCATTCGCCTCTTACGTCAAGGAAGCATCTTCCTATGGATATCACCGCAAAGTATTCTCTTGATAGTGATGTCCAAATCTTACCGTGTCAATTATTCCTATCATCAGCCATGGTCTAGCCACAGCTTCATGAATGTCTCTCAACGCCTTCATATTCCCTCAGGGTTTCATGATGCCAGAATTCATTCCACTCCTGCACATGAGCTGATCTCATTACTCAATCTCTTCAGCACGTGTTGGCTTTTCCGTCTTCTCTTCCTTGGCTGCCTCTACATCAGTAGTCTCATACACTTTACCATCATCCCTTCTCGCAAAGTATCCTGCCAAAGCCCACTGATGTCCTTATAACCGACATGCCTAAACCGGAATATATCATATCCATATGCATAATGTATTTTGGTAGAAAGTGACATGTATTTAAAATATATTTTAGAATGGGACAATTACTTTAAAAATGTTACTGGCATATTTTCTTTCAGAAGCAGGAGTTGTTTTCATCAAACCTCTGTTCGATACAAAAGTCCAGGCGGAGAGTGAAGTGACCCTCTCGTGTGAGACCTCCAAGGCCGGGTCACCAGTGCAGTGGTACCATGAGGATCAGCTGCTGGATGGTAGCGACAAGCGGTTCCATGTGAAGCGAGATGGAAAGGCAGCGACGCTGAAGATCAGTCCCGTGGAGCTAAGAGACAGCGGGAAATACGTCTGTGACTCGGGTTTTGAGAAAACCACTGCCACCTTGACTGTCGCAGGTATGCTGCCTACTGCAGCCAGACATAATTAGGATTTGAATCCGTAATTATTGTATTTTTATATTTATATGTACAATTACAATGTTTATTTTCTTTTTCAGAGGTCCCTGTTATATTTTCCAAAGAGCTGGGAGAGCTGTCGGTTGAGGAAGCCCACGAGGCTGAGCTGACGTGTGAAACATCTCGTGGAGACACTCCAGTCGTGTGGCTCAAGGGTGACAAGATCCTGAAAGCTGGAGCCAAGTATCGCATGGTGCACGAGGGCAGGAAGGCCAGCCTCGTCATCAGCTCAGTGGAGCTGGGAGACAGTGACCAGTACACGTGCGACTCTGGAAACTTCCAGACAACAGCAAAGCTCACTGTGACAGGTAAATAATGAAATGTATAATCTGTGGTGAATCCGAAGATACATTGTTTTTTGGTAACAAGGGATAGTGTGTGCATTGGCCTCAAACATCAAGGAACCATCTTTCTATGGATATCACCGCAAAGTTTTCTCTTGATAGTGATGTCCTAATATTACCATGTCAATTATTCCTATCATCAGCCATGGTCTATCCACAGCTTCATGAATGTCTCTCAATGCCATCAAATTCCCTCTTAGTTTTACGATGGCACATTACATCTTACTCCTGCACATGAGCTGATCTCATCGCTCAATCTCTGCAGCGCTCATACGCACGGCCTTCTTCTCTTCCTTGGCTGCCTCTACATCTATAGTCTCATACACTTGGCCATCATCCCTTCTCGCAAAGTGTCCTGCCCAAGCCCACTGATGTCCTTAAGACCCCCACGCCTGAACTGGGTGAAATATCCTTATGAAAATTTTGTTTCGGTAGAAAGGTACACCTTTTTAAACTGTGTATATGAATGGCAAAAATAACTTTTTTTTAAATATTTCCATATTTTATTTCAGAATCTGGAGTTGTTTTCACCAAATATCTCTCGGACACCAAAGTCCAGGCAGAGGATGAAGTAACCCTCTCGTGTGAGACCTCCAAGGCCGGGTCACCAGTGCAGTGGTACTACGAGGATCAGCTGCTGGATGGTGGCGACAAGCGGTTCCATGTCAAGCGAGATGGAAAGGCAGCCACGCTTAAGATCAGTTGCGTGGAGCTAACGGACAGCGGGAAGTACGTCTGTGACTCGGGCTTTGAGAAAACCAGTGCCACCTTGACCGTTACAGGTACAGCTCCTCTTGAATACAAACATAATTCAGACTTGAATATGTAATTGTTATGATTACAATATTTATGTATCCATTTGCAATGTTCATTTTCATTTTCAGAGCTTCCTGTTGAATTCTCCAAGGAGTTGGGATCTTTATCGGTTGAGGAAGCCCACGAGGCTGAGCTGACGTGTGAAACATCTCGTGGAGACACTCCAGTCGTGTGGCTCAAGGGTGACAAGATCCTGAAAGCTGGAGCCAAGTATCGCATGGTGCGCGAGGGCAGGAAGGCCAGCCTCGTCATCAGCTCAGTGGAGCTGGGAGACAGTGACCAGTACACGTGCGACTCTGGAAACTTCCAGACGTCATCAAAGCTCACTGTCACAGGTAAACATTCAACTGAATAATCTTTGGTGTATCGGAAGATGCTTTGTTTTTGTGATTGTAATGCATTTGAAACCACGGGTGATATTGTACACATTTATATGGGCCTTTTCCATCAAGGAACCCGTTACCTTTTGGTATCACCTCAAAGTATACTATTTATATTCACGTCCAAATATTACCATGTAAATTATTAATATCATCATCAGACATGGTCTATCCTCAGCTTCATGAATCTCTCTCCACGCCATCACATTCCCTCAAGGTTCCACGGTGCCACAATCCAGCCCACTTCTGCACATGAGCTGATCTCATCGCTCAATCACTGCAGCGCTCTTTCACTCGGCCGTCTTCTCTTCCTTGGCAGCCTCTACATCAGTCGTCTCATCCCCTTGACCATCATCCCTTCTCGCAACGTGTCCTGGCCAAGCCCACTGATGTCCTTATGATCAACACACCTAAACCCGATGATATAATATCCAAATGCATAATGTCTTTTTTGTAGACAGCGACATGTGTTTGACGTCTTTAAATCGGAAACTGACTTTCAAAATATACGCATATTTTATTTCAGAAGCTGGAGTTGTATTCACCAAACCTCTGTCCAATACCAAAGTCCAGGCAGAGGATGAAGTGACCCTCTCGTGTGAGACCTCCAAGGCCGGGTCACCAGTGCAGTGGTACCACGAGGATCAGCTGCTGGATGGTAGCGACAAGCGGTTCCATGTGAAGCGAGATGGAAAGGCAGCCGCGATTATGATCAGTTGCGTGGAGCTAACGGACAGCGGGAAGTACGTCTGTGACTCGGGCTTTGAGAAAACCAGTGCCACCTTGAATGTTACAGGTACAGCTCCTCCTGAATACAAACATAATTCAGACTTGAATATGTAATTTGTATAATTACAATATCATTAGACCTCCTTTGCCAGTGCCAAAATATAATAATAGGGTTTTTCCCCTTTTTTCTGGAAACAAAACTTTAACCTTTTTTTTTTACCAGGATTCATGTCTGCATTAACCACAACACTTGCAGTCAAAATGCAAACAAAAAACATACTATGATAATATATGCATTTTCGTTGACATTGATTGGTCCACACCATGGACGGAAAACAAAAATGTTAATTTTCTTTTCAGAGCTTCCTGTTGAATTTTCCAAGGAGTTGGGATCTTTATCGGTTGAGGAAGCCCACGAGGCTGAGCTGACGTGTGAAACATCTCGTGGAGACACTCCAGTCGTGTGGCTCAAGGGTGACAAGATCCTGAAAGCTGGAACCAAGTATCGCATGGTGCGCGAGGGCAGGAAGGCCAGCCTCGTCATCAGCTCAGTGGAGCTGGCAGACAGTGACCAGTACACGTGCGACTCTGGAAACTTCCAGACGTCAGCAAAGCTCACTGTCACAGGTAAACATTCAACTGAATAATCTTTGGTGTATCGGAAGATGCTTTGTTTTTGTGATTGTAATGCATTTGAAACTACGGGTGATATTGTACACATTTATATGGGCCTTTTCCATCAAGGAACCCGTTACCTTTTGATATCACCTCAAAGTATACTCTTGATATTCACGTCCAAATATTACCATGTAAATTATTAATATCATCATCAGACATGGTCTATCCTCAGCTTCATGAATCTCTCTCCACGCCATCACATTCCCTCAAGGTTCCATGGTGCCACAATCCATCCCACTCCTGCACATGAGCTGATCTCATCGCTCAATCACTGCAGCGCTCTTTCACTCGGCCGTCTTCTCTTCTTTGGCAGCCTCTACATCAGTCGTCTCATCCCCTTGACCATCATCCCTTCTCGCAACGTGTCCTGGCCAAGCCCACTGATGTCCTTATGATCAACACACCTAAACCCGATGATATAATATCCAAATGCATAATGTCTTTTTGTAGACAGCGACATGTGTTTGACGTCTTTAAATCGGAAACTGACTTTCAAAATATACGCATATTTTATTTCAGAAGCTGGAGTTGTATTCACCAAACCTCTGTCCAATACCAAAGTCCAGGCAGAGGATGAAGTGACCCTCTCGTGTGAGACCTCCAAGGCCGGGTCACCAGTGCAGTGGTACCACGAGGATCAGCTGCTGGATGGTAGCGACAAGCGGTTCCATGTGAAGCGAGATGGAAAGGCAGCCGCGATTATGATCAGTTGCGTGGAGCTAACGGACAGCGGGAAGTACGTCTGTGACTCGGGCTTTGAGAAAACCAGTGCCACCTTGAATGTTACAGGTACAGCTCCTCCTGAATACAAACATAATTCAGACTTGAATATGTAATTTGTATAATTACAATATCATTAGACCTCCTTTGCCAGTGCCAAAATATAATAATAGGGTTTTTCCCCTTTTTTCTGGAAACAAAACTTTAACCTTTTTTTTTTACCAGGATTCATGTCTGCATTAACCACAACACTTGCAGTCAAAATGCAAACAAAAAACATACTATGATAATATATGCATTTTCGTTGACATTGATTGGTCCACACCATGGACGGAAAACAAAAATGTTAATTTTCTTTTCAGAGCTTCCTGTTGAATTTTCCAAGGAGTTGGGATCTTTATCGGTTGAGGAAGCCCACGAGGCTGAGCTGACGTGTGAAACATCTCGTGGAGACACTCCAGTCGTGTGGCTCAAGGGTGACAAGATCCTGAAAGCTGGAACCAAGTATCGCATGGTGCGCGAGGGCAGGAAGGCCAGCCTCGTCATCAGCTCAGTGGAGCTGGCAGACAGTGACCAGTACACGTGCGACTCTGGAAACTTCCAGACGTCAGCAAAGCTCACTGTCACAGGTAAACATTCAACTGAATAATCTTTGGTGTATCGGAAGATGCTTTGTTTTTGTGATTGTAATGCATTTGAAACTACGGGTGATATTGTACACATTTATATGGGCCTTTTCCATCAAGGAACCCGTTACCTTTTGATATCACCTCAAAGTATACTCTTGATATTCACGTCCAAATATTACCATGTAAATTATTAATATCATCATCAGACATGGTCTATCCTCAGCTTCATGAATCTCTCTCCACGCCATCACATTCCCTCAAGGTTCCACGGTGCCACAATCCATCCCACTCCTGCACATGAGCTGATCTCATCGCTCAATCACTGCAGCGCTCTTTCACTCGGCCGTCTTCTCTTCTTTGGCAGCCTCTACATCAGTCGTCTCATCCCCTTGACCATCATCCCTTCTCGCAACGTGTCCTGGCCAAGCCCACTGATGTCCTTATGATCAACACACCTAAACCCGATGATATAATATCCAAATGCATAATGTCTTTTTGTAGACAGCGACATGTGTTTGACGTCTTTAAATCGGAAACTGACTTTCAAAATATACGCATATTTTATTTCAGAAGCTGGAGTTGTATTCACCAAACCTCTGTCCAATACCAAAGTCCAGGCAGAGGATGAAGTGACCCTCTCGTGTGAGACCTCCAAGGCCGGGTCACCAGTGCAGTGGTACCACGAGGATCAGCTGCTGGATGGTAGCGACAAGCGGTTCCATGTGAAGCGAGATGGAAAGGCAGCCGCGCTTAAGATCAGTTGCGTGGAACTAACGGACAGCGGGAAGTACGTCTGTGACTCGGGCTTTGAGAAAACCAGTGCCACCTTGAATGTTACAGGTACAGCTCCTCCTGAATACAAACATAATTCAGAGTTGAATATGTAATTATTATATCATTAGACCTCCTTTGCCAATGCCAAAATATAATAATAGGGTTTTTCCCCTTTTTTCTGGAAACAAAACTTAAACCTTTTTTTATCAGGATTCATGTCTGCATTAACCACAACCAACACTTGCAGTCAAAATGCAAACGAAAAACATACTATGATAATATATGCATTTTCCTTGAAATTGATTGGTCTACACCAGGGAAGGCTTTTGAAAACAAAAATGTTAATTTTCTTTTCAGAGCTTCCTGTTGAATTCTCCAAGGAGTTGGGATCTTTATCGGTTGAGGAAGCCCACGAGGCTGAGCTGACGTGTGAAACATCTCGTGGAGACACTCCAGTCGTGTGGCTCAAGGGTGACAAGATCCTGAAAGCTGGAGCCAAGTATCGCATGGTGCGCGAGGGCAGGAAGGCCAGCCTCGTCATCAGCTCAGTGGAGCTGGGAGACAGTGACCAGTACACGTGCGACTCTGGAAACTTCCAGACGTCAGCAAAGCTCACTGTCACAGGTAAACATTCAACTGAATAATCTGTGGTGTATCCGAAGATGCTTTGTTTTTTGTGATTGTAATGCATTTGAAACCACCGGTGATATTGTGTAAATTGGTTTTTTTCCATCAAAGAACCCGTCTTGATAGTGATGTCCAAATATTACCATGTCAACTTTTCATATCATCATCAGACATGGTTTATCATCAGATTCATTCATTTATCTCCGCGCCATCACATTCCCTCATGGTTTCACGATTCCACAATCCATCCGACTCCTGCACATGAACTGATCTCATCCCTCAATCCCTGCAGCGCTCATTCACTCGGCCGTCTTCTCTTCCTTGGTTGTCCGTTGTCTAATCCACTTAACCATCATCCCTTCTCGCAAAGTATGCTGCCCAAGCCCACTGATGTCCTTATGATCGACACACCTAAACTAAATGATATGATATCCAAATGCATGATGTATTTATGTAGACAAAGACATGTGTTTAATGTCTTTAATTCGGAAACTGACTTAAAAGAAACATATCTGCATATTTTATTTCAGAATCTGGAGTTGTATTCACGAAACCTCTGTCCGATACCCAAGTCCAGGCAGAGGGTGAAGTCACCCTCTCGTGTGAGACCTCCAAGGCCGGGTCACCAGTGCAGTGGTACCATGAGGACCAGCTGCTGGATGGTAGCGACAAGCGGTTCTATGTGAAGCGAGATGGAAAGGCAGCGGTGCTCAAGATCAGTCACGTGGAGCTAACGGATAGCGGGAAGTACGTATGTGACTCAGGCTTTGAGAAAACCAGTGCCACCTTGAACGTCACAGGTACAGCTCCTCCTGAATTCTCACGTAGGTAAAATTTGAATGTGTAATTGTTATAATAACATGTAAACGACCAATTAAAATTTTCATTTTCTTTTTCAGAGCTCCCTATTAAATTCCCAAAAGAGCTTGGGGAATTGTCGGTTGAGGAAGGACACGAAGCTGAGCTGACGTGTGAAACATCTCGTGGAGACACTCCAGTCGTGTGGCTCAAGGGTGACAAGATCCTGAAAGCTGGAGCCAAGTATCGCATGGTGCGCGAGGGCAGGAAGGCCAGCCTCGTCATCAGCTCAGTGGAGCTGGGAGACAGTGGCCAGTACACGTGCGACTCTGGGAACTTCCAGACGTCAGCAAAGCTCACTGTCACAGGTAAACTCTAGCCAATGACGGAATTTCAATATTTTCTTGGTTGAACATTAAATGAATAAATAGTGATACCTGTCAAATTGAGTTTTTACGAGAGAATATGTAATAGTGATGTTGTTAGGCATGCATTAACAAATGTAAATTTTCAATCAGAGTTGTCTCTTCTAAATATATCCTCGTGCATTTCTCTCTTTTAGCTGTGGGAATATTAACCATTAGCTTCTTAGTGAGGGATTTAATTCACAGCAAATGTGTGATGTTTATGTGCTAATGGTGTTTTAGCTATGTGACCTGAGCCACTTTCCTTTGTAATCGCAAATCCGCGAGCTCTGCTTATCATGCAATGCCCAGTGGTCGCGTGTGGCTTTCATCTTTTGACATGAAGTGACTACGCTTACCTCGTGGGTTCTCACCTGCTTGAAAAAATAAACTTGAAACACAAAGTTGCCCCTGTTCCACGGCTCGAGTGACCCAAGTCTGCTGCCTGTCCTGGATCATGCTGGCGTCCACCCACAGAGGCCCCCATTCATCTTGAGGAGCAACTCCAGGATCAGGAGGGAGAGGAGCTCGGGAACATCACGTTCAGCTGCCGCGTCTCGAAAGCTGGCATGAGGGTGGCATGGAGGAAAGGAACTTCGCCGCTACAACCTGGCTCCAAATACTCCATTGGACAAACTGGACATATCCTTAAGCTCACGGTGTACAATTTGCAGACAGGCGATGCAGGAAAATACGAATGTGAGATTGGGGATGTTCTGAAAACATCGGCAGTGCTCACAGTTAGAGGTATGTTTTGTCACGTAGATGTTAAAAGTGTTGCAATGTTTATGTTTAACAGTTAAAGTAGGATCTTATTGTCCCAAATATTAACAAACGTCATATAATTGTTGCGTTGAACAATTAATCCATTTCTAGTGGTTGGCATCAAGCAGAATGTGAATATTGATATGTATACTGTGCATTTTCATTTTGTGTTTCTCAAAAGCAAATGGTGGTATTACGTTTTTTACTTACAGAGGCTCCAGGCCTAATTCGTGAGGCTCTTCATGACCAGGAGGTAGAAGAGTTTAGAACAGCGACTCTCCACTGCCGCTTCTCCAAACTAGCAGAGAGAGTCACCTGGAAAAAGGACTCCTCAGCCCTGCACCCGAGTGACAAGTATGAGATGACGCAGGAGGGAGGTATGGCTACTCTTCTCATCCACAACGTTCAGCTGGAAGATGCTGGAAGCTACACGTGTGAGACTGAGAAAGATCAGACCTCGGCGCTGCTCATTGTGCAAGGTAGCCATGTACATGACAAGTGTTTGTACTTCACGAACAAATGCTATGTGTATTGCTGTTTGTTCTTCACTCCCTCGTATGCATTGGCATTTTCTGGGTAATTGGATTCACTCCCACATTCCAAAAGCTCTTGAATGGAATTCGCCAAAGCTGGAGCCTCACAGAATCTTGAGACTCATGGTGATGAGATGTTAACTACCTCACCTGGTATACAGGAGGGCATGGTTTCGATCCCGACCCTGACGCCTATATATTTGTAGTTTGCATGTCTCTATCCCCATGGTCACGTGGATTTTTCTCCGGGTCCTCTGGTCTTTCCCTCCACATTTAGAATCAACATGTATTTATAATATTTGGCTTCTGTAAATTACCACGTGAAAAGCAACTTCGTTGAGCTATTATTTGTGGCCAGGTCGCTTCTCAAAAAAAAATATATATATCGCTCATTGAGCCTCAACTGGTGAAATAAAAATAATTGCTACTTTTAGTTTAGTTTTCCTGTTTTAATAACTGGCATTAATGTTGACTTCAAGCTTTCGTGACTGCAGGAATTCATACTCTTTGGGTCTTTCGGTAAAGTCACGTGACTTTACCGAAAGACCCAAAGAGTATGGTATTAATGTGTTCGAAACAAAAATCCACCCACAGAGGCCCCAGTGCTGATCTCTGAGGCTCTTGAGAACCAAGAGGTTGAAGAGTTTGAAACGGCCACTCTCAGCTGCCGCTTCTCAAAACCTCCAGTGAAAGTCACCTGGAAGAAAGGTTCCACTGTCCTGCACCCCAGTGCCGACCACGAGATGAAGCAGGAACACGACGTGGCCACGCTCATCATCCACAAGGTGCAGCTGGACGACACCGGCGAGTACACCTGCGAAACAGGCAACGACAGGACTTCGGCAATGCTGCTCGTACAAGGTACTCTTCTTCGCCAATCGCATCGTGTCAACGTTTCATACATTGACGCAATTATTATTTCACGAATTTACATAACTCAGTCCAATCAGATTTAAAAAAGATCAGAAAGTGCACATCTCTTTTCGTGCTCAATTGCGGGTTTTTTTTTATGGCTAAAACTTCACTTCACTGTCTGGCATGGATCCTGCGATCATTTTAGAGGTCATATTTCCACATATTCTATGAGCCACACTTGCTTTGAAAGTTCCACACGGATTTGTTGTCGTCCTTTTTTGCCAAAGCTTTGTGAGATGTGTTGGTTCTCCCCCCAACCGAAGGTCACAGTAATCTCAGCAAAGCGATTGATCGACTAATAGTTTTGCATTGAGTAATCTGGCCCCTATAATGTCTCACTCGCAGAAGCCCCGGTGCTGATCCGTGAGGCCCTCCGGGACCAGGAGGTTGAGGAGTTTGGGACGGCTACCCTCAGTTGCCGACTCTCCAAACCAGACGTGCCGGTTGCTTGGCAAAAAGGGTCCAAGCTGCTTCATCCGAGCGCAAAGTACAACATGGTCCAGAACGGGGACATAGTTAGACTCGTAATCTATGACATTGAATTGGAGGATGCTGGAGATTACGAATGTGACACTGGAGATGATAGAACAGTAGCTACTATTTTGGTCACAGGTAAGCTACCGGTGCATATAACAACAGTTTTCTATGCCTTACAAATCAGAATACCACTTAAAATAATTATATTATGAAATCATTTGATGCTACCTTCTCAAGGTTTATAAGAACTGGATGACTTTGTTCATGAAAGCTACGTTTAAGAATGGCGTTGGCTTCTATTTGCTACAGAGGCCCCGGTGCTGATCTCCGAGACCCTTCGGGACCAGGAGGTTGAAGAGAGTGGCACTGCGACTCTCCGCTGCCGCTTCTCAAAGCCAGCAGCGAGAGTCACCTGGAGGAAGGACTCCTCAGTCCTGCACCCGAGTGACAAGTATGAGATGAAGCTGGAGGGAGACCTGGCCACTCTTGTTATCCACAATGTACAGCTGGACGACACTGGGAGCTACCTTTGTGAGACGGAGAATGATCAGACCTCAGCAATAATGACAGTACAAGGTTCGTGTCACATCATGACACGTATACACATCGTGACACGTCACAGCATGACATGTATCCATACAATTGATTTTCATGATTGTTGAGATGAACACTACTCTCTTTGTAATTCACAGAGAAGCCAGTGGTGTTCACCAAGGGCCTGCAGGATCTAACAGAAGAGGAACTCGGAGACGCTGCGTTTGTGTGCGAGGTGTCCAAAGAAGGGGCTTCAGTAACGTGGATGAAAAATGGTGGGGTGCTTTACCCTGGAGCAAAGTGTGAGATGAGTCAGGATGGAAGAGCAGCCAGACTCGTCCTGCATCACTTGGGCCTGCACGACGCTGGGCAGTACTCCTGTGACAATGGCCATGATGTCACCACCGCCACGCTCAATGTCACAGGTGATTAGTACATTTTAAAAGTACATTCACGAGAATGTAAAAGGGTTCTTTTTTCAGTTTATGTGAACACTTAACTTTGATATAAATATCCTTCTTTCCAGAGCGAGACATCCACATTGTGAGAGGCCTGGAGGACTGTGAGGTGTTTGAGAACAACTCGGCCACGTTCTCCTGCGAGATCTCCCACGCTGATGTGCAGGAGGTGGAGTGGTTGCTGGATCAGAGCCGGCTGTATCATAACGAGTTTAATGAAATCAGTGTGGACGGAGGGAAAACACACGTCCTCACCCTCAACAACCTCGCCCTGCAGGACGGCGGCTGTGTTACCTTCAAGGCAGGGAAACACACGTCCTCAGCAACTTTGTCCATTAAGGGTACGCGACGTGCTGTGATGAGCCCATCTTTGATATTGATATGAAAGGATCTGTGTATTTCATGCCATCTTAATGTCTGGTTTGTTAAGTTGATCTTCCTAAATATGTATATTGAACGTGCTTTAAAGTCCAACTCCATCTTTTTGTGTTGTGGTGTGCACAGCGGTACCAGTGAAGTATGTGAAGCGACTAGAGGATGTAGATTGTGTGGAGGATGGAGAAGCAGAATTTGTGTGTGAGGTGTCCGAGCCGAGCGCTCCGGTCACATGGCACAGGGGCGATAAACAGCTGAGCCCTTCTCAGAAGTACGTGATACACAGAGAAGGAGCGGTCGTGAGTCTCGTTGTCACAAAGCTGCAACCAGAAGACGCGGGGGCGTACACTTGTGATGCAGGAGATGATGCCACCTCTGCCAAACTCCACGTTCAAGGTGAAACTTAATAACAAAAATAATAATTTTCACTTATTAGGTGCCTTGATCATCTTAAGGTAATTCTCCCCCATCTAAGCTCACGAACATTTAAAGACACAAACTCTATGCTGGTGTTGCGTCCAGTTTTGCAATCATGACCTTTCTTCATCAACCTTGTTTACAGAGGCTCCGGTGTTGATCTCTGAGGCCCTTCAGGACCAGGAGGTTGACGAGAGTGGCACTGCGACTCTCCGCTGCCGCTTCTCAAAGCCAGCAGCGAGGGTCACCTGGAGGAAGGACTCCTCAGTCCTGCACCCGAGTGACAAGTATGAGATGAAGCTGGAGGGTAACGTGGCCACTCTTGCTATCCACAACGTGCAGCTACAGGATGCTGGGAGCTACGAGTGTGAGACGGAGAATGATAGGACATGTGCATCACTGATTGTTAAAGGTAAAGCAACATTATTCGGTACACATTTCTATACACGACCTATGTTTTGAACGTAAGAATGATAATAATTCACGTATGACTGTGAGCTCCTGCTCACTCGTAGAGGTGTTGGAGGGAGCATTGCACGTCTGTAACTTAATGTGTATTTTTTCAGTTAATGTAATGTATTACGTTTACTTTTACATTCATGGTACTATTAAATCATAGGAAACATTTATTGTATTCCTTGTACACCGCATGTCTTTGAGGAGATATACACAGCAAGTGAATGAAGTGGATATTTAGTTTCGTACTCTGCGTTTTTAAAGTAAAAATTTCACTTTATACTTTTTTGAGTCGTAGCAAACAATGTTTTTCATAGATTTTACTGTTTTTAGTTGAGGATTTAATTTCATCTACATATTAATATAATTCGCATGGATAAAAATAGGCTTTTAGCCAAAATTATCTATGAGGAAGGGATTACAACACAGCTCACGAGAAGATATTTTCTGCAATGGCCCCCCTGTCCCTGGGTTACGTTGAGTTGGGTGTCAATCGAGAGCTCATGACCTGCATATTCTGTGAAAAATACAAGCTGATCAAAAACTAATTAATAATTTAAAAAGTTAGGAAAACGCATGCACACGCATTGTTTATGTTACTCTTTCCAGCGTGTTTGGGTTTAGAAGTATTTAATTTGCAATTAGGCCTTTTTGTTCTGGAAAATTAGGTCAGCGGGTGAAGAGGGGGGAAATAAAGTTGGGCGACAGGGGGAGAGATATTGGGGCTTGCTGCTGTTATCATTACATCGCAGTTGTAATGAGTTGTAATCTGGCTAACCATCAAACAAAGATGGTCACTGCATCCCACGTTTTCAGATGCGCTTCTACGGCCGACTGGAACGCTCTTCCTTTCGATATTAGGAAGCCACTGGAGCTATGTACTTTTAAATCTAAATGTAAAACTGATTTCTGTAGAACTGCTTTTTGTGTTTAGTGTGTCGTCCTTTCCCCGTACCCACGATTATCACAGTTGGCTATATACGGTGCAAAGGAAGTTCAACATACGTTGTGAAAACCAACGGTACTAAACAACAGGAAATGACTGAAGAACTTCGTAAATAACTGTGCAAACTGTGGCTGAAGTGAAATATGAGCAAAAAAGGCATTCGCCACTAGTTTGCTGAAGAGCAGCATAAAATGTGTTGTTGTCAGTACACAACTCTGAAGCACAACAGAGTATCTGCTACACCCATAGCAATTATTGCTTCAGACCGCTACAGACGGGGGAGGTAATCTGGAGGAGACAAGCTAAAGCAGGTTGGAGTGAATTTAGTCATTTTATGTCGTAATGAAAAGCAACAAAGAAAAGTGTGCCCAAGAGCAACGTTTTCAATCAGTGGATGTTGCCTGATACGACTTGTGGATTTGAGACATGGATGCATGCCACGAACGAAAGAACAAACGTTGAAAAGTGTTCAAAGAAGCATAGAGAGGTGCATGCTGGGGATTACACTGACAGAAAAAGTAAGACATAGATCGATGAACAAATGAAAATTCGACGCTCTACGACAAGAGTTGATGAAAGCAAGTGGTCTTGGGCAGAACACATTGCTAGCAGGGACTGTGGACGATGGACGATGGACGATGGACGAGGCTGGCGGTGGAATGGCACCCAAAGAGCAGACCGAAGCTAAGATGTCGACCACTTTGCAGGTGGATTTTATGAGATCAGATAGAGCGCAATAAAGATCATGGCACCGCTGGATCGTTAGGATGGTAACTTTGTGGGGAAACTATACAGCTGCGAATAAGTCATGGATGATTATGATTAATTCATGTGTATATAATTTTATTATGTGACGAGTTTTCAACTGATTCAAATTTGTAGTTTGTGAAAGGAAAGACCACAGGACAATATAGGACATTTGTAACTTATACCTTTTTGTTATTATCAGCTCCAAATGAAGTTGCCATGCCAACCCAGGAGGAGCAGCTGCCACAGGAGGCTGTGTTGTCTGCCATCATGGGTATGGTCGCCGTTCACATGAGCGCATGCATGGCAGTATGCATGTTCATGAACGCTTGTTTAACCAGTTACTGAAATTAATAGATTGCAATTGCCAGCTTCGCCGTGTATTACGAGAGACAAGAGAAGTAAACTCTAGTGATGTATCACAATGTAATATTCCACCAGGTTTCCAAAACCACAATCGGTAAGTAACTAATTGCATCACAATTAAACCGCATGATAACGCCTCTTATTATTTGTTATAATGTATCCACAGAGAAGCCAGTGGTGTTCACCAAGGGCCTGCAGGATCTGACAGAAGAGGAACTCGGAGACGCTATGTTTGTGTGCGAGGTGTCCAAAGATGGTGCCCCAGTCACGTGGCTGAAACATGGTGGGGTGCTTTACCCTGGAGCAAAGTGTGAGATGAGTCAGGATGGAAGAGCGGCCAGACTGGTCCTGCATCACCTGGGCCTGCACGACGCTGGGCAGTACTCCTGTGACACTGGCCACGATGTCACCACTGCCAGGCTCAATGTCACAGGTGATTTATTTAATGCATATCTCATTAAATATAGACTCAGTCCAAAGTTTTACACTTTAAAATCAATGACAAACATCTCTGGAATATAAATAATTATTTCATCGTACTTTACAGTGCAACCACGACTGATTTAAGTATCCTTCTTTCCAGAGCGAGACATTCGCATTGTGAGAGGCCTGGAGGACTGTGAGGTGTTTGAGAACAACTCGGCCACGTTCTCCTGCGAGATCTCCCACGCTGATGTGCAGGAGGTGGAGTGGTGGCTGGATCAGAGCCGGCTGTATCATAACGAGTTTAATGAAATCAGTGTGGACGGAGGGAAAACACACGTCCTCACCCTCAACAACCTCGCCCTGCAGGACGGCGGCTGTGTTACCTTCAAGGCAGGGAAACACACGTCCTCAGCAACTTTGTCCATTAAGGGTACGCTACGTACTGTCATAAGCCCATCTTTGATATTGATATAAAAGATTCTGTGTATTTCATGACATCTCAATGTCTGATAATTGTTTTTTTTACCCTTTTATCTGGCAACAAAACTGACACCTTTTTTTACAAGGAGTCAAGTTTGCATTGACCACAATACCTGCGGTCGGAATGCAAACAAAAAACACAACTCTGTGTCTGGTTTGTGAATTTGATCTTCGTGATAATTAATATTGAACGTGCTTTAAAATCCAACTCCATCTTGTTGTGGTGTGCACAGCGGTACCAGTGAAGTTTGTGAAGCGACTAGAAGATGTAGATTGTGTGGAGGATGGAGAAGCAGAATTTGTGTGTGAGGTGTCCCAGCCCAGTGCTCCGGTCACATGGCACAGGGGCGATAAGCAGCTGAGCCCTTCTCAGAAGTACGTAATGCACAGAGACGGAGCGGTCGCGAGTCTCGTTGTCACAAAGCTGCAGCGAGAAGACGCTGGGGCGTACACTTGTGATGCAGGAGATGAAGCCACGTCTGCTAATCTCTGTGTTCAAGGTGAGATGTGATCATCTTCACGTGATTTTCCTCAAGCGACAGTCATGGTTACCTCTGTACACGAGTTTATCAACTAACAATAATAACCCGGAGTCAAATATTACTTTATACAATATTGGATGCTCTTTTTCTGCTATAGAGGCCCCGGTGCTGATCTCCGAGGCCCTTCGGGACCAGGAGGTTGAAGAGAGTGGAACTGCGACTCTCCGCTGCCGCTTCTCAAAGCCAGCAGCGAGGGTCACCTGGAGGAAGGACTCCTCAGTCCTGCACCCGAGTGACAAGTATGAGATGAAGCTGGAGGGTAACCTGGCCACTCTTGTTATCCTTAACGTTCAACCGGAGGATGCTGGGAGCTACAACTGCGAGACAGAGAACGATCAGACTTCTGGAATGCTTAAAGTTAAAGGTGAGATGTGCCATTGAGTTTTGAGAATGCATTTGTTGTCATATCTTATTATGATTAGTCAAGCAAAAGTTTTGCTGTCCGACGCGCGGGCAGGCAAGTGCGCAGTGGTGACATCACCGCACGCACCTGCGTCATGACGCGGGATTCCACAGCGCTGAGCCGCATTCTTGCGTGGTGGCGACGTCATAACACCCCCCCACCCCCCAACGCAACCCACTCTCCATCTTGGTTATGCAGTTGCGAGGGCAGTGCTAAGTCATACTATATTATAGAAAAAAGATTTGCTGGCTGGTTAACTTCCCGGCTGCCAACGTGCCGGCCAGCGTGCGTTCGGATTGGCTGGAGGCCATGTGCTGGCTCACACGCATAGGGGAGCAGGCGCACGAGTGGAGGCGAACGGGCGTGGGGTGGGGGTGCACCGAGGGGAAGCGCGGGTAGGGGGTGCATGGGTGCGGTGCGCACAGGGTGGGGTGGGTGGCAGGGGTGACTGGGGGGGCTATGCTATGATATGAGCTTGATGTATGTTTGTTGAACGTATTTCGCACCGTGCGTAGCAAACCGTGCTTCCTTTACGTTACACAATCTTGATTTGTTTTCGCTACAGAGACCCCAGTGCTGATCTCTGAGGTCCTTCAGGACCAGGAGGTTGAAGAGAGTGGAACTGCGACTCTCCGCTGTCGCTTCTCAAAGCCAGCAGCGAGGGTCACCTGGAGGAAGGACTCCTCAGTCCTGCACCCGAGTGACAAGTATGAGATGAAGCAGGAGGGAAACATGGCCATCCTTCTCATCCACAACGTACAGCTGGAGGATGCTGGGAGCTACGAGTGCGAGACAGAAAATGATCGGACTTTTGCAATGTTGAAAATAACAGGTTTTTGTCTCATAACACATTCAAAATTACTTGTGATTTACTCATTGAATTTTGTCGCAGAGAAACAATGGTGGGATAAATTCGATCGTTTTATTATTTCACAGAGAAGCCAGTGATGTTCACCAAGGGCCTGACGGATCTGACAGAAGAGGAACTCGGAGACGCTGTGTTTGTGTGCGAGGTATCCAAAGAAGGGGCCCCAGTCACGTGGCTGAAACATGGTGGGGTGCTTTACCCTGGGGCAAAGTGTGAGATGAGTCAGGATGGAAGAGCGGCCAGACTGGTCCTGCATCACTTGGGCCTGCACGACGCTGGGCAGTACTCCTGTGACACTGGCCACGATGTCACCACTGCCAGGCTGATTGTCACAGGTGATTTATTTAATGGATATTTCATTAAAAGTTTTACAATTTAAATTCAATAACAAACATCTGTGGAATATAAATAATTATTTCATCATACTGTTCATTACAACCACGACTGGTTTTAACCACGACTGATTTAAGTATCCTTCTTTCCAGAGCGAGACATCCGCATTGTGAGAGGCCTGGAGGACTGTGAGGTGTTTGAGAACAACTCAGCCACGTTTTCCTGCGAGATCTCCCACGCTGATGTGCAGGAGGTGGAGTGGTGGCTGGATCAGAGCCGGCTGTATCATAACGAATTGAATGAAATCAGTGTGGACGGAGGGAAAACACACGTCCTCACCCTCAGCAACCTCACCCTGCAGGACGGCGGCTGTGTTACCTTCAAGGCAGGGAAACACACGTCCTCAGCAACTTTGTCCATTAAGGGTACGCGACGTGCTGTGATAAGCCCATCTTTGAATCTAGATTTGAAGCTTTCGTGACTGCAAGGATTCATACTCTTAGTTTTTTTTTGGTAAAGCCACGTAGGTAAAAAAATAAAAATAATAGAAATAATAATCGAAATAAAATAATAAATCACGACGTTTCGGAGGCAACACAAGTCTCCGTCATCAGGTGGGACAGTCACAGCTAAATTTACTGTATCAAGTGAGGAAAAATCCAAGAGACAAGCTCTTAAATACAAGTTAAGGGGGGTGGGGGGGGGCTTAAAGAGAACAATGGTGCACATCGACTCGGGGTTGTGGCCGGTGTTAACTGATGATCAAAGTAAAAGAAGAGGTGTTAAATGCTGGGGATGTCAACACTCGGTAAAGTAGAATAGTATCTGTCAAATAAGATGGTACAAATATGTGTAGTTATTTTTTTTTACATGGTTAATAACATCTTTCCAATGATTACTCAGTTTGTACCCATCATCACGGTTGAAGTTATGTCTGTGTTTGTATATCTAGATGGCGTCGTGTACAAACCTTTGATGGTAACCAGAAAGTTTGCAGAGCACTTAGGTCTCGGAAAAGACAATATCATGAGAGCCCACAGCGTTGTAGCAATGATCGGCAACGGCGGAAGACTCAACTTTGCCGTGTTTCAAATCTGACTTGTGCTCACGAATACGATCAGAGACATTACGTTTCGTTTCACCAATGTAATAATCACCACAGATGCAACTCAATTTATAGACTCCAGGGTATTGCAAGTCAGGAATGACATCTTTTACAGATGGGATTAGATCACGGATTTTATTTACGATTCAGAACAGTACGTAAAAAAAATCATGATATTGTCTTTTTTGAGACCAAGGTGCTCTGCAAACCTTCTGGCTACCATCAAAGGTTTGTACACGAAGCCATCCAGATATACAAGCACAGACAACTTCAACTGTGATGATGGGTACAAACTGAGTCATCATTGGAAAGATATTATTAACCATGTTAAAAAGATTTAACTACACATATTTGTACCATCTTATTTGACATGCACTATTCTACTTTACAGAGTGTTGACATCCCCAGCATTTAACAGTACTGCTTTCTTCTTTTATTTTGATTATCAGCTAACACCGGCCACAACCCCGAGTCGATGTGCACCAATTGTTCTCTTTTAGCCCCGCCCCCCACCATTCCATTCCCTGGCTACCACATTCAAATAAGCCCCCCCCCCCCTCTTAACTTGTATTTAAGAGCTTGTCTCTTGGATTTTTCCTCACTTGATACAGTAAATTTAGCTGTGACGGTCCCACCTGATGATGGAGACTTGTGTTGCCTCCAAAACGTCGTGATTTATAATTTAAGTTCCATAAATAATTTATTATGTATTTTCATTTTATTATTTATTTCTATTTTTTGCCTACGTGACTTTACCGAAAAAAACCTAAGAGTACCCATCTTTGATGTTAATATCATAGAAGGTTCTCTGTATTTCATGACATCTTAATTTCTGGTTTGTTAAGTTGATCTTCGTAATAATTCATATTGAATGTGCTCTAAAGTCCATCTTCTTTTGTTGTGGTGTGCACAGCGGTACCAGTGAAGTTTGTGAAGCGACTAGAGGATGTAGATTGTGTGGAAGATGGAGAAGCAGAATTTGTGTGTGAGGTGTCCCAGCCCAGTGCTCCGGTCACATGGCACAGGGGCGATAAGCAGCTGAGCCCTTCTCAGAAGTACGTAATGCACAGAGACGGAGCGGTCGCGAGTCTCGTTGTCACAAAGCTGCAGCGAGAAGACGCTGGGGCGTACACTTGTGATGCAGGAGATGAAGCCACGTCTGCTAATCTCTGTGTTCAAGGTGAGATGTGATAATCTTCACATGATTTTCCTCAAGCGACAGTCATGGTAACCTCTGTACAAGAGTTTATCTACCAAGAATAATAACCCGGAGTCAAATATTACTTTATACAATATTGGATGCTCTTTTTTTGCTACAGAGGCCCCGGTGCTGATCTCCGAGGCCCTTCGGGACCAGGAGGTTGAAGAGAGTGGAATTGCAACTCTCCGATGTCGCTTCTCAAAACCAGCAGCGAGGGTCACCTGGAGGAAGGAATCCTCAGTCCTGCACCCGAGTGACAAGTATGAGATGAAGCTGGAGGGTAACCTGGCCACTCTTGTTATCCACAATGTACAGCTGGAGGATGCTGGGAGCTATGAGTGCAAGACAGAGAATGATCAGACTTCTGCAGTGCTAAGAGTGAAAGGTTAGTTATCCCAATGAGTTTTTAATAATTAATGTCTACTATACTGTATGTAAAAACAAGTTTGCACGAGATTGGTAATTAATTACTAAATTGGTTTGAAATAATTTGAACATTATGAGACTTCCATTACACACTCATGGTTTGTTTTTGCTGCAGAAACCCCAGTGATGATCACTGAGGCCCTTCAGGATCAGGAGGTTGAAGAAAGTGGAACTGCGACTATCCGCTGCCGCTTCTCAAAGCCGGCAGCGAGAGTCACCTGGAGAAAGGACTCCTCAGTCCTACACCCGAGTGACAAGTATGAGATGAAACTGGAGGGTAACCTGGCCACTCTTGTTATCCACAACGTTCAACCAGAGGATGCTGGGAGTTTCGATTGCGAGACGGAGAATGATCAAACTTCTGGAATATTGGCAATAAAAGGTTATTGTCACATAACACATATGTAAAGGATAGATATATGCGGTGCGCGCAGTTAAGTGGGTGCAACTGAGGACAAACAAGTGTGATCGTTACAACGTGAGGTTTGCACCAACAAACTGACAGTAATTAATAGGAGAAGCAGTTGCAAACGAGGTCGAACAGGTGGGAAGGTTGAGGCCGGAGGTTGTCGTCAGGGTGATGGGAGATGGGGGGTGATGATAAGGGATTAATAAGGACACCAGGCACCGGGCAGGCGGTGGCTTAAGGGGAAGTGCGTGAGGACTCGGGATGAGCAGGGGGATATAAGCGGTAGTGTGCATGAGTGGATGGAGTTGCCTGGGAACCAAGAATGAAGACATCTCCCCACGGCCGCTCAAGCTGTCAATGAAGCCTCAACCCTCACACCGTCGCCGGGCAGGTGTTGGCTGAACCCCCCACACGGGACAGACGGTTGAGTGGGTATGAGGCAATGTACGTGAGGGCAACGGTGGAGATGCAGAGTTCTAGGAGTTGCTGTGTGCAGAGTCGCTGAGTGCAGAGTTGCTGAGTGCAGGATAGGTGAGGTGCAGAAAAGATGAGAGCGGAGAGAAGTCAACTCTATGTGACAGCAAAGATAGGTATAGGAGTGCCTACAACTGGCGCGTGAACAGGAGTAATAAATATTATTTGGGTCTTTCGGTGAAGTCACGTAGATAGGTTCAAAAAATATAACATACAAAAAAGTACGATGTTTCGATCGCAACGCAAGCGGTTGTCATAAAATGATGACGTTTCGATCGCAAAAAAATTATGACGACTGCTTGCGTTGCAATCGAAATGTCGCAGGGTTTTTTAGTTATTTTTGTTATTTTCTTTGAACCAAGAAACGTGACTTTACTGAAAGACCCAAAGAATAGGAATTCCTGCAGTCACGAAAGCTTTAAGTCCAGGAATAATAAAGTGTAAGCAGGTGACGTGTTACCACGTGTCAGTGTGAGTAATTTTTAAAGACACTACACATGCAAAAAATATTTGCAATTAAGTAACTAGATTCTTCCAGTAAAACAATGGTGGGATAAAATCTACTGCCTTCTTATTTCACAGATAAACCAGTGATGTTCACCAAGGGCCTGCAGGATCTAACAGAAGAGGAACTCGGAGACGCTGTGTTCGTGTGCGAGGTGTCCAAAGAAGGGTCCCCAGTAACGTGGCTGAAACATGGTGGGGTGCTTTACCCTGGGGCAAAGTGTGAGATGAGTCAGGATGGAAGAGCGGCCAGACTCGTGCTGCATCACTTGGGCCTGCACGACGCTGGGCAGTACTCCTGTAACACTGGCCATGATGTCACCACCGCCAGGCTCAATGTCACAGGTGATTAGTACATTTTAAAAGTACATTCACGAGAATTTAAACGTTTTTTTCAGTATATGTGAACACTTAACCTTTATAAATGATTAGATAAGAGAACCAGAATTGATATAAATATCCTTCTTTCCAGAGCGAAACATCCACATTGTGAGAGGCCTGGAGGACTGTGAGGTGTTTGAGAACAACTCGGCCACGTTCTCCTGCGAGATCTCCCACGCTGATGTGCAGGAGGTGGAGTGGTGGCTGGATCAGAGCCGGCTCTATCATAACGAATTGAATGAAATCAGTGTGGACGGAGGGAAAACACACGTCCTCACCCTCAACAACCTCACCCTGCAGGACGGCGGCTGTGTTACCTTCAAGGCAGGGAAACAGACGTCCTCAGCGAACTTGTCTATTAAGGGTACGCTACGTACTGTAATAAGCCCATCTTTGGTGTTAATACCATAAAAGGTTCTCTGTGTATTTCATGATATCTAAATATCTGTTTTGTGAAGTTGATCTTCGTATTAATTAATATTGAACGTGCTCTAAAGTCCAACTCCATCTTCTTGCGTTGTGGTGTGCACAGCGGTACCAGTGAAGTTTGTGAAGCGACTAGAGGATGTAGATTGTGTGGAGGATGGAGAAGCAGAATTTGTGTGTGAGGTGTCCGAGCCGAGCGCTCCGGTCACATGG
Source organism: Lampetra fluviatilis (assembly GCF_964198595.1). Lineage (NCBI taxonomy): Eukaryota > Metazoa > Chordata > Hyperoartia > Petromyzontiformes > Petromyzontidae > Lampetra > Lampetra fluviatilis. The sequence goes on along the minus strand of NC_136284.1, from coordinate 1,139,861 downwards.
CACAGGGGCGATAAACAGCTGAGCCCTTCTCAGAAGTACGTGATGCACAGACACGGAGCGGTCGCGAGTCTCGTTGTCACAAAACTGCAACCAGAAGACGCAGGGGCGTACACTTGTGATGCAGGAGATGATGCCACCTCTGCCAGACTCCGTGTTCAAGGTGAGATGTGTTGGTTCTCCACAACCAAAGATAATAGTGATCTTGGTACATGGACATTCTGCCAAGTTCCACAGTTTACCAATCATAAACTGGCCTCATATTTTGCTTGCAGAGGCCCTGGTGCTTATTTATGAGGCACTTCAGGACCACGAGGTTGAAGAGTGTGGGACTGCAACTCTCCGTTGCCGCTTCTCAAAGCCAGCAGCGAGAGTCACCTGGAGGAAGGACTCCTCAGTCCTGCATCCAAGTGCCAAGTATGAGATGAAGCTAGAGGAGGACGTGGCCACTCTTGTAATCCGTAATGTGCAGCTGGAGGATGCTGGGAGCTATGAGTGTGAGACGGAGAATGATCGGACGTCCTCAACTCTTCGAGTTAAAGGTGTGCCAATGTGTTTTTTAATGCATAAAAAATGCGTGTGTAAAAGGAGGTCATGGTGTTGGATTGGCAATTGTTAAATCTATTTTCTGTAATTACTTCTCTTTTTTAAGTTCGATCAAACTCTGTTTCGTATATTATACAAAAATAAATTGGTTTATTTATACGACAGAAACCCCAGTGCTGATTCTGGAGGCCCTTCAGAACCAGGAGGCTGAAGAGAGTGGAATTGCGACTCTCCAATGCCGCTTCTCAAAACCAGCAGTGAGAGTCACCTGGAGGAAGGACTCCTCAGTCCTGCACCCGAGTGACAAGTATGAGATGAAACTTGAGGGAAACGTAGCCATTCTTGTTATCCATAACGTTCAATCAGAGGATGCTGGGAGCTACGAATGTGAGACGGAGAATGATCGGACTTCTGCAATGCTGGAAATAAAAGGTGTTTTTCTCATGAAACATTTAAACATTCTTCCGATTAAATAATTGCTCCTTCACGCTGTGAAACAATGGTGGGAGATAATTATATTGTCTTCTTATTTCACAGAGAAGCCAGTGGTGTTCACCAAGGGCCTGCAAGATCTGACAGAAGAGGAACTCGGAGACGCTGTGTTTGTGTGCGAGGTGTCCAAAGAAGGGGCCCAAGTAACGTGGCTGAAAAATGGTGGGGTGCTTTACCCTGGGGCAAAGTGTGAGATGAGTCAGGATGGAAGAGCGGCCAGACTGGTCCTGCATCACTTGGGCCTGCACGACGCTGAGCAGTACTCCTGTGACACTGGCCACGATGTCACCACTGCCAGGCTGATTGTCACAGGTGATTAGTACATTTTAAAAGTACATTCACGTAAATTGTAAAGGTTTTTTTCTAGTGTTGTTGAAGGTTTTTTTACATTTAAAATTAATTGTTTTTATTTAGAACTCATGTAAATATGAGAGAACCAGAATTGATTTAAATATCCGTCTTTCCAGAGCGAGACATTCGTGTTGTGAGAGGCCTGGAGGACTGTGAGGTGTTTGAGAACAACTCGGCTACGTTCTCCTGCGAGATCTCCCACGCTGATGTGCAGGAGGTGGAGTGGTGGCTGGATCAGAGCCGGCTCTATCATAACGAATTGAATGAAATCAGTGTGGACGGAGGGAAAACACACGTCCTCACCCTCAACAACCTCACCCTGCAGGACGGTGGCTGTGTTACCTTCAAGGCAGGGAAACAGACGTCCTCAGCAACTTTGTCCATTAAGGGTAGGTCATTCAAATTGTTTTCAATGGATGTCACCACTTGAAATAATGAATAACTAGCCGAGTATTTAATGTCAATTTAAATTGGATTGAAAGGTTCAAAAGCAGAGAGCAAATTGTCCGAAACAATAAAATATGTGTTGAGGAAGGGGTCCATGTAAACATCAGCGGAGATTTAAAACTGGAGATTGAATAGGTAGAACTCTGTAAAAACGATTGGGAAAAGAATGAGAAGAGAAATCAGAGAAAAAGACAAGCATGGCTGAAGACATCACAGCGAGCAATGGGAGCATGAAAGCAGCAAAAAGACACATTTATATTTACGCAATCTAACCCAGAAACCTTTATTATGGATAATATTGGTCGCGAAAGCCTACGTTTTAAACCAGAAAAAAAGGCAGTTCACAAATATTAGCCCTGGGGGAGAAAGTTGTAACCGTAACTTATGATATAGAAACAATCCTAAAATGAGTGGAGGCTGAGCCGAACTAGGGGATGCCCAGGACTGATTCAGATAATCGTCGCTGGTGTTAGCCATGAACAGGACTTGAATTCAGTTCGCCGGGTTCGTAGCTCAGCGCAGCGTGCTGCGAACCGATACCCACTCACGGGATCAGAAGGATTGGTCAACGCCACATGTTGGTGGTGATTGCACCATCGCATCATAATCCTCTGATGGAATTACTTCAGTCCGCTTCTAACATGGACTTGGGCTGTATTTATGATGTCGACTTATGCTGCACTCATTCAGTGGGGTGGAATGGCAGCTTCCATTTCCTGCAGGAAGAATGTTAGTCAAAATCTGCACTATACAATTTCATGCCATTGATATTCAACACCTTTTCTCCTGTGCTTCTATCTCCATGTGTAACCATCTGCAAAGGATTGCCTGTAAGGTTTGTGAAGACTTTGGAGGATGTACATTGCATGGAAAATGGAGAAGCACAATTTGTCTGCGAAGTTTCCCAGCCCAGTGCCTCAGTCACATGGCGTAAAGGTGATCGACACCTGAGTCCTTCTCAGAAGTATGTGACGCACAGAGACGGAGCGATTGTAATACTCGTGATCACAAAGCTGCGGCCAGAGGACGCGGGGACGTACATTTGTGATGCAGGAAATGAGGCCACCTCTGCCAAACTCCACGTTCAAGGTGAACCGTGATCATTAAAACTTGGTTCTCCCCAGTCTATGTCATGCCAGATTATTACAAGAATACTATTTACTCTTTGGTTCTTTTGGTAAAGTCACGTAGAAATTAAATACAATGATAATAGAATACGACGTTTCGATTGGAACACAAGCAACCATCATCAGGTACAAATGAATGAGAAAACAAACATAGTAAACTTGGAAATATAATGCAATACAGCACAGAGAGTCGGCCAACACAACAGTTGGATTGCACTCTCATGGTGATAATCTCTCATTAACACTGCTGTTGTGCGCATATGCGGGGGTGATACTCTTATGCGGCAACGGAAGCTTATTTCATGCTAATCTCTCTCCCTAATCTCTCTGTCCCTAATCTCCCCCATTAACACAACTGACGTGCTTGCGTCCGGGGATGGAAGTCCTTTCCAGCTCAGACCCTGCTTGCTCGCCCATCGCCACATATTTTTGTAACAGCTCTTTCGCTGGTTCAGCAGTTCCATTGATGGATTATTTTTCCGCCTGAGGACGACCGCTTGTGTTGTCATCGAAACGTCGTGATCGATTATTATTTTTTCTACCTACGTGACTTGACGAAAGCTTCAAATCAAGATAGTAAGAATACTAGTTTTAAGATACTGTATATCTATGCACAATATGAGTACGCAGATGAATCTAACAATAGTTTTCCCGAAATAATGTGGCCTCGTGTATCTTTCTTACAGAGGCCCCGGTGCTGATCTCCGAGGCCCTTCAGGACCAGGAGGTTGAACAGAGTGGAACTGCGACTCTCCGCTGCCGCTTCTCAAAGCCAGCAGTGAGAGTCACCTGGAGGAAGGACTCCTCAGTTCTGCTACCGAGTGCCAAGTATGAGATGAAGCAGGAGGGAAATGTTGCCACACTCATCATCCACAACGTTCAACCAGAGGATGCTGGGAGCTATGAGTGTGAGACGGAGGATGGCCGCACCTTTGCTACGCTTACTCTTACAGGTATGACTAAATTGATCATTATATTTATACTTCTGTAAAGTGTTACATTAAGGTAAAATGTTATGTTTTTGAAGGGTTTTTTTCCATGATGCTCATTATGTACAACCAAATGTAACCACTGAATACCTCTGTATGTTATGTTTAATAGAGAAGCCAGTGGTGTTCACCAAGGGCTTGCGGGATTTGACAGAAGAGGAACTCGGAGATGCTGTGTTTGTGTGCGAGGTGTCCAAAGAAGGGGCCCCAGTAACGTGGTTAAAAAATGGCGGGGTGCTTTACCCTGGAGCAAAGTGTGAGATGAGTCAGGATGGAAGAGCGGCCAGACTGGTCCTGCATCACCTGGGCCTGCGCGACGCTGGGCAGTACTCCTGTGACACCGGCCACGATGTCACCACCGCTAGGCTCAATGTCACAGGTGATCTGTGTATTATTTTACGAGCACTGTACACATTTATAATGTCAATATTTAGGCTAATGTAGGCATACGTTATGTGCAGGCATGTTTAAATCATCTGTTTTTAATGTATGTTCAGAACCCATCATCTCCATCACGAGGGGTCTGGAGGACTGTGAGGTGTTTGAGCAGGGCTCGGCCATATTCACGTGTGAGATCTCCCACGCTAATGTGAAGGAAGCCAAGTGGTCGTTGGCGGACACACCGCTACAGAACAACGAGCTCAATGAAATCAGTGTCACAAATGGCAAGACCCACGTGCTGACAATAAACCACCTAACGGTGGAGGAGAGTGGCACTGTCAGCTTCAGTGCAAGGAATGCCACGTCCTCTGCTCATCTTATTGTCAAACGTAAGGATACTATGATTGGATAAATGAATTTAGTACCATTTGGCATAAAACATTCCTAAATATGTGGATATTTTGATTTATATATAATTGCATCTCCACAGGGCGTCCAGTCCACATCACTCAGCCACTGCAGAACACTGAGGCTTATGCATCTGGAGAGGTGACCTTCCTGTGTGAGCTATCTGGACCATCTGAGGTCACATGGAGGAAGGCTGGGCGAGTAATGGAGGCCAGCGATCGGGTCCATATGTGGCAGGAGGCCAACACGGCAAGACTCACAATCCTTGGTGTGACCCTGGAGGACAGAGGGGAATATTCGTGTGACATTGGGAGTGAAAGCTCCACTGCCGAGCTCGGCGTACAAGGTTTGTCAATTATTTTATATCACTCATGCAGAAAATTTGAGTGTTCATCACTTTGTTTTTGTAACCATTCACTTATTTTCCTTTTATTCGCCAGAACTACCGGTCATCATGCTGGAGCCACTACAGGGTGCGGAGCCTCAACAAGGTTAGGTGCTCCTCCACCACCGGCCGTGCCGTAACGTGCAACAATCGCAGTACTGCTCATTGTTTTGTACCAAATGCCTCGCCAACATAAAATGAAAACATGTTTATAATGTTGGTTTCCATATGCCTTTCAGAGCCATGTAATATTGTACGGGGCCTAGGAGACTGCGTCGCTTACGAGGGCGGTTCGGCTACATTCACCTGTGAGATCTCCGTTGCCGACGTACGGGAATCCGCGTGGTTTCTGGGTGACACGCCACTCCGGAATAACGATCTCAATGAGATTAGCGTGGTGAACGGAAGGACGCACGTGCTGGCCATGAAGCATCTCACGCCACAAGACAGCGGCACGATCAGGTTCAGTGCCCTGAACGCATCCTCGTCTGGCCAATTGAGGGTGAAAGGTGAGGCAGTTTTTTACTCGTGTAGATATCTCTGTCAATAAAAAAACACATTTGCTTTTTCAAATGTTATCAAATATTACTTACTCAGAACAGTTTAATTTTGTTTTAAATTACATATATTACAAATGTTACATATATTACAAATGTTACATATATTACAAATGTAGGTTATTTCTGTTGCCACCTGCATAGTCACACCCATTGTCTGCTCTGTAGCTAAAGTTAGACACAGTTTTCATACTCCTTTGCAACATCATAATTTGTTTTTATTATAAAAGGAGTGCAACAATTAGACCTTGTTTGGGTGTAAAAACTAGTATTCTTAATCATTTTAACTCTATCCCACTGGGCCTAGTACGAGGCACGAGCATTTGGCCTGACCACACGCTACCGCTGCTCCATTCTACCTGGTTGCACGACAACCACTCCCTGTCTCACAAAGTTGTCTCTGTCCTTGTTGTACTTCCGCGTTCGTACTCTGTCTTGTCTGTACTGTTTATTGTCTCATTGTCTGTACTGTCTATAGTCCCCTTGTCTGTACTGTCAATAGTCTCCTTGTCTGTGTAGTGGGTTCAACTGTGTCGCAGACGTACTTGGAGGCAACACATTTATTCAATCCAACACATGGGTTAACTTTCCCCTTAACAGAATGACAACCTATGGTGGTGACCACCAGGCTAACTACACTAGTTACAACGTAACGCTACTACGGACCGGGACCAACAGCTTTGGTCCGGGTTCACGTGTTGGAGACTCGTTGAACGGAGAACGTAGATTAAGGTTTCTTCCAGGATAACAACAACCCCGGTCCCTTTCGGGACCCGGCCTATATTCTTTTGGGCGTGCGCCCCTCTGTAGACTTAACTGGTCACGTGTCCTCACGGGTCAACCAGAGTCCCATGGCCTCACATAACCTCATCCTTCGGCCGGCACTCACATGCATTGTCCTGTAGGGCTGGCGCTGTATGCAAAGCGTGGTGCCATCTGGCGCTATCATATTCAGCGCTCACCGGGCCCCTCTAGGGCTGGTACTACACCCACACCCTTGTGGTATCCGTGATGTTGTTACATTGCACACCGTGCCCCTCTAGGGCCGGCACTGCACCCAGCACAGTGACAGCCGTCCCGGCTGTCAACTCCCCTTCAACAAAACAACAACAAAACCCCTAAGTGTGCCTCAACAAATAAATACCCCATCCCATAAATACAATATATACAATATATACAGTGACGAATGGGAGAAGGGAACAGAACCAACAGTACACAACGGAAGAGGGAAGGGAAGAGAGATAGAGATAAGTAGAGAGAGAAAAAACAACACGCAGTAACACTCGAAACCTCGATACCCCCTCCATCACCGGCATCTCCCACCCTCACCGTGGAACAACACCCACAAGCACAATAAAGGCCAGGTTCAACCAATGACCAATACGATATGCCGAGTGCGACAACCAACTGACGGTGTGTGTGTGTATGGGGATCACGAAAACTGAAGAGTCTTTGATCGAGTCCTCGTGGCCGGGCCCCCAGGTGAGGTGGGCGTACTCTCCCTGGGGGTGCCAGGGGAAATTTGAAAATGTCCCGTCGAACCCAGCTCCTCACGAAAAGCAGTCGGCCGGACAGACGAGCCCTCCGCTCCCGAAGTTTGCGGAGGCGGCGCAGGCGGCAGCTCGGGGGACGTTAAACGCGCGGAACCTGAGGACGGGATCACATCACACACCTAAGGACCAACCTCAGTGGGTACACACCTCAGCTCGCCCGACACACCCGACACTTGGCCCCTGTGTGGAGATGGATGTACGAACCAGCTCCGTCGACCCCAACGAATTTGAACACACTGGGGCCAAACGACCCGAATAACATCAACAGGCCCCCTCCAGTGTTTTAAACAATTTGGGTGATGTACCCACCAGTACCTGGGGACAGTGCAACTAGGCCTTGCCACCTGGGGCCCACTCATGTCCGGAAAGATGGAGACCCCTCAGCCGCTCATTTGCCAATTGGCCCGACTTGGAATTTTCCCTGGAAGCCTCGCGCACTTCCGAAAGCTTTTGAAGGATAAGGCGCATGGAATTTGGAATTTTAGATTTAGCCTTGCTTGGCTCGGCTAATTGGACATCAATGGGGTGGGAGGGTTGTGTTCTCTCCCGTACATTAAAAAAATTGGCGAGTAGCCGGTGGATGCGTGAGGGACCATTCTGTAGGCAGCCAGGAACTTGGGAACATGCAAGTCCCAGTCAAGCTGGGACTCGCTGACCTGATGACTCAACATGGACGTCAGAGTCCTGTGCAACCGCTCCACCATTCCGTCCGTCTGGGGGTGGTAGGGCGACGTACGTACTTTCTTTGTTACAAACAAATCACACACCTCCCGCAGCAATTTAGAAGAAAAATGTTTATCCTGATCGGTCAGAAGACGCTCAGGGGCCCCCTTGTCCATCACATAGCCATCGAGGAATGCCTCAGTGATGGTCGCTGCTGACTGGTTGGGAAGCGGCCAGGCCATTGGCCACCGTGACAAATATTCGACGCTCACCAGTAAATACTTATTCACGCGAGGGGTGGTAGGAAATGGACCAAGGACATCAAGAGCAACCACCTCATTTATGCGGGAAACTTGAATGGATTGCAACGGTGGATAACAGGGTTTAGACGGGGGTTTCCGCTGAGCACACTAGGAGGATTCCTTCTGCAGTCGCCTCCTGGTCAAGTGGCTTTCGCAATCGTAAAAGGAACCAACATTTGCGTGCCAGGAGGAATTATTACGGTCCTACTTCCAAGCACTTGTACAGTAGCATTGACCTTGCACAATCGAGTGGGAGAAGGAAAAAAAGCCATGCGACGGCCCAATGGTAACTCGAGGCAACCCTGATCAATACAAATTTTGAGTGGCATCTTCCTAAGGAAGTCAGTCCCAAGCAAGCAAGGAACAGCAAGGGACGTTGATACAAGAACTGGTCCCGTCAATTTGATATCTCCAATAGACACCTCTGCTATTATCTTCCCAATGATGCCCAATGAGCCGCCGTTTGTGGCAAAGCACGGAACCCCGACGGAACATAGGGTATGACATTTAGGGGGCAGAATGTAAAACATCAACTCATAAGTGATAGTCGCAGACACACCGGTATCGATGAGCATTCTGATTTCAACCCCCTCTATCATTCCGATAACAGTGGATGATCCCGCGGCCGCGGCAACCACTCTATGGGCCAACTCCGACCACTAACCCGGTCAGAGTGGCCAGTCAGCCCAAGCAAAAATCTGAACCCTCAGGCCCCGAAACACGACGGGAACGAAAATCATCCGAACGCAATGAGTGAGGTAGATTCAGGGGCCAAGTGTGTGGTGTGCCACAACTCGCCTTGGGGTATAGTGGAGTGTATTCACATGGACATTTTTTGCTTTTCTCCTGTGTCACTTTATTACTTTGCATCCCGTACGGATGCTCCTCACACTAACACAACGTACCCTTGCTCCGAACTCCCTCTCTCTATACTCTACTAGCCTGTGATTAAAAACTCCACTAGCCTGTCACTTAATACTCCGCTAGCCTGTCACTCTTCTCTCACACCTCCACCCTGGTCCTTGCCCCCAGCGGGGGATCAGCCAACACAGCTGGGGAGGACGAGGTGTGGAGGGCAAGGTCCCAGGCTTCTTCTCTCCGGCTCTTGTCCTCTTCGTTGCTTCAACTCCAACCAACAACCCCGTGTTGCTCCGCACACACCCTTATATCCCCCTCCTCATTAAGGGTCCTCAGTTACCCCCATTAAGCTGGCGCCTCAGCGGCGCCTCCTGCACGTGCTCTCTATCTCTCTTATCATCTCCAACTCCCGCCTCTCCAGCGTCTACTTCGTTTTCCCACGCTCACACCTGCCTGTCCCCAAATGCACCCGCTAAATTACTGCTTCTCCCCCTAATTGCTGGCACCTCTCTGGCGGCAGTGTATGCTGAACTGTTTGTCTTGTGTAAACAGGACTATATGTCTTGCGTATACAGTACTCTTCGTCTTGTGTGTAGAGGACTATACATCTTGTGTATACTGGACTATTTGTCTTGTGTATACAGGACTAAAATGTGAAGAAATAGATTTTCAGGCAGTTCATGTGCAAGATGGTGAGGTTTGAATGTGTATGTACAGTGAGGGAAAAAAGTATTTGATCCCCTGCTGATTTTGTACGTTTGCCCACTGACAAAGAAATGATCAGTCTATAATTTTAATTGTAGGTTTATTTGAACAGTGAGAGACAGAATAACACCAAAAAAATCCAGAAAAACGCATGTCAAAATGTTATAAATTGATTTACATTTTAATGAGGGAAATAAGTATTTGACCCCTCTGCAAACATGACTTAGTACTTGGTGGCAAAACCCTTGTTTACAATCACAGAGGTCAGACGTTTCTTGTAGTTGGCCACCAGGTTTGCACACATCTCAGGAGGGATTTTGTCCCACTCCTCTTTGCAGATCTTCTCCAAATCATTAAGGTTTCGAGGCTGACGTTTGGCAACTCGAACCTTCAGCTCCCTCCACGGATTTTCTATGGGATTAAGGTCTGGAGACTGGCTAGGCCACTCCAGGACCTTAATGTGCGTCTTCTTGAGCCACTCCTTTGTTGCCTTGGCCGTGTGTTTTGGGTTATTGTCATGCTGGAATACCCATCCATGACCCATTTTCAATGCCCTGGCTGAGGGAAGGAGGTTCTCACCCAAGATTTGATGGTACATGGCCCCGTCCATCGTCCATTTGATGCGGTGAAGTTGCCCTGTCCCCTTAGCAGAAAAACACCCCCAAAGCATAATGTTTCCACCTCCATGTTTGACGTTGGGGATGGTGTTCTTGGGGTCATAGGCAGCATTCCTCCTCCTCCAAACACGGCGAGTTGAGTTTATGCCAAAGAGCACTTTCACCCAGTTGCCCTCTGAATCATTCAGATGTTCATTGGCAAACTTCAGACGGGCATGTATATGTGCTTTCTTGAGCAGGGGGACCTTGCGGGTGCTGCAGGATTTCAGTCCTTCATGGCGTAGTGTGTTGCCAACGGTTTTCTTGGTGACTATGGTCCCAGCTGCTTTGAGATCATTGACAAGATCCTCCCGTGTAGTTCTGGGCTGACTCCTCACCGTTATCATGATCACTGAAACTCCACGAGGTGAGATCTTGCATGGAGCCCCAGACCGAGGGAGATTGACAGTTCTTTTGTGTTTCTTCCATTTGCGAATAATCGCACCAACTGTTGTCACCTTCTCACCAAGCTGCTTGGCGATGGTCTTGTAGCCCATTCCAGCCTTGTGTAGGTCTACAATCTTGTCCCTGACATCCTTGGAGAGCTATTTGGTCTTGGCCATGGTGGAAAGTTTGGAATCTGATTGATTGATTTCTTCTGTGAACAGGTGTCTTTTATACAGGTAACAAGCTGAGATGAGGAGCACTCCCTTTAAGAGTGTGCTCCTAATCTCAGCTCGTTACCTGTATAAAAGACACCTGGGAGCCAGAAATCTTTCTGATTGAGAGGGAGTCAAATACTTATTTCCCGCATTAAAATGCAAATCAATTTATAACATTTTTGACATGCGTTTTTCTGGATGTTGTTGTTGTTATTCTGTCTCTCACTGTTCAAATAAACCTACCATTACAACTATAGACTGATCATTTATTTGTCAGTGGGCAAACGTACAAAATCAGCAGGGGATCAAATACTTTTTTCCCTCACTGTATGTTATAGGGCATTAATATAAATGCTTTTTTGAAACCTCCTTTTCATGTCATCCATTAAGAGCGTCCCGCCCACATCACTCAGCCACTGCAAGACGTTGAGGTTCATGAGTCTGGGGAGGTGACCTTCCTCTGTGAGCTCTCTGGACCATCTGAGGTCACATGGAGGAAGGCTGGGCGAGTGATGGAGGCCAGCGATCGGGTCCATATGTGGCAGGAGGCCAACACGACAAGACTCACAATCGTTGGCGTGACCATGGAGGACAAAGGGGAATATTGCTGTGACATTGGGAGTGACAGTTCCACCGCCAAGCTCAATGTACAAGGTTTGTGAATTATAATCAGTATCTTCAAATAAATTAAACATTACACGCGTACATTGTATCACAAATACTGAAATCTTGTTCATATCCAACAGAGATGCCAGTCCAAATCTTGGTACATCTACAGAACGTTGAAGCTGTGGAAGACAGCTCTGCAACTCTGTCCTGCCGCCTCTCCAAATCCAGAGTGGATGTGGAGTGGAGGAAGGACTCCCAGCCCATTCAGCCAGATGATAAATTTGAAGTGCACCAGAAGGACTTCACTGCAAGTTTGACCGTTCACAAACTGGAGCTGGAGGATGCGGGAAGCTACAGATGCCTGGCCGGGGATCAGCAGAGCACGGCTTCACTCATTGTGTGGGGTGGGTTCAGCTCTATCTTTATTGTCAATATTAAGTATGTTTCTGTATGAAAATAAAAATAAAACGGTTTACATTTTGTCATTTTCCATAATGGGATTTTTTATGGGTTAGATTGTATAAATATAAATGTGTCGTTAAACCTGCCACCACCCGACACAGCCAATTAGTAAGGTTTGTCCCGTATACAAAGCATGCCAAGTTCAGCACACCGGTGTGTTGTAGAGTAAACCCACAACATTTATAATTCGAGTACAACGTTTTGCTGGTAATTACAACCAGCCTCATCAGGCGACAGCCAGGATTGTGAAGAAATCCTCCTCTTTCAATCTTACGGGACCAGTTCTTAATTATAATTAACAATCAGGTGCGAAGACCAGAGGGGTGGGGGGTTAATGTAGTCATAAATTACAATGAATATCTTCTATTGGTTGGGTGATTCACAGTGAATCAGCATACATTGTGCATGCACATTGTGTATGTAGATTATGTATATCCGGCCGTTTTTGGGCACCAAAATTGTAATACCTGTTATTGGCTGCTCACAGTTAATCACTATCGACGTATGGTGACCTGTATGTTCACAGAAAAGCCAGTGGTGTTCACCAAGGGCCTGCAGAATCTGACAGAAGAGGAACTCGGAGACGCTGTGTTTGTGTGCGAGGTGTCCAAAGAAGGGGCCCCAGTAACATGGCTGAAACATGGTGGGGTGCTTTTCCCTGGAGCAAAGTGTGAGATGAGTCAGGATGGAAGAGCGGCCAGACTAGTCCTGCATCACTTGGACCTGCACGACGCTGGGGAGTACTCCTGTGACACTGGCCATGATGTCACTACCTCCAGGCTGATTGTCACAGGTGATTTTAAGTTACAATACTGTCCTACCAAGCACATTCTAGATAAGATATTCTCTATTGAACTGTTGTTATTCATGTTTATAAATTATCTCGGGTATTAATTTATCCTGCGTAATAATCATGAAAGAAATCTACTTTCAGAACCCATCATCTCCATCACGAGGAGCCTGAAGGACTGTGAGGTGTATGAGCAGGGCTCGGCCATATTCACTTGTGAAATCTCCCACGCTAATGTGAAGGAAGCCAATTGGTCGTTGGCGGACACACCGCTACAGAACAACGAGCTCAATGAAATCAGTGTCACCAATGGCAGGACTCACGTTCTGACGATTAACAACCTCACGGTGGAGGAGAGTGGCACTGTCAGCTTCAGTGCAAGGAATGCAACTTCCTCTGCTCATCTCACTGTCAAACGTAAGGATTCATTTATGATTTGGATAGCTACTTTGTATTCATTTGGAACTATATATTTTTTTCGATTTAAAGCTTTCGTGACTGCAGGGATTCATCTTCTTGGTTATTTCGGTAAAGTCACGTAGAAGGGAAGTAATAAAATAATAAAAATAAAACATAATAAAATAATTCTCAAGACGTTTCGGCCACAACGCAAGCAGCCGTCTTCAGGTGGAGAACAGGTCTGTCAAGTAGACAGAGTCTGAATGGCACGCTCCACGCTTGGTGCGACTATTTATGCTGGGATGGAGGGGCGAAGAGCGTCTTGACACAATAATTTGCATATCAAGAGGGATTTAGCATATTTATGGGAAATGCAGATATGCGATTAGTACTACTTGTGAAATGCGTAGGAGGTTTGGCGAGGGGTTTAAAGTCATTATGCCCATGCATTATGCAGGATTAGCAGTATCAAAGGGATGGAGTAAGGTTAGAATTAATAAAGGGAAGGAATGTTAATAATATGGCACCGCAGCAACTAATATGCTTATTGACTATACCTTGTCATATTACACTATGTTTTATTCTACCCACTCAACTGTATAGCACACTGATATATATTCACTATAAAATTACGATACTATATATTACCTTATACATTGTATTAAGCATTACACTTTAATACTATTTATTATTATATAATATGCTATACACTATACCATAAACCGTGGCGTGAAAGGTACTAAGAGGAAGCAACGAAATATGTCAATGGGAGAGTGGTGGTTGGAAGCTTGCAGCAGAGCAAAGAATCCATTCCCTGTGGAGAATACAAGATATATAGTCAATGTCAGTGAGTGGAACGCGGTCTGAAAGTCACCGTAAACGTGGACACAATCAGTTAAGATCCGAAATGGTTTATTACGTCCTTCCAATGATTGCTAAGCCGGAATCCATCTTCTCGGTTGAAATTGTCTCTGTGTTTGTATATGTGGATCGCCTCATGAACGAATCTCTCATGGTAGCCAGATGGCTTGCAGAGAACCTCTGTCTTGGAGAAGTCAATATCATGTGAACCCACTGAATTGTAACAGTGATCTGCCACGGCTGAGGTGTTTGTCCTACCGTGTTTCAAGTCTGCTTTATGTTCACGGATGCGGTCCGAGACATGTCGTTTGGTTTTTCCAATGTAACTGCTACCACAGAGGCAACTTAGTTTGTAGACGCCAGGGTACTGTATGTCTGGAACCACATCTTTTACAGATGGGACCAGATTACGGATTTTATGTACTGTGTTGAATCAGACCTGGATCTTGTGTTTAATCAGGATTTTGGAGATCTTTTTTGTGACCCCAGCAATGTAGGGTAAGGTGATGGTCTTGACAGGCTCCTCAACAGGATCCTTCTTGATGGTTGGAGTGATGGCTTTGCGGATTGTGTAGTCGGAGTAACCATTAGCCTTAAGAGCTTGGCGTACGTGTTTGAGTTGCCTCTGTGGTAGCAGTTACATTGGAGAAACCAAACGACATGTCTCGGACCACATCCGTGAACATGAAGCAGACTTGAAAAGCCGTAGGACAAACACCTCAGCCGTGGCAGATCACTGTTACAATTCAGTGGGTTCACATGATATTGACTTCTCCAAGACAGAGGTTCTCTGCAAGCCATCTGGCTACCATGAGAGATTCGTTCATGAGGCGATCCACATATACAAACACAGAGACAATTTCAACCGAGAAGATGGATTCCGGCTTAGCAATCATTGGAAGGACGTAATAAACCATTTCGGATCTTAACTGATTGTGTCCACGTTTACGGTGACTTTCAGACCGCGTTCCACTCACTGACATTGACTATATATCTTGTATTCTCCGCAGGGAATGGATTCTTTGCTCCGCTGCAAGCTTCCTACCACCACTCTCCCATTGACATATTTCGTTGCTTCCTCTTAGTACCTTTCACGCGACGGTCAATGGTATAGTGTATAGCATATTGTATAATAGTAAATAGTATTAAAGTGTAATGTTTAAGACAATGTATAAGGTAATATATAGTATCGTAATTGTATAGTGAATATACAGCAGTGTGGTATACAGTTGGGTGGGTAGAATAATACATAGTGTAATATTACAATGTATAGTCTAAAAACATATTAGCTGCTGCGGCGCCATATTATTAACATTCTTTTCCCTTATTAATTCTAACCTTACTCCCTCCCTTTGATACTGCTAATCCTGCATAATGCATGGGCATAATGACTTTAAACCCCTCGCCATTCCTCTTACGTATCTCACAAGTAGTACTAATCGCATATCTGCATTTCCCATAAATATGCTAAATTCCTCTTGATATGCACTCCGCAGGGAATGGATTCTTTGCTCCGCTGCAAGCTTCCCTACCACCACTCTCCCATTGACATATTTCGTTGCTTCCTCTTAATACCTTTCACGCCACGGTTTATGGTATAGTGTATAGCATATTATATAATAATAATAAATAGTATTAAAGTGTAATGTTTAATACAATGTATGAGGTAATATATAGTATCGTAATTTTATAGTGAATATATAGCAGTGTGCTATACAGTTAAGTGGGTAGAATAAAACATAGTGTAATATGACACAAGGTATAGTCAATAAGCATATTAGTTGCTGCGGCGCCATATTATTAACATTCCTTCCCTTTATTAATTCTAACCTTACTCCCTCCCTTTGATACTGCTAATCCTGCATAATGCATGGGCATAATGACTTTAAACCCCTCGCCAAACCTCCTACGCATTTCACAAGTAGTACTAATCGCATATCTGCATTTCCCATAAATATGCTAAATTCCTCTTGATATGCAAATTATTTTGTCAAGAAGCTCTACGCCCCTCCATCCCAGCATAAATAGTCGCTCCAAGCCTGGAGCGTGCCATTCAGGCTCTGTCTACTTGACAGACCTGTTCTCCACCTGAAGACGGCTGCTTGCGTTGTGGCCGAAACGTCGTGAGAATTATTTTATTATGTTTTATTTTTATTATGTTATTACTTCCCTTCTACGTGACTTTACCGAAAGAACCAAGAAGATATATTTTTTTTATTGTGTCTCTACAGATCGTCCAGTCCACATCACGCAGCCACTGCAGGACTCTGAGGCTTATGAGTCTGGGGAGGCGACCTTCCTGTGTGAGCTGTCTGGACCTTCTGAGGTTACATGGAGGAAGTCTGGGCGAGAGATTGAGGCCAGCGATCGGATCCGTATATGGCAGGAGGCCAACACGGCAGGACTCGCAATCCTTCGCGTGACCCTGGAGGACAGAGGGGAATATTCTTGCGACGTCGGCAGTGACAGCTCCACCGCCAAGCTCACTGTACAAGGTTTGTCCTCTTAATTTTAATGGCGATCAAAATAGACATTGCACATGGTTTGGCTCTTCCGAAATATAAGTGAAAAAAAGAGCTATGTATTGAAACTATTGTTGAGATGTCGTATAAAGCAATTTAAAATCCTGGGGCATTTATAATATTTCCGAAATTGAGAAACATGTCAATATCTAAACGCTTATCTGTTGCAACTTTGATGCTACTATTTGTTGCTGGTTGCTTGAAAGTTTAGACCTTTGGTTCTGTGCTCAGCAACTATATTGAAATAAAATCACCAAAAAAATGCTAATATGTATTCCTTATGAATCTGTTCTTGTTGTTTATCCAACAGAGCTGCCAGTCCAGATCTTGGAGCATCTACAAAATGCTGAAGCTGTGGAAGACAGCACTGCAACTCTGTCCTGCCGCTTCTCCAAACCCAGAGTGGATGTGGAGTGGAGGAAGGACTTCCAGCCCATTCAGCCAGATGATAAATTCGAAGTGCACCAGAAGGACTTCACTGCAAGTTTAACCGTTCACAAACTGGAGCTGGAGGATGCGGGAAGCTACAGCTGCCTGGCCGGGGATCAGCAGAGCACGGCTTCACTCATTGTGTGGGGTGGGTTCAGCTCTTCTCCGTTTAATTCGCAAATGTCTGTGATGTATTAATTTATTTGATTAATTTTTGGAATATTTGTTTACAGAGAAGCCAGTGCTGTTCACGAAGGGCCTGCGAGATTTGAATAAAGAGGAACTTGGAGACGCTGTGTTTGTGTGCGAGGTGTCGAAAGAAGGGGCCTCGGTAACGTGGCTAAAAAATGGTGGGGTGCTTTACCCTGGAGCAAAGTGTGAGATGAGTCAGGATGGAAGAGCGACCAGACTGGTCCTGCATCACTTGGGCCTGCACGACGCTGGGCAGTACTCCTGTGACACTGGCCATGATGTCACCACCGCCACACTCATTGTCACAGGTAAATTAAATTGATGATGCTGTCCTCAAATACAAATTGTAAAATAAAGCGTGTATTTGTTAAACAATCATTACTGATGTTTATACTTCATCGAAAGCCTTCATTTTTCTGAATGAAATTCACAAAAGCAATTGATTTTCAGAACCCATCGTCTCCATCACGAGGGGTCTGGAGGACTGTGAGGTGTTTGAGCAGGGCTCGGCCATATTCACGTGTGAGATCTCCCACGCTAATGTGAAGGAAGCCAAGTGGTCGTTGGCGGACACACCGCTACAGAACAACGAGCTCAATGAAATCAGTGTCACAAATGGCAAGACTCACGTGCTGACTATAAACCACCTCACGGTGGAGGAGAGTGGCACTGTCAGTTTCAGTGCAAGGAATGCAACTTCCTCTGCTCAACTCACTGTCAAACGTAAGGTTTTTAAAGGCTTGCTGTATAATCCGTTTACCATTGATTACAAATAATTATTTTCAATATTCATAATTACACGTGTAGGCCTACTTATATTTGTCAACCTACTATTGTGTCCACAGCACGTCCAGTCCACATCACTCAGCCACTGCAGGACTCTGATGCTCATGAGTCTGGGGAGGCGACCTTCCTGTGTGAGCTCTCTGGACCATCTGAGGTCACATGGAGGAAGGCTGGGCGAGTGATGGAGGCCAGCGATCGGGTCCATATGTGGCAGGAGGCCAACACGGCAAGACTCACAATCCTTGGTGTGACCTTGGAGGACAGAGGGGAATATTCCTGTGACATTGGAAGTGACAGCTCCACTGCCAAGCTCACTGTGCAAGGTTTGCTTACCTTTAATTTGTATGGCGATGAAAGGACACATCACACATAGTTAGACTATTACAAAAATTACTGAAAACTACAGCTGGGCATTAAAATGATCGAGCAAGAGATGTGATGTGTTGTCGACTGTACTTTCTTCCAAGGCACCTCACTAATTAAGTATCTGAAGGTGATTGCCCATGGGATGTGCTTGTAACAATGAATACGTAAATAACAGTAAATAAATCGTTGTTAAACAATTCAAGACTTTAAAAAAAAAATCAAGAGTGACTACAAACACGACCTTTTACGTAAATAATAGTCTCTCTCTCTCTCCACTGTGTATCCACTGTTTTAGCTGTCTAAAAGTTTGCGTGACTAAGATTCCACCTCTGTTGATATTATGTGCCAAGTTTTCTACAGATGTAAAGCACTTTCAGATCCTGGGTCATTGAGAACATTCCTCATGCACCCAATAAAATGCAAATGTATAGTCATTATGAATATGTTTTTGTTGTTTGTATCCAACAGAGCTGCCAGTCCAGATCTTGGAGCATCTACAGAATGCTGAAGCTGTAGAAGACAGCACTGCAACCCTGTCCTGCCGCTTCTCTAAACCCAGAGTGGATGTGGAGTGGAGGAAGGACTCCCAGCCCATTCAGCCAGATAATAAATTTGAAGTGCACCAGAAGGACTTCACTGCAAGTTTGACCGTTCACAAACTGGAGCTGGAGGATGCGGGAAGCTACAGCTGCCTGGCCGGAGATCAGCAGAGCACGGCTTCACTCATTGTCTGGGGTGGGTTCAGCTTTTCTCTTGTCATTTTGCAACATCTGTGATGTATGAATGTCGTGTTTACATATTCTATGGGTCTTTCGGTAAAGTCATGTAGATAGGTTCAAAGAAAATAACAAAAAACAACAAAAAACGACGACGTTTCGATCGCAACGCAGGCGGTCGTCATCAGGAGGAAAAAGGAGAGGAAAGCTGCTGAGGCAGACTGTTTAAATGGTTTGAAATGGGTGTAGCCCAAGGGTCATAAACGAAGTGTGCGGGGCTATTGATGTTCATGTGAGGAATTAGCATGTTAATGGTAGCTCGGAGGACGACCTCCACAACGAGCGCGTGGAGGTGGCTATGTTAATGTGAGGGAAATTAGCATGTGATGTAAGATTGCAGAGCCACAGCCACGTCGGCGCACGAGGTGGCTGAGAAATTTCACCTGTTAATGCGGCTCTCTGATGTCACATTTTATATTAACAGGTAAAATTTCTCAGCCACTTCGTGCGCCGACGTGGCTGTGGCTCTGCGATCTTACATTACATGCTAATTTCCCTCACATTAACATAGCCACCTCTGCATGCTCGTTGTGGAGGTCGTCCTCCGATCTGCCATAAACATGCTAATTTCTCACATTAACATCAATAACCCCACTCACTTCGTTTATGACCCTTGGGAAACACCCATTTCAAACCTTTAAAACAGTCTGCCCCAGCAGCTTTCCTCCCCTTTTTCCTCCTGATGACGACCGCTTGCATTGCGATCGAAACGTCGTTGTTTTTGTTATTTTTTGTTATTGTTTTTTTAACCTATCTACGTGACTTTACGGAAAGACCCATAGAATATGAATTTCTGCAGTCACGAAAGTTTTAAGTGAAGGTCGTGTTGACATGTTATTAAATCGTGGAATATCTGATTACAGAGAAGCCAGTGGTGTTCACCAAGGGCTTGCAAGATTTGACCAAAGAGGAACTCGGAGACGCTGTGTTCGTGTGCGAGGTGTCCAAAGAAGGTGCCCCAGTCACGTGGCTGAAACATGGTGGGGTGCTTTACCCTGGGGCAAATTGTGAGATGAGTCAGGATGGAAGAGCAGCCAGACTGGTCCTGCATCACTTGGGCCTGCACGACGCTGGGCAGTACTCCTGTGACACTGGCAATGATATTACCACTGCCACACTCAATGTCACAGGTAAATTAAATTTACAATACTGTCCTAACAAACAAATTCCACGTAAAATGTCCTCTGTTAAACTGTTGTTATTAATGTTTAGAAATTATCTCAAGATGTAATTTATCCTGCATAATATTAATAAAAGCAATCTACTTTCAGAACCCATCATCTCCATCACGAGGGACCTGGAGGACTGTGAGGTGTTTGAGCAGGGCTCGGCCATATTCACATGTGAGATCTCCCACGCTAACGTGAAGGAAGCCAAGTGGTCGTTGGCGGACACACCGCTACAGAACAACGAGCTCAATGAAATCAGTGTCACAAATGGCAGGACTCACGTGCTGACAATAAACCACCTCACGGTGGAGGAGAGTGGCACTGTCAGCTTCAGTGCAAGGAATGCAACTTCCTCTGCTCATCTCACCGTCAAACGTAAGGATTGGAATCTCAAACGCTAACATTTTACTATTTTATATTAAGCCATTTATAACAAATTTACAATTTCAGTAAACAACGTGTAATTGCTTCCATGATTCATGACAGAATGGGATTTTTACTTTGCATTCATTGCAGCAATTATATTTAAATTTTGTCTCGACAGATCGTCCAGTCCACATCACTCAGCCACTGCAGGATGTTGAAGCTCATGAGTCTGGGGAGGTGACCTTCTTGTGTGAGCTGTCTGGACCATCTGAGGTCACGTGGAGGAAGGCTGGGCGAGTGATGGAGGCAAGCGATCGGGTCCATATGTGGCAGGAGGCCAACACAGCAAGACTCACAATCCTTGGTGTGACCCTGGAGGACAGAGGGGGATATTGTTGTGATGTCGGCAGTGACAGCTCCACCGCCAAGCTCCGTGTACAAGGTTTGCCTGCTATTAATTTGTATGGAGATGAAGGTAGACATTGCGCATGGTTAGACCATTACAAAATAGAAGTGTAACTAGAGCTGGGCTTTTAAATGATTGTTGAGATGTGGTGCAAAGCACTTTGAGATCCATTATATAGATTTTTTGGGTTAGATGGCGTAAATATAAATCCGCCGCCACCCGACACAGCGCACGAGTAAGGTTTGTCACGTAAACAGAACGTGGCCAATTCGTTACTAGTACAGCACACCGGTGTGTTGGGGAGCAAATCCACAACATTTACAATCTGACTACGACGTTTCACTTTGAGATTCTGGGGCTGTTATGGATTTTCTCAAAGCAAGAAACGTGTTAACTTTCATCTTTTGATAGTGTTGGTTGACACTGGCTACTCAACATTTTGGGCTTTTGGTCCTCTGCTCAGCAAATGTAAAAAATATAATGCACCTGTAAAAATGCAAATCCTTATTCCTTATGAAGAGTTTTTGTTGTTCTTATCCAATAGAGCTGCCGGTCCAGATCCTGGAGGATCTTCAAAACGCTGAAGCTGTGGAAGACAGCTCTGCAACTCTGTCCTGCCGCTTTTCCAAACCCAGAGTGGATGTGCAGTGGAGGAAGGACTCCCAGCCCATTCAGCCAGATGATAAATTTGAAGTGCACCAGAAGGACTTCACTGCAAGTTTGACCGTTCACAAACTGGAGCTGGAAGATGCAGGAAGCTACAGCTGCCTGGCTGGAGATCAGCAGAGCACGGCTTCACTCATTGTGTGGGGTGGGTTCAGCTTTGAAAAAAATGTATATTTTCAAAAATGTGTTAAATTCATATTATTTCTATTCTATTTTCAATTGTTGTTCATCCATGATATTTATTTGTACAGAGAAGCCAGTGGTGTTCACCAAAGGCCTGCAAGATCTGGCAGAAGAGGAACTCGGAGACGCTGTGTTTGTGTGCGAGGTGTCCAAAGAAGGGTCCTCAGTAACGTGGCTGAAAAATGGTGGGGTGCTTTACCCTGGAGCAAAGTGTGAGATGAGTCAGGATGGAAGAGCGGCCAGACTGGTCCTGCATCACTTGGGACTGCACGACGCTGGGCAGTACTCCTGTGACACTGGCCATGATATCACCACCGCCAAGCTCATTGTCACAGGTAGATTTCATTGATGATTTTGTCAAAAAACCTAGCAATGTATTTTTAGGTACTTTAAGTGTTCCACTCCATACTATAGTGTCGTTTATGTTGATAAATATATATTGTGACATTCACAGAAGATATTTTACCTTGCAGAACCCATTATTTCAATCACGAGGGGCCTGGAGAACTGTGAAGTGTTTGAGCAGGGCTCGGCCATATTCACTTGTGAAATCTCCCACGCTAATGTGAAGGAAGCCAAGTGGTCGTTGGCGGATACACCGCTACAGAACAACGAGCTCAATGAAATCAGTGTCATAAATGGCAAGACTCACGTGCTGACTATAAACCACCTCACGGTGGAGGAGAGTGGCACTGTCAGCTTCAGTGCAAGGAATGCAACATCCTCGGCTCAACTCACTGTCAAACGTAAGGTTTTATGAATTGCTGTCATATTAAAGAAACATGAATTTGAATAACTAAAATCAGTTATGTATCTTCCCATAATCTTTAACCTATTATTTAATCTGTTTGCATTACTTTAAGAACATTTGTGTGGTTGTATATGTTGTAGTTTGGTTTAAATTATGTTCTTGTGTTGTCCCTACAGATCGTCCAGTCCACATCACGCAGCCACTGCAGGACTCTGAGGCTCATGAGTCTGGGGAGGTGACCTTCCTGTGTGAACTCTCTGGACCATCTGAGGTCACATGGAGGAAGGCTGGGCGAGTGATGGAGGCCAGCGATCGGGTCCATATGTGGCAGGAGGCCAACACGGCAAGACTCACAATCGTTGGCGTGACCATGGAGGACAAAGGGGAATATTGCTGTGACATTGGGAGTGACAGTTCCACCGCCAAGCTCAATGTACAAGGTTTGTGAATTATAATCAGTATCTTAAAATAAATTAAACATTACACGCGTACATTGTTTCACAGATACTGAAATCTTGTTCATATCCAACAGAGATGCCAGTCCAAATCTTGGCACATCTACAGAACGCTGAAGCTGTGGAAGACAGCTCTGCAACTCTGTCCTGCCGCCTCTCCAAACCCAGAGTGGATGTGGAGTGGAGGAAGGACTCCCAGCCCATTCAGCCAGATGATAAATTTGAAGTGCACCAGAAGGACTTCACTGCAAGTTTGACCGTTCATAAACTGGAGCTGGAGGATGCGGGAAGCTACAGCTGCCTAGCCGGGGATCAGCAGAGCACGGCTTCACTCATTGTGTGGGGTGGGTTCAGCTCTTCTTTTTTCATTTTACAACGTTTGTCAAATATGTATTTTATGTTTCGTTGTTATTAATTCTTGGAATATCTGTTTACAGAGAAGCCAGTGGTGTTCACCAAGGGCCTGCAGGATCTGACAAAAGAGGAACTCGGAGACGCTGTGTTTGTGTGCGAGGTGTCAAAAGAAGGTGCCCCAGTCACGTGGCTGAAACATGGTGGGGTGATTTACCCTGGAGCAAAGTGTGAGATGAGTCAGGATGGAAGAGCGACCAGACTGGTCCTGCATCACTTGTGCCTGCACGACGCTGGGCAGTACTCCTGTGACACTGGCCATGATGTCACTACCGCCAGGCTGATTGTCACAGGTGATTTATATTGGTCGTCTTGGTTTAAAAATAATAGCACAATATAATTATATAATTGTACTTAATGCCTGCCAAATATAACAATTTAACTTCAATTTCAGAACCCATCATCTCCATTACAAGGGGCCTGAAGGACTGTGAGGTGTTTGAGCAGGGCTCGGCCATATTCACTTGTGAGATCTCCCACGCTAATGTGAAGGAAGCAAAGTGGTCGTTGGCGGACACACCACTACAGAACAACGAGCTCAATGAAATCAGTGTCACCAATGGCAAGACCCACATGCTGACGATTAACCACCTCACAGTGGAGGAGAGTGGCACTGTGAGCTTCAGTGCAAGGGATGCAACTTCCTCTGCTCAACTCACTGTCAAACGTAAGGTTTATAAATGCTTCCGCGATATATGTTCATCATTGATTACAAGTAATTGTTTAAAATCCTTTTTCGGAACACAGTGTAGGAAACTTGCACATGTGCGTGACATCCCCAAGGGCTGGAGCTTAGTAGTGGATGCTTTTGAGAGTAGGTACCGTTGATAAGAAGTATCGAATTATTGGTTATCGTTACTGATGGGTTTTGTTTTTTGTTGCACCGGAAGTTGTTTCATGAAGACTAGTTTACTGTTATTTATTTGCTTAGCATTATGAGACCATCCTGAGTTTAAAAACTTTAGACTATTAAACTAGTAAGGTTCCGACTAAGACATAAAAATATATAATAACCTGCAGTTGTAATTGCCAACCTACTATTGTGTCCACAGCGCATCCTGTTCACATCACTCAGCCTCTGCAGGACTCTGAGGCTTATGAATCTGGAGAGGTGACCTTTCTGTGTGAGCTATCTGGACCATCTAAGGTCACATGGAGGAAGGCTGGGCGAGTAATGGAGGCCAGCGATCGGGTCCATATGTGGCAGGAGGCCAACACGGCAAGACTCACAATCCTTGGTGTGACCCTGGAGGACAGAGGGGAATATTCGTGTGACATTGGAAGTGACAGCTCCACTGCCAAGCTCAATGTACAAGGTTTGTTTGTGCTTCATTTGTTCGGAAAATAAATTAAAACAGCATACATGTCTTATAGTTATGAAGCTGTTCTGGTTGTTCACATCCAACAGAGCTGCCAGTCCAGATCTTGGAGCATCTACAGAACGCTGAAGCTGTGGAAGACAGCTCTGCAACTCTGTCCTGCCGCTTCTCCAAACCCAGAGTGGATGTGAAGTGGAGGAAGGACTCCCAGCCCATTCAGCCAGATGATAAATTTGAAGTGCACCAGAAGGACTTCACTGCAAGTTTGACCGTTCACAAACTGGAGCTGGAGGATGCGGGAAGCTACAGCTGCCTGGCCGGAGATCAGCAGAGCACAGCTTCACTCATTGTGTGGGGTGGGTTCAGTTATTCCCTCTTTATTTTGCAACGACTATGAAACGTGTATTTCATGTTTAGATGTTATTAATTCTTGGAATATCTGTTTACAGAGAAGCCAGTGGTGTTCACGAAGGGCCTGCAAGATCTGACAGAAGAGGAACTCGGAGACGCTGTGTTTGTGTGCGAGGTGTCCAAAGAAAGGTCCTCAGTAACGTGGCTGAAAAATGGTGGGGTGCTTTACCCTGGAGCAAAGTGTGAGATGAGTCAGGATAGAAGAGCGGCCAGACTGGTCCTGCATCACTTGGGCCTGCACGACGCTGGGCAGTACTCCTGTGACACTGGCCACGATGTCACCACCGCCACGCTCAATGTCACAGGTAGATTTCATTGATGATTTTGTCAAAAAACCTAGCAATGTACTTTTTAGGTACTTTAAGTGTTCCACTCCATACTACATTGTCGTTTATGTTGATAAATATATAATGTGACATTCACAGAAGATATTTTACCTTGCAGAACCCATTATTTCAATCACGAGGGGACTGGAGAACTGTGAGGTGTTTGAGCAGGGCTCGGCCATATTCACTTGTGAGATCTCCCACGCTAATGTGAAGGAAGCCAAGTGGTCGTTGGCGGATACACCGCTACAGAACAACGAGCTCAATGAAATCAGTGTCATAAATGGCAAGACTCACGTGCTGACAATAAACCACCTCACGGTGGAGGAGAGTGGCACTGTCAGCTTCAGTGCAAGGAATGCCACTACCTCTGCCCTACTCACTGTCAAACGTAAGGTTTTTTAATTTCTTTCATACTGAAGAAACATGAATTTGAATAACTAAAATCAATTATTTCTATTCCCATAATCTTTAACCTACTATTTAATATGTTTACGTTACTTTAAGTGCATTTGTATGGTTGTATATTTCATTGTTTGGTTTAAATTATGTTCTTGTGTTGTCCCTACAGATCGTCCAGTCCACATCACGCAGCCACTGCAGGACTCTGAGGCTCATGAGTCTGGGGAGGTGACCTTCCTGTGTGAGCTCTCTGGACCATCTGAGGTCACATGGAGGAAGGCTGGGCGAGTGATGGAGGCCAGCGATCGGGTCCATATGTGGCAGGAGGCCAACACGGCAAGACTCACAATCGTTGGCGTGACCATGGAGGACAAAGGGGAATATTGCTGTGACATTGGGAGTGACAGTTCCACCGCCAAGCTCAATGTACAAGGTTTGTGAATTATAATCAGTATCTTCAAATAAATTAAACATTACACGCGTACATTGTATCACAAATACTGAAATCTTGTTCATATCCAACAGAGATGCCAGTCCAAATCTTGGCACATCTACAGAACGTTGAAGCTGTGGAAGACAGCTCTGCAACTCTGTCCTGCCGCCTCTCCAAATCCAGAGTGGATGTGGAGTGGAGGAAGGACTCCCAGCCCATTCAGCCAGATGATAAATTTGAAGTGCACCAGAAGGACTTTACTGCAAGTTTGACCGTTCATAAACTGGAGCTGGAGGATGCGGGAAGCTACAGCTGCCTGGCCGGAGATCAGCAGAGCACGGCATCACTCATTGTATGGGGTAGGTTCAGCTATTCTCTTTTCATTTTACAACGCCTGTTGAAATGTGTATTTCATGTTTAGATGTTATTAATTATTGCAATATCTGATTACAGAGAAGCCAGTGGTGTTCACCAAGGGCCTGCAGGATCTGACAGAAGAGGAACTCGGAGATGCTGTGTTTGTGTGCGAGGTGTCCAAAGAAGGAGCCCCAGTAACGTGGCTGAAACATGGTGTGATGCTTTACCCTGGAGCAAAGTGTGAGATGAGTCAGAATGGAAGAGCGGCCAGACTGGTCCTGCATCACTTGGGCCTGCACGACGCTGGGCAGTACTCCTGTGAAACTGGCCATGATGTCACCACTGCTAGGCTCAATGTAACAGGTGAATTATATCTATAGGTGATGTTTGCTGACCTTCCATCGCATCATTGATTATCACGGTTGGCTAAATACCGTGCGAAAAAAGTTTAATATTCAAATACATATATTGATTATTTTTGCTTAAAATAATATCACTGTGTAGTTATATCATTGTATCTCTTTCCTGCCAACTGTAATATAATTGCAATTTCAGAACCAAACATCTCCATCACGAAGGGCCTGGAGAACTGTGAGGTGTATGAGCAGGGCTCGGCCATATTCACTTGTGAGATCTCTCACGCTAATGTGAAGGAAGCCAAGTGGTCATTGGCGGACACAGCGCTACAGAACAACGAGCTCAATAAAATCAGTGTCACAAATGGCAGGACCCACGTGCTGACGATTAACCACCTCACGGTTGAGGAGAGTGGCACTGTCAGCTTCAGTGCAAGGAATGCAACTTCCTCTGCTCATCTCACTGTCAAACGTAAGGTTGAAAAAAATGCTTTCATATTTCAGAAACAGTCATTTAAATTGATCAAATCAGGTATATATCTTCCCATGAAATAAAACCTAATATTTCATATTTTCAGTTCGTTTGTACGGTTACGTATGTGATATGTTTGGTTTAAATGAAACTTTTTGTCTCCACAGATCGTCCAGTCCACATTACGCAGCCGCTGCAGGACTCTGAGGCTCATGAGTCTGGGGAGGTGACCTTCCTGTGTGAACTCTCTGGACCATCTGAGGTCACATGGAGGAAGGCTGGGCGAGTGATGGAGGCCAGCGATCGGGTCCATATGTGGCAGGAGGCCAACACGGCAAGACTCACAATCGTTGGCGTGACCATGGAGGACAAAGGGGAATATTGCTGTGACATTGGCAGTGACAGTTCCACCGCCAAGTTCAATGTACAAGGTTTGTGAATTATAATTAGTATCTTCAAATAAATAAAATATTACACGCGTAAATGTTTTCACAAATACTGATATCTTGTTCATATCCAACAGAGATGCCAGTCCAAATCTTGGCACATCTACAGAACGCTGAAGCTGTGGAAGACAGCTCTGCAACTCTGTCCTGCCGCCTCTCCAAACCCAGAGTGGATGTGGAGTGGAGGAAGGACTCCCAACCCATTCAGCCAGATGATAAATTTGAAGTGCACCAGAAGGACTTCACTGCAAGTTTGACCATTCACAAACTGGAGCTGGAGGATGCAGGAAGCTACAGCTGCCTAACCGGGGATCATCAGAGCACGGCTTCACTCATTGTGTGGGGTGGGTTCAGCTCTTCTTTTTTCATTTTGCAACGTCTGTCAAATATGTATTTTATGTTTAGTTGTTATTAATTTTTGGAATATCTGTTTACAGAGAAGCCAGTGGTGTTCACCAAGGGCCTGCAGGATCTGACTGAAGAGGAACTCGGAGACGCTGTGTTCGTGTGCGAGGTGTCAAAAGAAGGGGCCCCAGTAACCTGGCTGAAACATGGTGGGGTGCTTTTCCCTGGAGCAAAGTGTGAGATGAGTCAGGATGGAAGAGCGGCCAGACTGGTCCTGCATCACTTGGGCCTGCACGACGCTGGGCAGTACTCCTGTGACACTGGCCATGATGTCACCACTGCCAGGCTCAATGTCACAGGTGATATAGATTGATGATATTGTCCTAAAATGCAAATTCTAAATTAAATGTTCTCTCGCTCAACGATTTTTGATATTTATAAATTACATGAGGCCTCAACTTTCCTTCATGAAATTCATTAATAAATCTATTTTCAGAACCCATCATCTCCATCACAAGGGGCCTGGAGGACTGTGAGGTGTTTGAGCAGGGCTCGGCCATATTCACTTGTGATATCTCCCACGCTAATGTGAATGAAGCCAAGTGGTCGTTGGCGGACACTCCGCTACAGAACAACGAGCTCAATGAAATCAGTGTCACAAATGGCAGGACCCACGTGCTGACGATAAACCATCTCACGGTGGAGGAGAGTGGCACTGTCAGTTTCAGTGCAAAGAATGCAACATCCTCTGCTCATCTCACTGTCAAACGTAAGGGTTTAAAAAAAATAACTTAACAACGTTGCTTTAATCTATTTAAGGTGGTTTAATATCTGAAAATATGATTCAGCCTGATTTTAGTAATTTTAGTACGTTTTAATTATTGTTTTTTACAGTCACAGTTTCACGGTTTGGATTCCACAAATTTCTACTGTTGTCTCCACAGATCGTCCAGTCCACATCACGCAGCCACTGCAGGATGTTGAGGCTTTTGAGTCTGGGGAGGCAACCTTCCTGTGTGAGCTCTCTGGACCATCTGAGGTCACATGGAAGAAGGCTGGGCGAGTGATGGAGGCCAGCGATCGGGTCCATATGTGGCAGGAGGCCAACACGGCAAGACTCACAATCCTTGGTGTGACCCTGGAGGACAGAGGAGAATTTTCCTGTCATATTGAGAGTGACAGCTCCACCGCCAAGCTCATTGTGCAAGGTTTGTGAATCATAAATCAATTATTTGAAAAAATTAGATGTTACATTTGCAAATTTTTTCATTGATATTATCTCGTTCATATCCAACAGAGCTTCCAGTCCAGATATTGGAGCATCTACAGAACGTTGAAGCTGTGGAAGACAGCTCTGCAACTCTGTCCTGCCACCTCTCCAAACCCAAAGTGGATGTGGAGTGGAGGAAGGACTCCCAGCCCATTCAGCCAGATGATAAATTTGAGGTGCACCAAAATGACTTCACTGCAAGTTTGACCATTCACAAACTGGAGCTGGAGGATGCAGGAAGCTACAGCTGCCTGGCCGTGGATCAACAGAGCACAGCCTCTCTCATTGTGTTGGGTGGGTTCAGCTCCAACTTCATTGTTTATATTGAAGACATACATTAATTATGAATTGTATGACTATTAAATGTTATTCCTTTATGGAATGTGTTCACAGAAAAGCCAGTGGTGTTCACCAAGGGCCTGCAGGATCTGACAGAAGAGGAACTCGGAAACGCTGCGTTTGTGTGTGAGGTATCCAAAGAAGGGGCCTCAGTAACGTGGCAAAAAAATGGTGGGGTGCTTTACCCTGGAGCAAAGTGTGAGATGAGTCAGGATGGAAGAGTGGCCAGACTGGTCCTGTATCACCTGGGCCTTGACGACGCTGGGCAGTACTCCTGTGACACTGGCCACGATATCACCACCGCCAGGCTCAATGTCACAGGTGATATAGATTAATGATATTGTACTAAAATACAATTTCTAAATTAAATGTTCTCTCGTTCAACGATTCTTGATATTAATAAATTACATGAGGCCTAAACTTTCCTTCGTGAAATTCATTAAACAAATCTATTTTCAGAACCCATCATCTCCATCACAAGGGGCCTGGAGGACTGTGAGGTGTATGAGCAGGGCTCGGCCATATTCACTTGTGAGATCTCCCACGTTAATGTGAAGGAAGCCAAGTGGTCGTTGGCGGACACACCGCTACAGAACAACGAGCTCAATGAAATCAGTGTCACAAATGGCAGGACCCACGTGCTGACAATAAACCACCTCACGGTGGAGGAGAGTGGCACTGTCAGCTTCAATGCAAGGAATGCAACATCTTCTGCTCATCTCACTGTCAAACGTAAGGGTTAAAAAAATTATAACTTAAAAACGTTGCTTTAAATTAGTTAAGGTGGTTTAATATTTGAAAATATGATTCAGCCTGATTTTAGTCATTTTAGTACGTTTTAATTATTGTTTTTTACAGTCACAGTTTCACGGGTTGGATTCCACAAATTTATACTGTTGTCTCCACAGATCGTCCAGTCCACATCACGCAGCCACTGCAGGATGTTGAGGCTTTTGAGTCTGGGGAGGCAACCTTCCTGTGTGAGCTCTCTGGACCATCTGAGGTCACATGGAGGAAGGGTGGGCGAGTGATGGAGGCCAGCGATCGGGTCCATATGTGGCAGGAGGCCAACACGGCAAGACTCACAATCCTTGGTGTGACCCTGGAGGACAGAGGCGAATATTCCTGTAATATTGAGAGTGACAGCTCAACCGCCAAGCTCACTGTGCAAGGTTTGTGAATCATAATTTTAAAAAATGAAGAAATTAGATGTTACATTTGCAAATTGCTTTCACTAATATTATCTTGTTCATATCCAACAGAGCTTCCAGTCCAGATCTTGGAGCATCTACAGAACGTTGAAGCTGTGGAAGACAGCTCTGCAACTCTGTCCTGCCGCCTCTCCAAACCCAGAGTGGATGTTGAGTGGAGTAAGGACTCCCAGCCCATTCAGCCAGATGTTAAGTTTGAAGTGCACCAGAATGACTTGACTGCAAATTTGACTGTTCACAAACTGGAGCTGGAGGATGCAGGAAGCTACAGCTGCCTGGCCGTGGATCAACAGAGCACAGCCTCTCTCATTGTGTGGGGTGGGTTCAGCTCGAACTTCATTGTTCATATTGAAGGCATACATTTATTATGAATTTCGATTTAAAGCTTTCATGACTGCAGGGATTCATCTTCTTGGTTCTTTCGGTAAAGTCACGTAGAAGGGAAATAATAAAATAATAAAAATGAAACATAAAATAGTTCTCACGACGTTTCGGCCACAACGCAAGCAGCCGTCCTCAGGTGAAGACCAGGTCTGCCGGGGAGACGCTGTCTCGTGACTTTACCGAAAAAACCAAGAAGATAATTACGAATTGTAAGACTTTTGAATGTTATTCCTTCATGGAATGTGTTCACAGAAAAGCCAGTGGTATTCACCAAAGGCCTGCAGGATCTGACAGAAGAGGAACTCGGAAACGCTGCGTTTGTGTGCGAGGTATCCAAAGAAGGGGCCTCAGTAACGTGGCAAAAAAATGGTGGGGTGCTTTACCCTGGAGCAAAGTGTGAGATGAGTCAGGATGGAAGAGCGGCCAGACTGGTCCTGCATCACTTGGGCCTGCACGACGCTGGGCAGTACTCCTGTGACACTGGCCATGATGTCACTGCCGCCACGCTAAATGTCACAGGTGATTTAAGCGAGTTAATTTGACGTAAAACATAAGTACGATGTCAATTCTGCATTCACACATTTGGTGACAATACTATAATTTATTTTATTACAAAACACATCCGGATGACAAATGTTTTTTTCTCAGAACCCAACATCTCCATCACGAGGGGCCTGAAGGACTGTGAGGTGTTTGAGCAGGGCTCAGCCATATTCACTTGTGAGATCTCCCACGCTAATATGAAGGAAGCCAAGTGGTCGTTGGCAGACACACCGCTACAGAACAACGAGCTCAATGAGATCAGTGTCACAAATGGCAGGATCCACGTGCTGACTTTAAACCACCTCACTGTAGAGGAGAGTGGCACTGTCAGCTTCAGTGCAAGGAATGCCACTACCTCTGCCCTACTCACTGTCAAACGTAAGGTTTTTTAATTTCTTTCATACTGAAGAAACATGAATTTGAATAACTAAAATCAATTATTTCTATTACCATAATCTTTAACCTACTATTTAATATGTTTACGTTACTTTAAGTACATTTGTATGGTTGTATATTTCACTGTTCGGTTTAAATTACGTTCTTGTGTTGTCCCTACAGATCGTCCAGTCCACATCACGCAGCCACTGCAGGACTCTGAGGCTCATGAGTCTGGGGAGGTGACCTTCCTGTGTGAGCTCTCTGGACCATCTGAGGTCACATGGAGGAAGGCTGGGCGAGTGATGGAGGCCAGCGATCGGGTCCATATGTGGCAGGAGGCCAACACGGCAAGACTCACAATCGTTGGCGTGACCATGGAGGACAAAGGGGAATATTGCTGTGACATTGGGAGTGACAGTTCCACCGCCAAGCTCAATGTACAAGGTTTGTGAATTATAATCAGTATCTTCAAATAAATTAAACATTACACGTGTACATTGTATCACAAATACTGAAATCTTGTGCATATCCAACAGAGATGCCAGTCCAAATCTTGGCACATCTACAGAACGTTGAAGCTGTGGAAGACAGCTCTGCAACTCTGTCCTGCCGCCTCTCCAAATCCAGAGTGGATGTGGAGTGGAGGAAGGACTCCCAGCCCATTCAGCCAGATGATAAATTTGAAGTGCACCAGAAGGACTTCACTGCAAGTTTGACCGTTCACAAACTGGAGCTGGAGGATGCGGGAAGCTACAGCTGCCTGGCCGGGGATCAGCAGAGCACGGCTTCACTCATTGTGTGGGGTGGGTTAAACTCCAAGTATATTGTTTATATTCTTTGTTTTTTTTGGTAAAGTCACGTTGATAGAAAAATAATAATAATAAAAATAAAGTGAATAAAGATAATAAAAGAAAATAATAAAATAAAAATATAAACTCTAATATAGACGGTAGCCTGGTTCTTAATTGGAGTGAGTGTAAAGGCAATCTATGATGACAGACTGTAGCCTGGTTATTAAGTTTGGTGAGTGTACTGGTAGTCTATAATGTAGACTGTAGCAATGGTTATTAAGCTGGGTGAGTGTACTGGCAGTCTATAATGTAGACTGTAGCCTGGTTCTTAACCTGAGTGAGCGTACTGGCAGTCTACAATGTAGACTTATTACTGGTTCTTTCAGTAATAAAAATACAATTTTTAAAATTTTAAACCACGACGTTTCGATCACAACACAAGCGGTCGTCATCAGGAAAATAGGGGGTTAGCCTCTAAAGGCAAACTGTTAATAAAGGTTTAGAGATCGGCATTACCTAAGTGTGTCAATAGCATGGGCGGGGCAGCTAATGTTAATGTAGGAGGAAGACAAGCAACTACACCAATCAAAGGGCTGCCGGCAATCATTGCACCTCGCTCCACACACCCACACTGCTGATGGTGGAGGTTGACAAGAAAACACAAATCAAGTCATGACCCAAAGTGGTTGATGACATCTTTCCAATGATTTCTGAGTTTATAACCTTCCTCTCGGTTGAAATTGTGTCTGTATATATGGATGGCTTCAAGAACAAATCTTTGTTGATAGCCAGTGGGCTTGCAAAGTACCATCGTCTTAGAGAAATCAATTTCGTGTGAGCCAGCCGCATTAAAATAATGATCAGCCACGGCAGAAGTATTGGTCCTACCGTGTTTCAAACCTGCCTTATGCTGACGAACATGGTCCAAGACATGTCGTTTAGTTTCCCCAATGTAACTGCTGCCGGAGATACAGCTTAGTTTGTAGACGCCGGAATATTGCAAGTCAGGAATCTTGTCCTTCACAGATGGGATCAGATCACGAATCTTATGTACTGTGTTAAATTGGACCGGAATTTTGTATTTGTTTATGATTTTGGAAATATTTTTGGTTACCCCTGCTATGTATGGCAAGGTGATGGTTTTGATTGGATCCTCAGATGGCTCCTTCCTCAAGGTTGGGGTGATGGCTTTGTGGATTGTGTAGTCAGAATATGCATTCACCTTGAGAGCTTCGTTGTATTGTTTATACCATTGGAACCTCATTTGCCAGTAAAAAATATGATAATTGTTTTTTTACCCTTCTATCTGGCAACAAAACTGACACCTTTTTTTACAAGGAATCATGTTTGCATAGACCACAATACCTGCAGCCATAATGCAAACAAAAAACATAACTCTGATCATAGAATCACTGTCCTTCAAGTTGATTGGTCCACACCCGAGACAGCTTTCCTTAGAGCCTAGTCTCACATGGGTTGGACCAGTTGACGCCAAAAGGCGCACAACTCAACGACAATGCACCATCAGAGTATGATAGCACGGGGTAAGCATTTACACCATTGGAACCTCATTTGCCAGTAAAAAATATGATAATTGTTTTTTTACCCTTCTATCTGGCAACAAAATTGACACTTTTTTTACAAGGAGTCATGTTTGCATAGACCACAATACCTGCAGCCATAATGCAAACAAAAAACATAACTCTGATCATATATTCATTGTCCTTGAAGTTGATTGGTCCACACCCGAGACAGCTTTCCTTAGAGCCTAGTCTCACATGGGTTGAACCAGATGACGCCAAAAGGCGCACAACTCAAAGGCAATGCACCATCAGAGTATGAGAGCTCGGGGTAAGCATTTACACCATTGGAACCTCATTTGCCAGTAAAAAATATGATAATTGTTTTTTTACCCTTCTATCTGGCAACAAAACTGACACCTTTTTTTTACAAGGAGTCATGTTTGCATAGACCACAATACCTGCAGCCATAATGCAAACAAAAAACATAACTCTGATCATATAATCACTGTCCTTGACGTTGATTGGTCCACACCCGAGACAGCTTTCCTTAGAGCCTAGTCTCACATGGGTTGGACCAGATGACGCGAAAAGGCGCATAACTCAAAGACAATGCACCATCAGAGTATGAGAGCTCGTGGTAAGCATTTACACCATAGGAACCTCATTTGCCAGTAAAAAATATGATAATTGGTTTTTTACCCTTCTATCTGGCAACAAAACTGACACCTTTTTTTGTGCATATATGATCAGAGTTATGTTTTTTGTTTGCATTATGGCTGCAGGTATTGTGGTCTATGCAAACATGACTCCTTGTAAAAAAAAGGTGTCAGTTTCGTTGCCAGATAGAAGAGTAAAAAAACAATTATTGTATTGTTTTTGTCAATGAAATCCGAATTTTATGATTATTAAATTATGTTTTCATGGAATGTATTCACAGAAAAGCCAGTGGTGTTCACCAAGGGCCTGCAGGATCTGACAGAAGAGGAACTCGGAGACGCTGTGTTTGCGTGTGAGGTGTCCAAAGAGGGGGCCCCAGTAACGTGGCTGAAACATGGTAGGGTGCTTTACCCTGGGGCAAAGTGTGAGATGAGTCAGGATGGAAGAGCAGCCAGACTCGTCCTGCATCACTTGGGCCTGAACGACGCTGGGCAGTACTCCTGTGACACTGGCCACGATGTCACCACCGCCAGGCTCAATGTCACAGGTGATTTATATGATAATGAAAATCATAATTTTGTTTCCCAAGCAAAGCCCGTAGAGCTAAGAAACTCTTATTCAAGGGCAGACAACATCAAATAATTCCACAATAACAGATTTTAAAAACGCACTTAAGAGCAATTATGTTGTAAAATTACATTCACACTTAAACTTCAGGGATTTTAATTAAGTATTTTTATATGAAGACAAAGATGGTAGAATACAGATGCCAAGAGGCGAAACAAGGTGGTTTGTAACACTTTGGGGCAGCTTCGTTAAATGCCTTTGATGCATATTGTGTGCTAAATCTGGGAAATATTAATAGACAATCAGAACGTTCATCGCAGGTTTTTTTGGGTGCCACGGTGGTGAGATGTTAACTACCTCGCCTGGAATACAGGGGGTCGTGATTTCCATCCCAACCCTTAATGCCTGCTGCTGTATATTTGGAGTTTGCATGTTCTCCCTGTTGTTTCGTGGATTTTTCTCCGGGTCCTCCAGTTTTCCCCTCCACATTTAGGAGCATGCGTTTAAAGTATTTGGTTATTATAAATTTCCACACGATAAGCGACTTCATTGAGCAATTTTTGTGGCCAGGTCACTTCTGAAAAATAACGATGTAGCTTAGTAGGCCTGACCTGGTAAAATAAAAAAAATGGTTTAGTTTCAGTTTTGTAATAACAGGTCAGACGAACACAGAGCAGCTCGATGGACAATAGCCTTGTGAATGAAAAGAGCCCTGTAGTGAAAATGTCTTCCACTGTCCAAGAGCACATTGCTCATTTTAGCTTAAACATAATAGCACAATGTAATTATACAATTGTACTTTTTCCTGCCGACGATAATATAATTGGATTTCAATTTCAGAACCCATCATCTCCATCACCAGGGACCTTGAGGATTGTGAGGTGTATGAGCAGGGCTCGGCCATATTCACTTGTGAGATCTCCCACGCTAATGTGAAGGAAGCCAAGTGGTCGTTGGCGGACACACCGCTACAGAACAACGAGCTCAATGAAATCAGTGTCACCAATGGCAGGACCCACGTGCTGACGATTAACCACCTCACGGTGGAGGAGAGTGGCACTGTCAGCTTCAGTGCAAGGAATGCAACTTCCTCTGCTCATCTCACTGTCAAACGTAAGGTTTTGAATCTGGTAGACGAGCATATTTACTATTTTTATCAAACAATTCATAAAAAATGTGTAGTTTATTAAATCCCCCATGATTCATGAACGATTGAATATGTATTCTGATATAATTTGAGCAAATTATCTTTTTATTTTGTCTATACAGAGCGTCCAGTCCACATCACTCAGCCACTGCAGGATGTTGAGGCTCATGAGTCTGGGGAGGTGACCTTTCTTTGTGAGCTGTCTGGACCATCTGAGGTCACATGGAGGAAGGCTGGGCGAGTTATGGAGGCCAGCGATCGGGTCCATATGTGGCAGGAGGCCAACACGGCAAGACTCACAATCCTTGGTGTGACCCTGGACGACAAAGGAGATTATTCGTGTGACATTGGGAGTGACAGCTCTACTGCCAAGCTCATTGTAAAAGGTTTGCCCACTCTTAATTTTTATGAAAATCAATTAAACCACAGAATATGTACATTATAGTTATTAAGCTTTTGTTGTGTTTCACATCCAACAGAGCTGCCAGTCCAGATCTTGGAGCATTTACAGAATGCTGAAGCTGTGGAAGAAAGCACTGCAACTCTGTCCTGCCGCCTCTCCAAACCCAGAGTGGATGTGGAGTGGAGGAAGGACTCCCAGCCCATTCAGCCAGATGATAAATTTGAAGTGCACCAGAAGGACTTCACTGCAAGTTTGACCGTTCACAAACTGGAGCTGGAGGATGCGGGAAGCTACAGCTGCCTGGCCGGAGATCAGCAGAGCACAGCCTCTCTCATTGTGTGGGGTGGGTTCAGCTCCAACTTCATTGTTTATATTGAAGGCATACATTAATTATGAATTGTATGACTTTTAAATGTTATTCCTTCATGGAATGTGTTCACAGAGAAGCCAGTGGTGTTCACCAAGGGCCTGCAGGATCTGACAGAAGAGGAACTCGGAGAGGCTGTGTTTGTGTGCGAGGTGTCCAAAGAAGGGGCCCCAGTAACGTGGCTGAAACATGGTGGGGTGCTTTACCCTGGGGCAAAGTGTGAGATGAGTCAGGATGGAAGAGCAGCCAGACTAGTCCTGCATCACTTGGGGCTGCACGACGCTGGGCAGTACTCCTGTGACACTGGCCATGATGTCACCACCGCCAAGCTTAATGTCACAGGTGATTTTTACTGGTCGTTTTGGTAAAAGAAAATAGGACAATGTAAATGATATATTTGCACTTTTGACCCCACAGAAATGTAATGTAATTCCATTTTCAGAACCCATCATCTCTATCATGAAGGCCCTGAAAGACTGTGAGGTGTTTGAGCAGGGCTCGGCTCTATTCACTTGTGAGATCTCCCACGCTAATGTGAAGGAAGTCAAGTGGTCGTTGGCGGACACACCGCTACAGAACAACGAGCTCAATGAAATCAATGTCATAAATGGCAGGACCCATGTGCTGACTTTAAACCATCTCACGGTGGAGGAGAGTGGCACTGTCAGCTTCAGTGCAAGGAATGCAACATCCTCTGCTCAACTCACTGTCAAACGTAAGCTTTTTAATTTTATAACAAGCGTTAATTTTTCTAATTTTTAATCAATATCTGCCCATAAATTACACTTGCTTTTAATTTTTTTCAATGTTTTAATTTTTTT
The DNA here is from genome assembly GCF_964198595.1 of Lampetra fluviatilis. Classification (NCBI taxonomy): domain Eukaryota; kingdom Metazoa; phylum Chordata; class Hyperoartia; order Petromyzontiformes; family Petromyzontidae; genus Lampetra; species Lampetra fluviatilis. Next base: position 1,100,975 of record NC_136284.1, on the reverse strand, counting down.
CTGTAAGGCAATATATTTGAATAATTGGTTTAATTGAAATTATTATGTTGTATCCACAGGGCGTCCAGCCCACATCACTCAGCCACTGCAGGACACTGAGGCTTATGAGTCTGGGGAGGTGACCTTCCTGTGTGAGCTGTCTGGACCATCTGAGGTCACATGGAGGAAGGCTGGGCAAATGATGGAGGCCAGCGATCGGGTCCATATATGGCAGCAGGACAAAACGGGAAGACTCACAATCCTTGGTGTGACCAAGAAGGATGGAGTGGAATATTCCTGTCATGTTGGCAGTGACAGCTCGTCTGCTAGGCTGAGTGTAAAAGGTTTGTCAATACAAAATGTAATCTTCGAAAAAATGACGTTACATGTGTAAGTTATTGTTTTGAAACTGGTCTTATTGTTCATATCCAACAGAGCTGCCACTTCAGATCATGGAGCATCTACAGAACGTTGAAGCTGTGGAAGACAGCTCTGCAACTCTGTCCTGCCGCCTCTCCAAACCCAGAGTGGATGTGGAGTGGAGGAAGGACTCCCAGCCCATTCAGCCAGATGATAAATTTGAAGTGCACCAGAAGGACTTCACTGCAAGTTTGACCGTTCACAAACTGGAGCTGGAGGATGCGGGAAGCTACAGCTGCCTGGCCGGCGATCAGCAGAGCACGGCTTCACTCATTGTGTGGGGTGGGTTCAGCTTTTAAAAACAACTTTAATTTTCAAAAATATGTTTCATTCATATTATTTATATTATTTAAAATTTTTGTTCATCCATGATATTTCTTTGTACAGAGAAGCCAGTGGTGTTCACCAAGGGCCTGCAGGATCTGACTGAAGAGGAACTCGGTGACGCTGTGTTTGTGTGCGAGGTGTCCAAAGAAGAGGCCCCAGTAACGTGGCTGAAACATGGTGGGGTGCTTTACCCTGGAGCAAAGTGTGAGATGAGTCAGGATGGAAGAGCGGCCAGACTGGTCCTGCATCACCTGGGCCTGCACGACGCTGGGCAGTACTCCTGTGACACTGGCCACGATGTCACCACCGCCAGGCTCAATGTCATAGGTGTGTCTAATTGCACACTTCATTGGCCATACATAATAAATGGGTTTGTTTCATATTGAGACTTTTATTCTCACTGTGGCCCTTATTCCAAGCTTGGCGCACGTGTACCACAGTGTGTACTTGAATTCACTTTGCTAGAGTGCATGTCATGTCTGTTTTTCCTGAGGGTGACCATGGGTTGTTGTTTTTTGTATTTTCTAGAGCTTCCCGTGGAGGTGCTCGGCTGCATTCAGGATGTGGAAGTTACTGCAGGTGAGAGAGAGTGGCTTGTGTTTCTGTTCCCTGTGTTAAGGGTTACGTAGCCGTTATTGTATTCACAGTAGACGGACCTCTCACTGCGGTGCTGTCTCGCCGGCGTGTTCTGTGTCCAGGCGCCTGCGCTGCGTTCGAATGCACACTGTCGAATCGGTGCGCAGACGTCGAGTGGTGGCTGGGTGACGTACGGTTGCAGGACAACGAGCTTAACCAGATGAGCGTTCGTGATGAGCGAACTCACGTGCTCACCATGGTGCAACTCTCCCTGGAGGACTCTGGCACTCTCACCTTCCGGGCCAGAAGAGCCTCGTCCTCCGCCACACTTACCGTTAAAAGTAAGGCACTCATTACTCACACAGTAATTGCCACAAATTAAACACGATACCTTGCTGATTTTGTCAAGGAGCATGAACCATCACGTGAACTCCGGTTATCCTCGTAGCAGCTTTTGGCTCGCCATTCAACAAAGATGGTCACTGCATTTCAGGCTTTTAGATACGCTTCTGTGGCCATCTGGAATATAAAAAAGCCACGAGAGTTATGCATTTTAAAATCTAGATTTAAAACTCATTTCAATAGAAATAATTTTTGTGTCAAGGTTGTTGTCCTTCTTCCACACTTCCGATTAGCGTGGCTGGCTACCTCCAGTGTGAAAGAAGTTCAACATACATACATACAGTCTGTCTTTAGATTGCCATAGATGGAGTCATCAGTGAATCGCATACAGAACATCCTATGGCAGAGGCAGTTATATTCTACAGCATTGGACAATTACGAATCGCCTGCAGTGTGACTGTGGTCACCAATTTCAAACCATAGACCACAAAGCAACGCCACTGCCCACTTCGATCATTCGCCGGCAGCGGTTCAAATATTCATCAGGCTACTCCTGAAACCTTGACATAACAAATAAACATTGCAGATCAACTCCCCTCCATAGGCAGAAGAATGGTCAGTTGAGATTCTTAATATTTTTTGCCGAGCTTCATGAAATGTAAGGTTGCTTTAGTGTACGTTTTTGGACCAACATATTCCCAGACTGAGCTTTGTTGGCTTTGGCGAGCAAAGGGGATGAGTGTGCGGTCCGCGCCCTTCACACTTTGTCGGTGATCTGTTGCTACGCCTGCAAGGGCGTCCTGTGCTGGTGGTGGAGCCGCTGCTCCCAGTCACCGTCGAGGAGACGGATGAAGCCACGCTGTCCTGCCGCCTCTCCGAGACGGCCCCCGTGAGCTGGAGGAGAGAGGCCTCGGCGCTGGAGCCCGGCAACCGCGTGCGCATGGCGGTGGACAGCGAAGGCACGGCGAGCCTGCGGATCGCACCGGTCGCGGTGGACGACGCGGGCGTCTACACCTGTGAGACGCAGGATGACAGCACCTCTGCCCCTCTCACCGTCACAGGTGAGGGATGCGAGTGGAGCACAGCCAGTGCGAGGATCACAAATGAATGACTCTTAAGGGGGGTTTTTTCAATCACGGTTGTTGAGCACAGGCTGAAATGTCCAAAATTCCGAACAGCCAGCAAGAAAGGGCACGAGCAGTTGTAAGAACTTGGCGGAAGAGATGATGGGAGGGGATTCCAAAGTCTTGTATTGCAAGGAGAGAAGCAGAAAGGGAAGTGTCGTGACCTGCAGTTTGGTGGTTGAACACAGTATGAGTGAGGCAAAACAGTCAGTCTGGTAGACCTCAACATGGGTGGAGGAATAAACGAGTGCACATCATTTGAACAATTACCATGGTACAAAATGGGACCTTTTTGCCAACATCAAAGTATGAAAAACAATAAGAATAGGTTTTACCCTTTCTAGCAATAACACAGGTGTTAAGATGTTCAAACACCAAATAGAAACCTTTTATAAAGAATCAAGTCTGCATTAACCACATGTACTTGTGGCGAACATGCAAACAAGCATGCTCTGATAATTATCAATGCATTCTCTTTGAAACTGCTCACCCCGAGCTATAAATTATCTGGTAGTGCATTGCCTCTGTACTGTTCACCTTGTGGCGTTCTCTGGTCTCTGGTCTGACGCTCGTGAGACTAGGCCCTAAATAAGGCTGTCTCTGGTGTCGGGCAATCAGTTTCAAAGACAATGCACACATTATCAGAGCATGTTCGTTTGCATGTTCACTACAATTACGTGTGGTTAATGCGGACATGATTCCTTGCAAAAGGATTCTATTCGGTGTTTGAACCTCTTAACACCTGTTTTATTGCCAGAAAAGGTAAAACCCATTCTTCTTTTTCTTTCATAATAACCGTGGTAGTAGCGACAGAAGAGCGATAGGGAGGTGACTGACCGTCATTGAGCGAGTGACTGGAGTAAATCCGTGAGTGCTGGATCGTTGTATTCGAAGCTCGTTCTCGTGAGTAAGGCTTGAGGTGTAGGGAAAGCTGGTACCGTTTACCACAGAGTCGCGTGCTGACACACGCAAGCCAGAGGTGATACATTTCTTGATCCTCAGAAAAAGTAGCCGTCTTCACGGAGGGCCTGAAGGACCTCGTGCAGGAGGAGAAGACGGAGGCGACGCTGGCGTGCGAGCTATCGCGGGCGGACGTGCCCGTCGCGTGGAGCAAGGACGCGACGCCGCTCCCGTCGGGGCACAAGCACGGCTTCCTGCGCGACGGCTGCTCGGCTGTGCTGCTCATCCCTGAGCTGAGCCTGTTGGACGCCGGGGAGTACTCCTGCCACACAGGGCACGACCACACCTCGGCGGTGCTCACCGTCACGGGTGACTTTCCCACGCGTGCGCGCACGCGCGTGCGCGCTCGTGGCTTCCATTGGGGGGGGAGAGGTGGCGCAGTGTTTTGTGTAATGCGCCTCGAACCCTGTGACTTGGGTTCGGTTCCTGGCCACGCGTAGAACGGGTTCTGGGATTCCCCTAGTTCGACTCAGCCTCACATGAGTACCTAGTGAGATGTTTAAACATCCCACTAGAGAGATAAAAGCGGCCAGGCGTGGTGCTGGCCACCTACCCCCTTCGTGTGCCGTGCCAGCCTTCATAGGTGCTCACTAACAGCACTTGCCCCAACAATTTGTTAAGGCTATACGGGGGATATTTGTCTTTGTGAGCAATACCACTCTCCATGATTTAAAAAGAAAAAAGGGGGTGATTTTCGTCTTCAACGGCAGTGGCACTCACGGCGATGACCTGCCGGCAAAACATCAGAAAAAATAGTGACCGAACTGACTGCTGTTGACCCCTTGTTGCAGAGAGGGACATCCAGATCGTGCAGCAGCTGCAGGACACGGAGGTGTGCGAGGGCGAAGCGGCGTGCTTCACCTGCGAGCTCTCCCACGAGCACGTCGATGACGCACGGTGGATGCGGGGAGAAAGACGGCTGGAGAGCGACGCGAGTCACGAGATCACGGTGGAGGGAAGGACCCACAGGCTCGTGCTGCTCAGCCCAGGCCCGCAGGACGGAGGCCCCGTCGGCTTCTGGGCCGGCCATGCCGCCAGCTCGGCGATGCTCACCGTGAACAGTACGCTTGGCTCGGTGCAGCCGCCACCTTTCTCCTGTGCAACGTCGCCACGTGTTAGTTGGGCCATCGTGTCAGATAGGTGGTCAGTAGATGGCAGTTCAGAAAGTCGGTTTGTGAATTTGTCTGTGCGGGACTTCAGTGGTATCCGCTCCGTATATTTCAGTTTCCTCCCCCTATGAAATATGCCCTTGAAAAGAAAGGACAAACATCCGTGTAAAACCTTCCCTGGATAAATAAACGATGTTAATGTTGTTTTATCCACCAATGGCCATCAGCTAAAGAACGGCCGCGACTGAAGCACTCAACGCGAGTGACCATTCCCTGTCTCCCTCGGCAGAGCGGCCGGTGAAGGTGGTGGTACCCCTATCGGACACGGTGGCGGAGGAGCGGTCCTCGGTGACCCTCGAGTGCGAGCTGTCGGAGCCGGCGGCCGTGTCGTGGCTGCGGGACGGAGCGGCGGTGCCACCCAGCGAGCGCGTCGTCACGGAGCAGCACGGCTCGCTCGCGCGCCTCGCCATCCGCCACGTCGCGTTGGACGACAGCGGCATGTACACCTGCAAGAGCGGGGATGCCGTCACCACCTGCATCCTCGGGGTCACAGGTTGAATGCCCACCGTCAGCGCCGCCCGCGTTAACGTCGCACCGCTCCGGCACGGACAGCAGGCAGTGCTAACGGCCTACACAATATAAACAGCACACAGCACCTCCAGCAGACAGCACGAGCAGCCGACAATGTGAACAAAATAAAAACGCACACGTAGCACTGGCACGGACAGAAGATAGCACAGGCAGCAGAACGCACAGACAGCAGGCGGCACAGGCAACAGATAGCACAAACAGCACAGATAGCAGTCGCCAAAATCATTGTGCCTCCTGGCCTGCTGAAGAACACATCAAAGCGAGCACTGTTTTTTGTGTATTTTAGCGATTTGATCAGTCAGCAGCGTGGAGAAAGCTGCAACTCACGCGGGCGTCCCTCTTTTCAATCTCTCTGTTGGGCGAGGCAGCGTGGCACACGGAGGTGCGGCGTGGCCTGTCGGACGTGAGCGTGGCGCCAGGAGAGCCGGCGCACTTCTCCTGCCAGTTCAACCGCGCGCTGCCGCCCACGGAAGTGGCGTGGTTCGTGAACGGCGTCGCGGTCGGGGCGGAGGCCGATGCGTCGCCCCTGTGGGAGCGGAGACAGGAGGGCGCCACCTGCTCCCTGCTGCTCCACTTCGCCCAGCCCCAGCACAGCGGGGAGGTGAAGTGCGAGGCGAGGGACGCTGTCTCCCGCGCCGCCCTCACGGTCTCCGGTAAGCGCACGCTCACGCGCCTGTGCTAAGCACACACTTAACCTGGCCGCACGGTCGAAACACGCACGCCAAACATAGTCTCGGCAGGCGTGTGCACTCTACACACGCTCAACCTGGGCACACTCTAATTCAGGGGGCGGTAACCAAAATATCGAGAGCGATTTCTTTTCAAATTCGGTATAAAACGTAATATTTCAAGAGCCTCAATGCATGTGACTACGAGCCGATCCTTAAGGAGCCGCATGCGGGTTGCCCACCCGTGCTCTCGATGCACAATATAGGCACATGCTCTCGACACACACCCGATACAGGAATTCCCCTACGTGTGCTCGCAAGCGCGCACCTCAGAGTCGTGCAGGGTGTCACAAAGCTCATCTTGCTCGCAGTGAAAATTAAAGTTGTAATTTGGAAATGAGGAACTCGCTTATTTCTGGATTAGCACTCTTCCACGAAGCACCGTCAGGAATCCCTCAATGAGCAAAGTAACGGCATTGCTCTGAGGCTCCGTGCGCATCCATTTTCCATCGGCCCCCCTCCCCCCCCATCCTCTCACAGCGGGCCCCCCCGAGCCGCCCGAGGACGCCGAGGTGATCGTCGTGACGCGGCACTCGGTCACGGTGTCGTGGGTGGCGCCGCAGGCGGACCGTGGCAGCAGGGTGACGGGCTACTGGGTGGAGATGTTCCCGTCGACAGACAGGTGCTGGATCCCGTGCCACGGGCAGCCCCTGCGGAGCACCCGGCTCACCGTGCAGAACCTGCTCCCCGACATCTCCTACTGCTTCCGCGTCTTCGCCGTCAATCAGCACGGCCGCAGCAAGGCCATGCAGCTCCCGCAGAGCGTGCGCCTCGGTGAGCCGCGGCACCTCGCTCACACGGCACCCCGGCGGCGGCGCGCTCGCCCATCGACGGGCAGATTCGCAGATCGACTGGAAGGCCGGCCCTGGTTATCACAGTGATGATTTACGAGGACATCAACACGTGCCAAGTGCTTGCCGGTGTAACACTCCGCTGCTCCTGATGCGGTCATCTGGCTTGACCACCTGAATGTGAAATTGTAGTAGTTGCACTGCATCTACGTCAGCCATGGGAAAGATGTGACATAATTCAAAAAGGGTAGGCGATTACGTGCCCAGCGTCATGGTCCAAATTTGCCTAATTCGAAAACTTTGCACTGAAAATTGGGATTAAGTACAGCAACATCACCCCCTGCAGTGAAACTCCTGCTGACTATGTGAAAAACAGCACCTTCGTGATAGCCTCGCGCGACGAGAATGGTGAAAATATCAAATGTACGAAATGCTTTTTATCTGCGTTGACTTTACATCCATGCGATTTCCACGGTTGGCTGTGTAGCTGCTTCTATTTGGAGATGGAAAATGTTTGTGTTTCACTGTGGACGGCTGTACTTAAAAGAGTAAGAGCAGAATTGCTCGTGCCATCCCCTGCTCAGTTAAAGGGTACATATTTGATGTTTGCACCTTCGAAAAACCAGTAGTGTTGGAGCTGCGGGCATAACACAATCTTTCCATTGAGCCTCCTGCATCCAGCACAGACTGGCGCAGCAGTGCCTGCATTCTGCTGAGCGTGGCGCCGCCACCACCGCTGTGTTGTGTGTAGAGTACACGGAACGCTCACCACGGAGCGCCGAGGTGGAGGAGAAGGAGCAGAAGCAGCGGGAAGAGCAGCAGGAGGTAGGTCCTCGGCTACTGTGTGCGATGAGCAAATATCACCCCGGACCACTACACGGAAAGCACCAACCTGGTTCCACTACTCGCACAAGAGGTGATTTTTGCCTTGGTTGCTTATGGGGCCACTGACTCTTAGTCTATCACTCAACCCCTCTGGCCATCTCGAACCATCGCTTGTGTCATCCGTTGCTTATATGTTCTTGGTCTGTCATGCCTGCCCGCTGTGACGTTATATAAACGCCTACCAGCCACGGTGAATTTGAAAAACCAGACATGGTGAAAATGACATCTGTCCGGCCCCACCTGGCTTGAGCTTTGCAAGACGCCAGAGAGAGTTCAATGAGACCGCCGTGTTCAGATGAAGGCCTGGCCTCGACGGGGGCCGAGTGAGTTGGCGGGTGGTGAGGCGGGGTAGGGTGGCGCGAGTTGGTGGGCAGCGAAGTGATGGAGAGCCCCTGCCCGTGCGCGTGCCAGGCGGTGTTTCGCGACTACAGGAGCCAAAAGGAGCAGGAGCCGCAGGCGGAGGCAGGCAACGCTCAGGGGCCCGTTCTGCTGGAGCCCACTCGCACCAGCCTCCGGCGCTTCCTCATCACGCGCCAGTCCACCGAGGAGTCCTACACCGAAGAGGTGCAATAGCATGCGCGCGTGCACACAGCTACGCACGCAAACGCACAAGGTGTGCAGAAGCCGGAGGTGTAATACCCCTGAGGCCATTTTGTTTCCTGTAGGACATTGCCTTCGATGTCACCGATTTCAATGGCTATGCTTTCTAACTGAGGTTGAAAACATTTATATGCATCAGCTCTGTCATCCAGTCATAATGGGGGGGGACATGATAACTCCTGTAGAGATGATCCAATGTGAACCAACCTGCAGTGAAAAGTTATTTTGCTTTTAGGGACCTTGTTGAAAACCAACCACATAGATTTAAAGATTATTGCCCAAAATTTGGAGACACAAACCAGAGCAAATAAGCAGACACATTGCTCCCACCGAGAAACCGTGTCAGCTTCCATACCGCTACGTAAATACTGGGCAAAACGTTACATAATCCACGCACGTTAACGAGCCTCCTCAACCCGCTGGTTTTACGGTCGACAAGGGCACGCGGTGCCGCTCGCTCTGACCCATGGACGAGAGTGACGAGGTGCTTCCCGTCCGCAGCCGAGCGAGGCCACCCCCGAGGCTGAAGACGAGACGCAGCAGGAGCAGCAGCTGACGTCGGAGCAGACATACCGCGAGGACGAGAACTACATCTACATCACCTTCCTGGACGCGGGAGAGGCACACCTGGCAGCCGGGAGCTTCCGCAAGCTCTTTGGACTACAGGTCACCAGCGTGACAAGTCGCATGATCGCCCCCGCCAGTCTTTTTTCATTTAACATTGAGATGTGTGTTGCTGTTTTCGTATACTTGGCCATCATCCAACAGTGGATTGATCATCACTGATGTTGATTTACTTTAGTGATAGCCAGATCTTCCCGCTTCATCGTAATGGTTATCCATGTAGCTGTCGTTTGTTTGGCCCGGATCCTTGGCAGATCCTTCAATGATACAAGCGACGCTTCCCAAGCGACGGAGCTTGAGAACTCCTGCCCCTCGCCCCTTCACTTTGTGTGAATGAACCAGTAGATCACATGTGTGTATATAGACACGTATGAAACGTACGCAGTCTGATGTAATCATCTGAGTGTGGGAGATCGATCGCCGCAGTCCGTACGCTCTGCGACGGTGCGAGTGGGCGGAGGGCGTGCTGCTGACTGTGCTGTGGCGGCGCGGTGCGCAGGGCTCGCCGGTGGAGGTGAACCTGCTGGAGAAGGGTCCCGGCGGGGCAGCCGAGGTGCGCGTCAGCAAGCAGCCCGTCCTGCCGAGCCCGGCCACCAGGCGCCGCCGCCTGCTTCTCGGGCACGTGCTGGCGCATTCCTGCCCGAGGCTTCCCACGGAGCACGGCGAGCACAGCGCCAGCGGGCAGAACGACAGCGGTAGGCGAGCACGCGGCCTGTGCAACGGGGCCCCTTTCTGTTGAAGGGCACCCACGCACGCACTGTCGGCGCATCAACAGCAATGCCCGCGAGGTGTGGGACTGCACATCGAATAGCGGAGCTGCACCGTCACCGCATGGCTTGTAATTAACAGTGGGAAACGTACAATTACTAAGCTGATGTATGTTGTGACGCGGTGGTTGGTGTTGATGTATGTTGCGATGCGATGGTTGGTGTTGATGTATGCTGTGTCTTTGTCGGGCAGCGCCCTGGTTTCTGCGGAAGCTGCGGAGCCAGGAGCTGCTGCTGCGCCAGCAAGTGACGCTGCACTGCGCCGTGGCCGGACTACCCACCCCCGTCGTGCGCTGGTACAAGGACGGGCGGCACCTGGAGACGAGCAAGCACTACGAGATCAGCGCCCGCGAGGACGGGAGGCACCGGCTCGTGATCCAGGCGTGCGGGCCCCAGGACGCCGGCGTGTACCGCTGCGTGGCCGAGAACCGCGCCGGCATCGCCTCCAGCCGTGCGGAGCTGCACCTGGACGGTGAGCTACGGATTTGCCGATCGCGCCCTCTGATTTCTCGGTGGGTCGTCGAGCGCAATGTTACCAAAGGCACTTCGCCGGGGGTTTGGTGCGAGCGAGAAGCGCGTTCTGGAAAGCGCCATCGCCGGCCGCTGTGTCCTAGTGACGTTGTTCATTGTCCCCGCAGCATCCGGGGACGCCGGTGGAGCGGGCCTGTTCGCCGCTGCTGGTGCTACTTTATCGAGGTGAGCGCGGGTCGCAGGAGTTTGCACCAGCATCCAGCAGAGCCTCGGTGCGGCAATCGTCGTTATTAGGACGGCAGGGTAGCACGGTGGCCATACTCGTGCCTCATGGCAAGAAGGACCTGGGTTTGATTCCCGAATGGGTGCCTTTTTGTGTGGAGTTTGTACGTTCTCCTCCTGTTCTTCAGCTTTTCTGGTTTCTTTCCGTAGCTAAAACAAATCCACTGCAGCTGAAATTAGCCAAACATCACAATGGTGAACATTTTACTGCAAATGACTCAATTAGGGTTACATTTAACAAGCTCACTTCCTACTGCTAAAAACTTGGCAGGACCCTCCTGAAAAAATTATCTCGTGACTCTGTGAGGCCTTGCTGGGTGAACGGCTCTGTGTGCCTCTCGCTCGCAGGGACCAATCGGAGAAGGTTCTTGAGTCTCAGGTGGAGGAAGAACCTCCCCAGTTTACACAGGAACTGCAAGACACCTATGTGTCCGCTGGCGCTCAGAACGTCAGCCTGTCCGTCAGAGTCACAGGTGGGCGGGCCACGCACACGCACCACGCACACGCACCACGCACACGCACCACGCACACGCACGACAGCAGCCGCGGCGCTGCTCAGCTCGCTGGTGCTTGTTGGCACGTGGGTGCCGGTCTCTCTGCACTGTGGATCGTTTAGAGTCGGTGGTCCCGTGCGTGTCTGGACGTCTACGAATGCGTCCGTATGTCTGCATGAGTGGGTTAGGGCTCTGCCTCTGAGTGTGTCTATGTTTATGTGACTGTGTCTCTGTCCATTTCACTGTGTCCTTGTCATTGTGTCTGTCTCTTCTTGATTGTACCCTTGTCTGTGTGTCCATATCAGTATGTCCGTGCCAACATATCCTTATACTTGTGTGTGTGTCCATGTCTTCATGTTGGTGTCCATGTGTCCTGTCCTGCAGGTTCTTTTTGTCCACGTCTGTGCGTCTATTGCGTTGTCTTTGTGGTTAGCGCTACGCTGCACTACAAACCCGGCGACGCGCGTTCAATTCCCGCTCACGGTTAATACCAGTGACGATTATCTGAACCGGTCCTGGGCCTCCGTTAGGTCGATCCAGCCTAAAATGAGTACCTGGTGCAGTGTGTAAACATCCTCACTAGAGAGACAAAGGTGGCCGGGCGTGGTGCTGGACACCCACCCCCTCGTGTGGCATTCCAGCCCTCAAAGGTGCTCGCTAACAGCACTTGGCCCAACAGCCTATTAAAGCTGCGCGGGGGATATTTGTCTGTTTGTTGTGCCCATGTCGGTGTGAGCGACCGTGTCCGTCCACCCTGGTATTCCCGTCTGCATCATCGCTGCGTGCGCTCTCGCGCTCCCCGCCCTGCACGGCATGCAGGCTCCCCAGCCCCGCGGCTCTACTGGTTCAAGGACGGGCGGCCTCTGCCCAGCTCCCAGCGGCTGCAGGTGTGTCAGGTGGGCACGCGGCACGTGCTCACGATCGACCCCCTGCTGCCCGAGGATTTCGCGGAGTACGCCGTGTGCGCCAGCAGTATGGCCGGCTGCGTTTACACCTCGGCCTTCCTCCTCCTGCAGGGTCAGCCAAACGCCACTTGCGGCTTCTCCACTGCCCGCAACTTACCAATAACCTCCCACCCCTCACCTCCCACCGCTCACCTCCCCCCCTCACCTCCCACCCCTCACCTCCCTCTCCTCACCTTCCACCCCCTCCCCCCCCCATCTTCCCCCCCCCTCACCTCCCCCCCCTCACCTCCCACCGCTCACCTCCCCCCCTCACCTCCCACCCCTCACCTCCCACCGCTCACCTTCCACCCCCTCACCTCCCACCCCCTCATCTCCCCCCCTGACCTCCCCCTCCACTCCCCCCCCCTCACCTCCCACCGCTCACCTCCCCCCCTCCACTCCCCCCCCTCTCACCTCCACTACCCCCCTCCCCCCTCACCTCCCCCCCTCACCTCCCACCGCTCACCTTCCACTGCCACATTTTGCACCCTGATCTATCGGTTACTGAATGAGGGATTCTCTCAATGTCGAGAGATAGAATTTGAGAAGCACTTCATTGTGTGTGTGCGCGTGTGTGTGTGTGTGGTGGATATTGTGCCACCTTCCAGCCCCAGAGACTGCGGAAGCAAAGGCAGAAGTGAGACCCAAGGGTGAAGGTGAGATAAGATGAACAATAATGGCTGTGACACACACTCACACACACCAACTTCTGCAACAAATCAGACAAGTTGCATGTAGCAGAACAGTTTCCACGAAGAGACTCTAATAATACATTTGAGATATCAAATGGCAAGAGACTTGTGGGTCGCCCAAAACGTTAATTCAAGGACGTTGCACACGCGTGAATCTCAAAAGACTCTGACATCAACGTCAATGAATGCAAAGTTCTGGCAAGAGAAAGGCGCACAGGATCACGGCACAGCTCCCCCCATACGAACGCGTGCCCTCAGCGCAAGGCACCATCAGGCAGCCTCGTCAACAAACAGAAGTCATCAAGCCATGACAGGACTGCAGCCAATCACAGATGCGACAAATGCAATAGCAGCTTCTGTCGTCCCAGGATCGGCCTTTTCAGTCGTTGCAGGAGACGTGCAAATACTTTAAATCCTTGCGAAAAAGTGAAACATGAAAACCCATTGTCATTCTGCTGATGAACGGACGCCGTGGAATATACTTATCCGGGAAAGCCCGGCTGCGTCTCAAGTTTATTTTAAAGGATGCTCCTGCACCAGGATGTTTAGCCAATTATATATTCAGGAGCGTTTAGGTCAGCGTCTGCACATTGCTTTCATATTTAGATGTTTTGTGAATACAAACTGCATCAAACTGTAGCCAATAAAACGTGGAAATTGTGTAAACTATGACACAGCCATGGTTGGCCATGGTGCTGATGCTGCCGGGTGCAGGCCTGTGTACGGACACGGGCGTGTGTTGCGTACGTGTGTGTGCGTGACACAGTTGGCACAGTGCGGGGCACAACTGGTGCATCTGCCAGTCATCTCAGTCAACCCATGGCACCTGGGTCTGTCCCGTGACCTCCTGTCAGTGAGCCTTCGCCGTGGGGATGTCACCGCCACTTAGTGGCAAATGGCGGCTGTTGTTGTTGTGTGTGCGTGTGTGTGTATGTGTGGGGAGTGGTAGGGTAGCTGTTAGTGTGCTGCGCTACGAACCTGGCGAACCGGGTTCGACTCCCGCTCACGGCCAACACCAGTGACGATAATCTAAACCGGTCCTGGGCCTCAAATGAGTACCTGGTGCGATGTGTGAACATCGCAACTAGGGAGACAAAGGCGGCCGGGCGTGGTGCTGGCCACCCACCTCGTGTGCTGTGCCGGCCTTCATAGGTGCTCGCTAACAGCACGTGCCCCTACAGTCTGTTACAGACCACACGGGGGATCTTTGTCTTTATCTTTCTGTGTGTGTGTGTGCGCGCGGACTGCCGTTCCCAGCGCTGGAGAGTCTGGTGCCACCGCGGTTCCTCGAGAGGTTCACCAACAGGCGCGTGCCGCGCGGAGCGAGCGTCACACTCGGCGTCATCCTCGAGGGTACGGGGACCCGGCCCTCCCTCGCCTCCACCAGGGGTTCACCCCGCGTCCCCCAGCCCCCAGTGACGGCCTCTGTGGGGTTGCAGCCAGCGTATTGTATAAGCGTGTTTATGCACGACGATGATGATGATTCATATTCCCCATCTCTTATGTGTGGTACACAGTTTTATAAATGCATCGTGAGTGCAAAAATACATGTCAGCCAAACAAATCTGCATCGTTAGACATTTTACACACAGCAGCAACAACACACCTTAAGCCATTCTCATTCTGCTGCTGGATGAAATCATCCGCATGGTCCACCACTGCAGGTGACGCTGCTGCCAAAGGTCGTCTGCGGGAGGCACCCGGCAGGGGAACATGTGGAGCCCCCTGCCATGCCGTACCACCCTCCCCCCCTTCACAACCCCCCTCACCGCCCACCTCGTGACGACGCAAGCAAAATGCCGGTCGGCGTGTTCTCCGTGCGCCCAGGCTGCCCGGAGCCGCTGGTGACGTGGCTGAAGGAGGAGTCCCCAGACAAGGTGCACCGGATAAAGGCGACGACGGAAGGGTTTCGTCTGACGAGCAGCGCGCCCGCACACAGCCTGTGCATCCCGCGGGTGGCACCACACCACGCCAGCAGCTACACCTGCATCGCCAGCAACGTCGCGGGGCAGGCCATCTGCACGGCGAACGTGGAGGTGCTGCCCGGTACGCCTCGCGAGGGCGCCATCCAAACCGGCACGGCGTTGTCGTCTTTAAAGGAGGGTGCAGATGTCAATCGGCTGAGCATTGAAGTCACCCACGGCTCGAGGCAGCCGGCCGCCTGGCACGGAAGTCATAGCGCTGAGCTGGCGCGGCCAAGGTCCTGGGTTTGAACCCAGGCGGCCACCTGTGGTTAAACCGGGCTCTCGAGTTGATGGTTTCAGCCCAGTCACCAACGAAAGACCATCTCGTTCAATTTGGCATTGCGTGTATTTTGCCGAAATTCCTGGTCTGAGAATGAAACTGGCGGTTTGACTGCCATGCGATGGGCATTACTGTCATGGCGGAGTGGCTGCCCTCGACTGTGACGCGCAAGGCGTGTGCGCGACGCTGGGGGGGGTCGTTGGGGTGGTTGCGGTGGTCTTGACGCAATTTCACCGTTGCTCCTCCAGATCGAGGGCCCAGTGGGGACAGCGAAGTGCGGTCGGCGATGAAGCACGAGCATCTCTCTTACATCCTCAAGAGGTGGGAGGGGTGGTGAGAAGTGGGGGGGGGGGGGGGGCTGGGGCTGAGCACATCCACCTCCTTGGTGCCGCCTTCATGCGACGGCACCAAGATCGCGTGCGTGTGGACGTTCCGTCCGCCTCGACCTCACCATAAAATGAACAATTTATTTAGATTTGGTCATACTGACCATGGACGAGAGCATTACGTGCCTCAGAATATTTCTGTGTGGACAGATTTACAAGACAAAAAAAGACGACGGTTTAATTAAATAACCAAGACACGGAGCTGTTCACGTCCACGTAACTAAGCAGGAATTCTCTCAAGGTTGGAGGTAATGTGCGGCAGCGGTAACGGCCTCATCATGTTGCGCAGGAGCGCACTCAGCAATCCAGTCGCAAATGCCAGTTTAATGATTCTTCTGTTTGTTGTCAGGTCGACAGGAGGTGACGCTGCAGGACAAGTGCCCAAGAAGAGCAGCGGTGAGTCTCGTGTGTGCGGCTGGGATTTGTGAGCTCGTCCGTCCCCAACAGGGATTTGCCTAAGGCCACCGAGCTGTGATTTATCTGGCATTAGCGAGCCAAGCGCTTATCACGTTAACGAGCCGCTCGCGCCCGTGTGCAGATCGGGCCGTGGAGCGCGTCAGGGAGGAGCTGCAGGTGCCGGAAGAGCGAGACTCGCGAGCCTCCAGCCCCATCTTCCTGTCGGAGGAGCTCATCCAGAAGCTGACATCTCAGATCACCGAGATCGTCTCCACGCAGTTCTCTCAGGGTGAGGCGTCGCTCCGGGCTTCACGGGAACCTGGCTTTCCCGTCGCGGCGGTGCGCTCGCAGCCGGCCGCCAGCTAGATGGGACGCCGTGTTTGACCACCGTGCACGGTCTCCCGCAGCGTCCCTGCGCGTGCGCCTACTGGAAGCCGGAGAGGAGGAGAGGAGAGCTCACAGCCCGTCCCCGAAGACCTCCACCCCTCCACCACGCCCCCCCGGGCCCGCCGAGGCCACCTCTGAGTCCGAGGAGGACGATTTCCAGCAGCGGGTGCGTTGACCCACGCGCCACACTCGCTCGCTCGCAAAACCGCACGTTCTACCGCAGACGCCAGGTTCAGCGTCGGTATGGTGTGCATGCATGTCCCCGTTTGTCAGTCCACTGCTGGATGAGGGCCCACTCATTACATGTGTAGGGGTGTTAGAGAGAGAGCCGTTATGCATGGCAGCTTATGGGAAACAAACACAGTGGGCGGGGCTACGTGAGTGCACGGGGGGGGTGCTCTCAACGACGTCCGCACCAGGCAGCCCGGGGCCCCACCCCTCAGCGGGGGTGGAGTATAAAGGGGGATGTGTCAGAGGGCTCGGGGGAGAATGTTAAAGCTAAACCAGTGAAGACCGAAGATCGTCTAGCTAGAGCCCTGGACTCCCCTGGGACGCCGCCCTTGTCAGGGCCGCGCAGGACCGAGCCAGCGGCGTGGTCCCGAGAACCAGAGCTAGTGCTCTGGGACTCCGGGTACCGTAGCCCGACTTACCAGTGTCGGGCCAGACAGCCTCCCCTAGCCCGTTAGTGGAGGACTAGGAGGTAGGTCAGAGATAGCTAGCAGTGTATTCCCAGCTAGCCGGGTGAGGGGGCCGATACCCCCTCTAGTATTGTATGTCCACAGTTGTGACTACTTGTACGGAATAAATACGTGTGCCTCACCAACGGTGTCCAAGAGTCATCAACGGTACTTCATCTGGTGTCAGAACAACTACGAACATGGACACGCGCCGGACAGCTCGAGCCAGAGTACCGCAGGTGGAGGAGACCGCTGAAATTGTCGAGCCCGAGACGGCTCAACAAGACATCGTGCAGCCGGGGCCGGACGCATTCTTACCGGGGCATCAGGATGAAGAGGAGCCGCCATCAGAAGGGCTGAGGCTGGCTCACGCGAGGCTGGCGGAGCTGCTTTACGCCGCTGCCGCCACACTCGAACACATCACGCGGCTGGGGGCTGGTGGACCACCACGGGGCGAGGAGAACCGACGTCCGATGCGCCTTCCCGCCATCTCAACGGATTCAAACTTTGAATCTCCCGCCATCGCTGCAGCAGCTGCTGAGGGCGTGGCCGGCCTGAACCTCGGGTCCAACATCGCTCTCGCTGGGGCTGCCGCGTCACCGCCAGCGGAGGGAGCGTCATCACGGCTGCGACAGGCGATACCATCTGCCGTTCGCGCCGAAGTGCAGCCGAGTTACGGGGACAGCAGCCTGCGAGCTTCCATGGCGACCGCTGCGCTGCACCAATGGCTGCCTCCGCTCAAAGAGTTTGTTGGCGCAGAGGGCGACTGGGGCGGCTTCCAGCGACGCTTCCTCGCCCACCAAGAAATGGCACGGTGGTCGGATGCTGAGGCTCTCTGCGCGCTGCCGGCGCTCCTCGACAGCGACGCACTCGCCGCCCTTACATCGGCGCTGAGGGAGAAGCGCTCCACGCTACAGATGGCGCT
Organism: Lampetra fluviatilis; assembly: GCF_964198595.1. Lineage (NCBI taxonomy): Eukaryota > Metazoa > Chordata > Hyperoartia > Petromyzontiformes > Petromyzontidae > Lampetra > Lampetra fluviatilis. Next base: position 1,083,254 of record NC_136284.1, on the reverse strand, counting down.
GCAGTTGCTGGCCGGGGTCTACGGACCTTCAGCGGAATGCAGGCAGCAGTTTTACGATCGCCAGCGGGGTGCAAAGGAGTCGCCCCTGGCGTACAGGACGAGTCTCCTGGCGAAGACGGCCTTCCCTCGAATGGACGACGACGGCGTGGACGCCATGGTCACAGAAAAAATCTTCCTGCTGGCAGACGACCTGGACATCGCCGTCGTTGCACAGGAGGACACGGAGATGAGTTCCCTCCAGGCTGCGCGGCTCCTCCACGCCATCCTGCTGTCACAGCGTCGGAAAGCCAGCAGGGCAGCGGCCGGGCGTGCGGTGGCTGCAGCCACCCTCCCGGCGGAGGAGGTTTACGCCGTCGACCGTCGACGGCAGCAGGGGACGGGAGCACGGTCGGGCTGGGATGGGTCGAGCCGCTTCGACCGTCCGTCATCGCTGCCGGCGCTCCCGCGTTGCTTCAACTGCGGCGTCCGGGGCCATGTCGCCTCGGGGTGCCGCTCTCCTCGGCAGCGCGGGACGACGCCTCGACAGGACGCCGGCCCTCCTCCTCCCAAGCTCCATCAACATAATCCGGCGAGTCGCGGCACCCCTCATGTTTGGCCCAAGCACACACTCGTCACACACTCGCACACCGCAACGAACGGGGGGCCGACATTGCGCTGCGACGGGCCAACACGCACCACTATGGGGACTCAAATCGAACCCAGGCAGTGGTCCATGTTGGCCCATCGCGTTGTGGCCGCGTCGTCGGGGTCGTCGGCCGTGGTGGGACACATTGACGGGGTGGAGGTACGCATCCTGGTCGATACGGGGGCATCGGCGACCATCATTTCCGAACTCATTTACAATATTCTACCTGTCCAGAGCCGTCCTTTACTGCCGGTTAACGTCCCATTCTATGCTGCTAACGGGGGCTCTCTTGGCATCATTGGACAGATTCGAGCGCAAATTTGTATCGGGGATATCAAATTGTCGGGCCCGATTTTTGTTTCCTCCTCGCTGGCGGTTCCGTGCCTGCTGGGGACGGACTTCTTGGGCAAAATGCCGATTCGTATTTTAATAGACCAGGGATGCATTGAGCTCCCGTCGGGACGACGCATGGCGTTCCTGCCTTCCCCTACTGCGGCTCGGACGGCGTTCGTAACAGTACCAGCGTTCGTCGTTAAAACAGTTCATGTGCCGCCAGGAGCTCAAATGTTGGTGCCTCTAAAACTTCGTCGGCCCTTCGCTGAGGGCATTGGGGACCAGGGAATTCTGCTGGGACCATCTAGGGCCGGGGTTAGTGGACCTCATTTGATTCCGGCCCAGACCGTCGTAAGAGGGGACCCTTTCATCGCGGTCCTCAATGTGGGGTCGCAGACAGTGGTAGTTCCTCAAGGGACGGTGCTTGCTCACGCGACGCCGGTGCCCTGCGAGGAACCTGTTGCGAATCACGTCGGCACTGCTCCCCGGCCGCACCCACATTCGGACAGCGATGGAGGGTGGCTCGATGCGCTTTGTGCGGGATCGACGGACCTGTCAAATTCAGAGCGCCAACAGCTTAGAACGCTACTGCGGGAATTTTCCGACATTTTCAGTCGGGACAAATACGATTTGGGTTGCACTCATCTGCTGCGTCACCATATTGACACGGGTGACAGCGCGCCAATACGCCAGAATCCGTTTCGGTTAAGTCCCGCCGAAAAGGACCATGTCAAATCGGCTATTGATGACATGTTAGCCGCCGACATCATTTCTCCTTCCACCAGCCCTTGGGGAGCGCCGATCGTCCTGGTTAAAAAGCAGGACGGCTCGTTGCGGTTTTGCGTTGATTTTCGGCGCCTTAACAAAATTTCGGTTGCCGACGCATACCCGCTCCCACGGATGGACGAATCGCTGGACGCCTTGGCGGGAGCGCGATTCTTCTCCACACTGGATTTACTTTCGGGATTCTGGCAGCTTCCTCTGGACGATGATTCAAAGCCTAAAACTGCTTTCCGTACACCGCATGGCCTGTTCCAATTCAACCGGTTGCCGATGGGCTTACACTCAGCGCCGGCAACTTTCCAGCGTTTGATGGAATTGTTTTTGGCTGGATTGCAATGGGAGTCGTGCCTGATTTATTTGGATGACGTTATCGTCTTTAGTAAAACTTTTGACGAACATCTCCAGAGGTTGCGGGCGGTTTTCCTAAAGATGCGGGCTGCTAATTTGAAATTCAAACCCCAAAAATGTCATTTGTTACGCGATTCGGTGCGTTATTTGGGGCACATCGTGGGGCGCTCAGGTATTGCTACCGATCCCGCCAAAACGCAGTGTGTCAGCTCCTGGCCGACTCCCACCTCGGTGGGAGAGGTCAGGAGTTTCATTGGCTTCGCGTCGTATTACCGACGGTTCGTCGCTGATTTTGCGACGATTGCCAAACCCCTACACGCTTTAACATCAAAAGGGGTTCGGTTCCACTGGGGTCAGGAGGAGGAGGCTGCTTTCTGCTCCCTTCGGGACGCCCTGGTAAAAGCTCCTCCCTTGATTTACCCCGATTTTTCGGAACCATTTTTGCTCGACACCGATGCGAGCAACACGGGTATTGGGGGCGTGCTTTCCCAGGTGGTTGACGGCGTGGAACGGGTGGTTGCGTACGGCAGTCGGGTGTTGTCTCCAGCGGAGCAAAGATATTGTGTCACCCGTAGGGAACTGTTGGCAATTGTCTATTTCATCCAACAGTATCGCCCATATCTGTACGGTCGGCATTTCACCGTCCGCACAGATCATGCGGCACTGCAGTATGCCCTGCGAGTTCAACAGCCATTGGGACAATTGTCCCGATGGTTGGAGATCCTCCAGGATTTTGATTTCGAAACCACCTACCGTAAGGGCGTTCGCCACACCAACGCGGATGCTCTGTCGCGCATGCCAACCACCTCCGAATGTGCATGCCTCCTGGGGTCGGGACGTTGCAAGCCAGCAGGGGACATGCCGGTTCCGGTCCTGGCGGCCGCCGCCGACAACGAAACATTGCTTCCAAATTCTATCGCACAACAGGGAAAAGATTCCCTGCTGGGTTTGCCTGTTAATGAATGGGGGCGCCTCCAGATGGAGGATACCTCCCTCCTCGCGTCGCGTCGTCGCGCCGGGGAGGCGGGGCGGGGGACGGGTGATGCCGACGCATGGGAAATGCACGCGGGGTTGCTGATGCATTGGGACGGGAAATCCCATCGACACCGGCTGGTGGTCCCTTCTGGGTTACGGGGTAGGGTGGTGTGGGCTGCTCATGAGCGCCTCCTCCACCTGGGTACCCAAAAGACCCTCGCCTTGCTCCAGCTTGATTTTTTTTGGCCAGGCATGACGAGGGATGTCGCAGATCTGTTGGCATCATGCCCTCGGTGTGCGCAGCGAAAACCACCAGCACGGGAGTCAAACCCGCCTTTGCAGTCTATCAGAGTCTCCAGAGTGAACGAACTTGTCGCGCTGGATATTCTGGGGCCATTTCCCGCCACCCCTAGGGGCAATAGATATTTGTTGACCGGGGTGGAATACTTTACGCGCTGGCCTATGGCCTGGCCCCTGGCCAACCAGTCGGCAGCAGCCATTGTGGAGGCCTTTGTCCAAGGTTACGTCATGGACAAAGGTGCTCCGGAGCGGCTGCTGACCGACCAGGGAAAATTTTTTTCCGGCAAACTCCTCCAACAGGTCTGTGAGCTCCTGGGAACGAAAAAAATTCGTACCTCTCCCTATCACCCGCAAACTGACGGGATGGTCGAGCGTCTGCATCGAACCATCACGTCTATGTTGTCGCAGCAGGTTTTGGACTCACAGACCGATTGGGACTTGCAAATTCAAGGGGTCCTGGCAGCATACAGATTGGCCCCCCATGCTGCGACGGGATTTTCACCCTTCTTCCTCATGTATGGCCGCGAACCTGACCCACCTGTTCGGGCACAGCTGCAGATCCCCGCACCGCTGGGAAAAACTAAATTGGCCGACCATGTTAAATTTAACCTTGCGAAATTGACTGAGGCACGGGATGCTGCCATGCTAAATTCCGACAGGCGTCAGAAAGCGAATGAGCGCCTCAGACTGGGTCGCGCGCACGTGCTACAGTGGAAGCCGGGGGACAGGGCATGGCTGCACTGTCCCCAGATACCACTCGCGACCTCCTCAAAACTGGTGCGGCCGTGGCGGGGCCCCGTCGAGGTGGTTGAGGTTTTGCAGCCTCAGTGCGTTCGCATCAAATGGGGGAAGCGCCGGTGGTTTGTGCACCCCTCTAGGTTGAAACCCTTCGTTGCGGTGCGAGGCCCCACTCCACACACGCGTGGCCAAACATGTGGGGGGTCGGCCGACTCAAAGGGTCCGTCTCTGCTGCTCTCGCCTGACGTGTTGCCGGCTGTCCCGCCCCCAGGTGCACCAGGAATGACGGGCTCCCGCCCAACAACCCCTACGGGGGATGCCGAGGGTCTCGCGACATCAAGCGCAGACTCACTTCGAAATGGACAGCTGCCACCGGATGGTCCGCCATCCGGGGTTGCCCTGTGTGACGGGCCTGCGGCAAGGACGCGCGCAAGAATGCGCAGACTCTTGTGATGCACAAAAGAAGAATTTTTTTTTATTTTTTATTTTCACGTGTATGGTTACTGTGCGCTGCGTCGGTGGTGTGCTCCTGGCACATTGTGTTGTGTTGTGTGTGTGTTGGGGGTTCCTTGCGATTTGTATATACATTGCTTTTACGGAATTCGTATTTATTCAGGGGGGGTGCGTCGGGTTGTTTTCCCTTCGGGGTTTTCTGGTTCTTGTTGTTGTTCTCTTCGCGTTATGTTGAAAAATAGTGAGGCACACGCGCGGTCAGGGGGTAAATGCGCTTTTATTGTCGGTTTTTTTGTATGTTGGCAGCCGGGACGGCTGCAAGCTATGCGGGGGGGGGGGGGGTGATGTAGGGGTGTTAGAGAGAGAGCCGTTATGCATGGCAGCTTATGGGAAACAAACACAGTGGGCGGGGCTACGTGAGTGCACGGGGGGGGGGTGCTCTCAACGACGTCCGCACCAGGCAGCCCGGGGCCCCACCCCTCAGCGGGGGTGGAGTATAAAGGGGGATGTGTCAGAGGGCTCGGGGCAGAATGTTAAAGCTAAACCAGTGAAGAGCGAAGATCGTCTAGCTAGAGCCCTGGACTCCCCTGGGACGCCGCCCTTGTCAGGGCCGCGCAGGACCGAGCCAGCGGCGTGGTCCCGAGAACCAGAGCTAGTGCTCTGGGACTCCGGGTACCGTAGCCCGACTTACCAGTGTCGGGCCAGACAGCCTCCCCTAGCCCGTTAGTGGAGGACTAGGAGGTAGGTCAGAGATAGCTAGCAGTGTATTCCCAGCTAGCCGGGTGAGGGGGCCGATACCCCCTCTAGTATTGTATGTCCACAGTTGTGACTACTTGTACGGAATAAATACGTGTGCCTCACCAACAGTGTCCAAGAGTCATCAACGGTACTTCACATGCAGGAAGTGGCGCTTATTTGACCATACTTAACTCTGCTGGTCAGCGAAGGTTGGTGATGGCAGGGAGCGTAGACGTGGGAGTATAAAAGTATGCCCGCTACCCAGAGGGCATTGCAGCTCCACAAACCTATGACAAACTGTTTACGCATAGTGGCCACCCATCCAAGCACTCTCTAGGCTCGGCCCTGATTTGCTTCCTTGATTTGACAGCATTGCGCTCGTCCCGGGTGATTTGGTCATAGGTACCAGTTTGTTGCTGCGTGACAAATATTTCCAGCAGAGTCCGGATGCTACCAAATCCACGCCGTGGTACTGCACAAACAACACAGCAGCTTTCGCAGAGTACTCCAGCCTGCAGCTGCGGCTTGAAGGCGTTGGTCGACAGCGATCCAGCTGGGCTAAGACCCATTAGCCCCCGGAATTCTTGAGAGCTCGGGACACGCGGTGGAGAGAGCTGGACGGTGGTGGGGCTGCCCGCTGTGTTGTTGTGCAGGGCGTGGAGGTGTACGTGCTGGTGGCCGACTACGCGTGGACCAGCACGGAGCGCGCGTTCCTGTCGCTGGGCAGGGGCGAACACGTGGAGGTGCTGGACTGTGCCCACCCGCTGCTGTGGCTCGTGCGCAGCAGGTCCTCAGAGACCTCCGCGTGCCAGCAGGGATGGGTCTCCTCCGCCTACCTGGAGAAAAAGCCACAGGTAGTGCAAGCACGGCCCAGACGGCTGCTCCCCCAGACATGCCGGCGGAACTGATTCACTGCACTCACTCGCTCACCGGTGATCAGTCGCCTTCTCATCACTCGTCTATGGCTACTACCACGGTTACTGTTCCCGTGAAGTTCACTTGTTCAAGCCTCCATCCATGTTGAGGACTCAGTCTACCAGATTGTTTCCTATCGCTCATGCTGTCAACCAGTAATGCAGGTCACAACAATGCACTCAATCGTGAACTCGCTCAACTAAACCACCACACTGCAGGTCTCTAGACTTCTCTTTCTGCATCTTCCCTCGCACTGCTCCACTTTGGAATTCCCTCCCATCATCGTCAATTATCTCTGAGCTCTAACAATAGTAACTGTCATCGGTTACATATTTAATAGTGCTGTTTGTTTCTGGCTGTTTGTTTCATAACTGTGTACAAAAGGAAGAAAAAAACGTGAACACGAATGGTTACTTTATTTTCTGTTGTCCACGGTCGCTCGTTCTCTAGACACCATCCACGGATCGCAAGGAACAACCCATCGAGTAAGTCCACGGTTTTTTACGTCACACACAACTCGAACATTTTGAATTAAAGCTTTCGTGACTGCAGGGATTCATATTATTGGTTCTTTCGGTAAAGTCACATAGAAGGAAAATAATAAAATAATAAAAATATTAAACAATTAAATGATCACGACGTTTCGACTGCAACACAAGCAATCATCATCAAGTGTGAAATCCACAGCAAATTTTCTTGCTGTGGACCAGCACGGAGCGAAATTTTCTTGCTGTGGATTTCACACCTGATGATGATTGCTTGTGTTGCAGTCGAAACGTCGTGAGAATTGTTTGTTTAATATTTTTATCATTTTATTATTTCCCTTCCACGTGACTTTACCGAAAGAACCATGAATATAACTCGAACATTGTTCTAAATTTACCCAGAATTGCACCATCGCACACCATTTTTTATGTCGGGGGAAAACAATAATTTCCGGCCTCATCAAAAAAGGCTTTAAAGGGCCTCACCGTGCTCCGGAAGCTGCCTGCGCAATGTCACGATCCCTCGTTTGCGTTTCCCGCGGCAGGGTCACCCTGCAGCAGCTGGTGGCGGCGGAGGAGAAGTTTGTGAAGAAGCTGTCCTTCCTGGTGTCGCATCACGCGCAGTTCGTGGAGAGTCAGGTCAACATCCCCGCACTGGTCAGGTCCAAGCGGGAGGCCATCTTCAGAAATGTGCAGGACATCCTCAACTTCCACCGACAGTGAGCAATCACTGCCTCCTGCTGCCACCGCCTCGCCAATTTCCTACGCCTGTCGCCGGTTTTCACTGATAGATGTTGGGCAAATTACTCCCAACTCGTTCTCCTTCTGATTGACTGTGGCCTTAGAAAATATTAAAACGTGTAAATAAGCTTTGGTCTTGAATGGAGCACGTTGTTTTTTTAAAGAAATTTAATCTTTCATCCACGCTATTGATTTTTTTTCAAACGTCTTTTTTATCTCACTGAAGCCGAGCGCATGCCATCTGCCAGCCACGTGAGCAGAGTGCACGTGCAGAGACGCGAGCCGTATGCTGACGGGCGGTTCACGTGTTGTGCTGTGCTCGCAGGGTTTTCCTGCCTAGGCTCAGGGCGTGCAGGGACGAGAGCGACGTGGTGGACGCCATCCTGGGCAGCCGCGAGCAGTTCCAGGTGTATGTGCAGTTCCTGCGCAGCAAGCCGAAGGCCGACCTGCTCTTGCTGAGCGACGCCGTCAGGGTCACCTTCGAGGTAGCTCCACTTTCCCCCAAGCCATTGGCCACGCGATGAAGCCACGGACCCGCACCCTCAGCTGTCGTGCATTGGTGTCGATTGTCCTCCGTGGGGATTATCTAAAATCTCTCCGATGTTCTCTTCCTGTCTGTGCAGAAATATACCGAGATCCTACGCCAGTCCACACACTTCCCGGAGTCGGTGCTGTCCATACAGAAATACTTGGACCTGCCCCAGGAGCAGCTGCACGTCTATCAGGTGGCACTGAAGGTGAGAGCAGCCGGGCATACGGCTCTGAGAAAAGGGAAGGCGCCCTGTCCTTGTCTATAAAGTCTCGTCAACCAATGAGCCTCAAAACTGATTTTGAGTAGGATCCTGCATGGTGCTGTTTTCCAAATTCCTTTTCACGAGAAAATAGAAAAGAAGTACCTGGGGAAAACACACAGGTATCAAAGGAATAGCAGTCATCCAATCCTAGTTGTTGTACTGCCATCCTGGCCACCTTGTAGGGAATTACAGCACAGAATGAAGTCGACAAACCGTTGTCTTCAAGTGCTGCGGGCATGTGTGGCCACCGCTTACCGTCCTGGGACACCGCCCACCAACCTTACCCACATTTGTTATCAAGCCAGATAACACGGTTGTCTGGCTTGACCTCCTGAATGTGAAATTGTAGTTGTTGCTCTACATCTACATCAGCTGTACGAAAGAAGAAAAACCCTCAGTGGTCAGCAGCCGCAGTGTGGCACAGATCAGCGGTGTCACGCAGCTGCCCTGAGTTGGTCGCTCACGCTGCCACCGCCTGCCCACAGGACTTGATCCGGAGGCGCGCGAGTCGGGGCGGCGACTGCCGAGGCCTGGAGGAGGCCTACGGCGTGGTGGCGTCGCTTCCGAAACGCGCGGAGGACGAGATGAAGCTGTCCATGATCGAGGAGGTGCCCACCAACCTCGCCAACCTTGGCCTACTCCTGCGACAGGTACAACAACAACAGCAACCGTCATTCGCCACTAAGTGCACACAACAACCCTGCAGGCACGTGCACACAGCAAGCGCTCTCCCATTCGACAGGTGCGCTCAGTCGAGTGAAGCAAGCAGCTTAGTTGCAGAATTATTATTATTCACAAAGTAATTTATTTTTACTTAAATATTTTGTGATATTTGCAGGAGTAAAAGGAACACCAAAATATGGAGTCATCATTAAAAATGCTCATATCTTCTTGGTTCTTTCGGTAAAGTCACGTAGAAGGGAAGTAATCAAATAATAAAAATAAAACATAATAAAATAATTCTCACGACGTTTCGGCCACAACGCAAGCAGCCGTCCTCAGGTGGAGAACAGGTTCATCAAGTAGACAGAGACTTGACGGACCTGTTCTCCACCTGAGGACGGCTGCTTGCGTTGTGGCCGAAACGTCGTGAGAATTATTTTATTATGTTTTATTTTCATTATTTTATTACTTCACTTCTACGTGACTTTACCGAAAGAACCAAGAAGATGAATCCCTGCAGTCACGAAAGCTTTAAATCGAAATGCCCATATAATTTCATCGCAATCATTTATATCGTAGTAGTCCACCACAGTGGACATGGTTTCATGAGGGGGTTCAATACTTGCACCATTCATGCGCTTCTGGCTGTGGTCCAAGACGGCAAACGCCTATTAATTTAAAAGCATTAATTGAGCCATTACTGAAGGCAGGATCAGTGTTTGTTTTGTTCGTTTGGATGGAATCTCCCACCCCTCCGCCACCATCGCTCACCCCTCCAACCACCTCCGCCGTTGCGAGCGCAGGACGTGTTTGAGGCGTGGGAGGGCAGCGAGGCGATAAGCCGACGAGGCCACCGCCGCCACCTCTTCCTCTTCAACAGCCACCTGCTCGTGTGCAAGGCGAGGCGTGGAAGCCACTCGGCCTCCCAGGCCTACACGTGCCTGCACGCCCTGCCGGTGAGCGTCGCCGCGCGGTCCCCTCCGTTCCCCCCGGGAAGCTCTCGGTCGCGGCATCTCCAGCCCTGGCGCGCTCCCGACGTCTGGCAATTGACGGAGAGATGCGCTTTCTCTCCCTCCGTGGCGTCCAGGTGCGGAACGTAGAGGTGAGCGAGGTGGTGGAGGGGCACGAGCGAATCCTGGAGCTGTTGCACGAGCACGAGAGCGGGCTGGACAAGTTCATGCTGCAGGCAGCCAGCGTGGCCCACAAGGACGCGTGGCTCTGTGAGCTCTACCTCCTGCAGGGGAGGCAGAAGACGCAGAAGACGCAGCAGCAGCCGCCGCAGGATTCACAAGATCCAGCCTGGGGTGCGCATTACCCACCTCACCTGTATCACACACAACACCATTAGCAATATCTGCCTGGCTATGCATGTATGTCGATGGGTGATACATGTGCACGAGATGTGTGTGACCACGCATCCATTAAGCCACCTAAATCTTTCACTCGCATTTCTAGATTCAAATCATTTGAGACAATTGATAATTTTGTATTCGTACTTGACGTGTGCAATTGCTTTACGGGACCCTTACAGCCCCGATGTTCTACATGGACCGCGATGGTGAAGGAACGATTGATTCTCGCATTGAGACAATCATTAAATCGCAAGGGAAGCGAGTCCTGATTTACCCAGCAATGTGTAACACGCATGCAATCAACTGGATTTACACAGCGTCTAAATGAAACCGCATCTCGGATTGCTGCACAGAAAGTAGGACGCGCACATCACGGGGACAAACGAGGTTCCACGTAGACTAATTGTGTTTCATGGGAAGAGACGATCGTCGGCAGAGGAAAAACCAATGGGCTAGAGCAGGGAGCCAAAAACACGGATGTCTGTGTCGCCGCGGCTTCTGCGTGGCCCTGCGCAGGCCCCCCGCGCTTCACCGAGGAGCTGGAGGAGTGCATCGTGCGGGAGGGCGACTCCATCACACTGCGCTGCCACGTGATCGGCACCCCGCGGCCCGTCATCACCTGGTACAAAGGTAAGCCCGGTAAAGCCCGAGCTATATCCTGAACCCTGCCCGTCTTTACCTCGCTCCCATGCATGGATATTTGTTAGGGTCATATACAGCCTTGCATATACAGTGCTCTATCAACCCACGTGAGCTGTTTGGAAACATTTCACTCTGCTGGTCAGTGCGAGTTGGGGATCTCGAGGACCGCTTCAGCAGTCGCTCGCTATCAGTCTTAACTGTGGCCAGCAATCCAACTTGGGTCGCCAGGATCATAGCACAGTGCGCGAACCCCTGTCCCACCGCTCCAGCCATGCATGATTATGCTGCTCCTATTCACCCATTACTTCATCCGCTGGGCCCCAGAAGCAATTTTGATTGTAGGCAGCGTTACTTTTTAGAGCATTGGCGATTCTCACTACAGCGCTCCCTGATGGCGCAAAGAGAGCATGGGCAGGGCATGAGCAGGGGATGGACATGGGATTGGGCATGGGATGGCCAGGGCAAGGGCAGGGCATTGGCAGTGCAAGCGCAGGGCAAGGACAGCACATGGGCAGGAAATGGGCAGGGGATGGGCAGGGCATGGACAGGAGATGGACAGGACATGGGCAGGACCAGGGCAGGGGAAGGGCAGGAGATGGACAGGACAAGGGCAGGGCGTGGGCAGCTCCTCCTCACCCGACGAGCCCCTGTCCGGGTGGGCACGGAGCTGCGTGGGACGAGGCCTTCCGACGTGAATGAGTGTCCTGCGTGGCGCGGCTCCACAGACGGCTGGCCCCTGGAGGTGGACAATGAGCACAAGCCACGGGTGGACGACGGCCGGAACTGCACGCTCGCCCTCAGCTGCGTGCGGCGGAGCGACGCGGGGCTCTATCGCTGCGAGGCGGCGAGCGCGGCCGGTCAGGCCGACACCGCGGCCGCCCTGCGCATCGCCGGTGCGTCCGTCGCTCGCGCCGCACGCGCCACACCGTGCAAGGGGAGCCCGCGCGGCACGGCCGCCGTATAGGTCTCTCGAGGGCTCTCTACCGGTTCGCTACCAGGCCCTGTGCTATTGCTCGTGTCACTGATGAGAGGTGGTGCACGATTGTCCTCGGAGCGGGCCACATCAGAGTATCTCAAACGTATAGCCCAAAGTGCTCATACACCGGATTTCCTGCACACACGATTCATATTTTGTGTTGGCCAGTGAATATTTTGGCATCACATTATTGTTGTTAAACCTAACTTATTATGATCATGCGATTGGCATCGAGCCGTGGGGTGAATAATCCACTCGAATATTTTTGATACTTCTTTAATCGCATTGCCCGTACTGCATACCTTTTGGTGCCATATGTTCTTCGCATCCCAGGTCTTGGCAAATGAAACGCCTGCTTCAGTGGCTCTCACCTTAGTTATTCAGGAGGCTTGTGTGAGCATCCGCTGCTGCCGATCACTGAATAACCAACAGGTGCCCTCTGACTTTGTTGGTTCAGGTGCCGAGCAAGAAACTGAGAAAGACGCCAGAAGCTCAAAGAAAACTGTCATCATGTAAGCCGGGCTCCTCCCCACGCGTGTTCAGCCCTCACAGACATGCGCGGAGGCTCAGGCACCAGCCTCTCCGAGTTGGCGGCAGACAGCAAGCCGGCGCTCTGCGTTGACAGTCCCGCACGCAGCAGCTGTCAAACACAGAGCCTTCACGACCACTGGGGTTCTGCTTCCATGAGAGCCGTGATGTGAAATTCTACGAGCGCTTCTATCCAAAGCATCATCGCTTTTGTGTGGCAAAATTGACGCAAGGCACCCGGCGCGGTTGTGGTTAAGAGTTTAAAAGACGCTGCTGGCGTGGCGCTGCCTGCACACGTCTGTGACGCCTCGACCACGGCAAGGCCTCGCAGCTGCAGCCCCAGAGATGCCAGGCCTAGGAAGCCGCCAGCAGGTCCACAGCAGACGATTGCTCCCAGGGCCAGTCTGTGATTCAGCGCCGCTTCTCGAAGCAGGGTGAGGCTTGTGAGCGCTCCTCCCCTGCTCCTCGATGATAACCCGGTGACCTTTAGTGACCCCTGGTGGCTCCGTGCTGCCTGCGCATGGCAGACCATCCAGGCCGGGCAAGTAGGTCCTGTTCGAGCGGTCACCCGTCGTCGAGTTGCCAGCACGTGCTCACGGCACAGATGTGGTTGGTTGGGTTGTTTGCGAGTGTTGTTATTGCCCACACCGCGACAGTGCATGACACATGTTGTGCCGCGTTGCTCCATTGCACTGCCTGATCCCCGCGGTGCTCGTGGAGAGCGCTCGCCTATAACAACATCAGGGAACCGATCAGCGACTGTTTAACACCCTCCTGACCAGGCTAGAAAGGCGAAATCTAGATTGTTTCCCTGCTTAAACACTGCTTGAGAGCATTGATTCGGAATTATATACGCTGACATGTAGCCATGTCTATTCACACTGCAGGAATGTATTGGGGTCCTGACATTAATCCAACTGAACTCGTTAACCTGCGTAATTCTCTTGTTTTCCTGCAACCCCCACTGCCCCACTTACACTGCCCCGTCCACTGCTCCATTCACCCACTCACCTCGACCTCCAAACCTCCCACGCATCCGTGGCTTCCGCGTGCCCCACGCCACGCACGGACTCTCCGCCCCGTGCAGCGAGGAGACGGTCACCACGGTTGTGAAGAGCGCCGCCAAGCGCGCTCGCTCCCCACAGCCCACGACCACGATGATGATGACTCCCCCGGGGCCTCCCGGTGCCGAGTCCTCCTCCTGGACCCTGTCCACGGGGAGCGCCGGCCGCACGGAGATCCTCACGGAGACCACCATCACGCAGGCGCACTCAGACACGGCGACCACGGGCGCGGTGCCTCGCGTCAGAGTGATCGCGCCGGCGGGAGAAGGCCCGCAGAGGGAGGGGCCCACGGCGGGCTGGGTGCAGGTGGATGAACGCGTGGAGGTGCAGCTCGCGAGCCACACGCGTGGAGCCTCTCCGGTGGAGCCGGCCCCCCCACGAGGCGACCCCAACACCAACAACTCCAACAACAAGGCGGCGGAGGAGGAGAGGCCGCCGCCGTCGCCACTCGCCGGCGCGGACCCCGGACGACCGGGATCCCCCACCCCTGAAGATCGTGTTTCATCCCCTCTAGAGCACCGGGGTCCCGCGCGGCCCCCGTCCCCCGACGCGCAACATAGCGGCGTAGAGGTGTCCGTGACGGCCAAACACGGCGAGGGGCCAGGGTGGGAGGTGGAGGGGGCAGACCTCGCCGCGTCTGCGTCCGCTCCGCAGCTCGAGTAGGACGAGTTAAACCCCGAGCCGGGCCGTGTACTCGATGGCCCGCAGGGTCGCGGGCGCAGCCGTGACCACACTGGATGTGGGCGCCCGCGACCTCGCAGGGCGCGAGTGACGCTGTCCAGCAGACGGGAGGAGGAGGCGACAGACGTAGCGAGGTTTCCGCCTGTCGCGTTTGCACAGGCGCCCCGATAACGCCGCTCCGGAATTTGCCGTGGGGAGGTCCCGGGGTCCAGGAGCTCCGGGGGTCTTGGAGGTTCCGTGCGGAGGAACCTCGCATTGAACACAACGAGGCTGTACCCCGGGACGAGCGCAGAGAGGCTCTCGCACCTCTCGCGCGCGGCTCACGCTGCTGCTGCTGCTGCAATGCGATCCGCTCGGGGCTGGCGGGGCGCGGATAAAAATAAAGCGGAGAGCGCGCGCGCGCAACCGCCTCTGCCGCCGCCGCCAGTCCGAGCCAACATCGGCGGCTGCAGCTGCTGCGGGCAGTGACCGTGGCGAGGCCTCGCTCCCCGGCGGCGCGCGTTTGTCTCGTGTGGTGTTTGTGGTGCTGTAGCCTAGAGTAGCCGTACATCTGTTCGTTTGTGTAAAGAAAAAAAGCCAGTTTGCTTGTAGGGCTGTTCATTCTAAAGCGGTACGCAATGCATAACGCCGAAGCACAAATGACATTGAGAAGCGACGGTGACGAGTCGCGAGGGGAGGAGACTCCGCGCTCCCTCTGGAGGCCCCCGGCGAGCCCCCCCATCATCATCCCCACCAGGCACGCCGAGGTGGAGGAGGTTGCCGCGGTCCCCAACGGCACCCAGGCCGGCCCGCACCCCCGCCAGCCCGCGTTCGCAAGAGGGCTGCCCAGCTGCGCCATCGGCGCGGACTGCGACATTCGGCTGCGCGTGGAGGTGACGGGCTCGCCGCGGGCCCGCCTGAGCTGGCAGAAGGATTCGGCGCCCATTGAGCCCGAGGGCCGCGACGGCTTCGGCTGCCTGTGGCTGCGCGACCGCGCGCCCCGAGACGCCGGGGTCGACGCTTGCGCGGCGCGAACCTGTGCGCGCCACGCCGTCACCTCGCCCGCAGGTACCGCCCGCGAGAGCGCGGAGCCTCACTGCATGGTCGCCCCTCGGGGGCCGCGCCGATTGCCCGTCTCTGCTGCTGCTGCTGAATGCGATGAGAATGCATTGTACAAACTTGTACTTTAATAAAAATAGCGGACACTTTGCACGTGGCTACGCCGTGCCCGTGTCGTGTTTGTGTGACTTGCGTGGACGGGACGCGGTCGCGAAGGGGGGTTATTTAACTGCGCCGCGCGCTCGAGGAGGAGGACCGCGACTCGCTTCGGAGGCCTGAGCAGTGAGAGGAGTTCGCGATCAGTGGGGCACCACCGCCCGCCGCCGTCGGTAACACCCGCGCACCTGCGCTGTCGCTCACGCGCGCTATTCATAGCCGGCGGAGCGCGCTCCGCGTCCCAGCTCACAGATTGATCCGCGCCGCCGATTTTGCTGGGGTTGCAAGCGGCGGCGAGGGGATGTATGGGGTGGATCGAGGAAGAGGCCACTGTCGGGGCCGCTCGAGGCAGGGTGACACTGAGAGCCCCTTCTCAGCTGGCTGCGCCCTCTCAACAGAGCAGAGATCTTCTCTCCGAGCGTGTCGCCTACCTCGTGAGCGGCTCCGCGCGCTCTGCGCCCGAGCCGAACAGCGCGCCCCGGGCCACGGGGGAGCAGAGCGACAAACACCCAGGGGCGACTCCAAATATTTGCGACTCGTGACGCATGACGATGCGGCTGAGAGATCAACCCCCGCCCCCAAACCCCTCTGGCCTGGTGGCATCTCCCCCCGCGCTCCACGCGGTGACGTCTCCTGGCGCGCGGTGGGGGTGGTGGCGGTGGGGGTGGCGGTGGGGGTGTGGGCTCGTGGGGGTGGTGGTGGTGGGGGTGGTGCGGTGGGGGTGTGGGCCCGTGGGGTGTAGGGGGAGTGGAGAGGGAGACGAGTGAGAGGAAGCGCCCAGGCTGCGGCCCCCGTGTTGATCCGGCCTCGCTCTGGCGCTGCCCACGCGACTCCGCTCTCCGCCGCTCTCGCGAGGTACCCGTCGGTATTGAACATCGCGCCGCGGGGGGGTCTGCGTGTCAAGCGGGCGGGCGGGCGGGCAGGTGCGTGGCGGTGGTGAAATCGCGTTTCGCCCGCTGGGGATCGCGCTGGGGATCGTGCGGGGTGGAGGTGTGGCGTGAGGGGTCGCGCTGCAGCTCACCCATTGCAGAGGCGACACTCGGCTCCCTCGTCAGGGCTCGTGCAGTTCTCCCTGCTCGGAGTCACGAGCCACCTTCTCACAACTCATCGGGGAAGGGGAAGACGGAGGCCGGGCTGGGGGACGCCCGTCACAGAGTGAACAGCGAGAGCTGTGAGATCGCCCAGACACTCGAGGCTCCGTCACTTGCTCGGGGAGACTCGACTCCAGACGAGAGCCCGTCAACTCAGCTGGCTCCCGCCTGCATTGGACCCGCTTTCACGCGCTAAGCCTTCCTCCCCGTGGTTCTTATTTCTCCTCGAGATGCACCGTTATAATCATCATATTGGAGACAATCACTCGCCGTGGTTGATTTTCCTCCTCTCGGCTACTTGGCTCACCATCGCTCCCCCACGCGGACAACCTCAGGACATGTCCCTCACGCTCACCACGGGGCAGCATACACCACTTAACTTCATGCCGACTCATACGCACAATTAACACATCCTCCAATAATGATACTGAATAGAACACGAACTTGTGTGTGTTGTGTGACGGGACTTTTACGAGAGTGCTGTCGCCAAGAGCTCTCCGAGCAATGAATGTCACGATCTACCGTGGCTACTGTGGCTACTGTGGCTTGGGATGAACTACCGATTATTACCTTTCCGCCTGAATAAAACACCAACAGTTGAAGGAGCGTCTTATAATACTGTAGATGTGTTCGCGCCACCAGATTTGTATAACTTTAATAACACGGGCAACACGTTTGGGGCGAGTCTTCGTTCCTGGAGCGTTCTGTTATCCAGATCATACGATAATGAGGTGGTTTCATCCGTAGGAAATGAGTGCCATGGAGGAATGTGTACCGGATTGATTTTCAAATCGACCCAGCCGGGTTTTCAGAATATACAGTTCTGGTGCCGAGGCGAATCGAGCTGTCCCCGGCGTTGAGAGCAACCACCCACATCGTGTTAGGTGGCGGAGCACCTCGACGTTTCGTTGGACCCGTGCCAGGCTGGTCGTGAAGCCTTGGGCCACGGCTAAGGGGCACTTAAAACGCGCGCTGCGTCTGTAAAAGACGGGGAAAGTCGAGGTGCTGCTGCTGTCGCTGCTGCAGGTGGCGACGATGCCTCCAAACCACCCCCAGCCTCCCCACCGCCCCCGGTCCCATTAGCGCTGAGACAGCTGCCGCGTGACGCGTGCGCGCCAGGCAGAGTGGGGGGGGGGGCAGGGAGGATAAATTTAACCCGGGGACCCCTGGGCCCCCGCATTCCCCGGCCCCCCGAGCACGGGACAAGCGACTCGCTGCCCCTCCATCATCTCTCACGCGTCCACAGCGCGCGCGGGTCAATACAACTCGAGGAGCAACGAGAGACAAATGACCCAATTTGAGCTTCGCTTTATTCGACCGCGAGAAAGGCTGATAATTGTTACGGCAACGACATTACATTTATATAATCGACTCTTCCGGGATGGTCGCCACGTGAACGTGAAAGGGGTTAAGATTTGGCTTTGAGAGGGTCAGGACCCTCGATTGTTCGCGGCCACAGCCTCGCCGTTGAGACGTAATCAGAGTGGCCACTTTAACACGTAGTCGGCTGTCGCGACCAATATCCATAATGTAGGGGGGGGGGTGTGCTGGGTTGGATCGCCGGTCGATAATCCACCACCACCCGAGACAGGCAATTCGGCAGGTTTGTGACGTAAACAAGACGTGGCGGTGACGAGTCCGGCACTCCGGTTGTGCCGGAGAGTCGACCCGCACACAACATTCGCGATTTGAGGCACGACGACGTTTCGCTGGCGATTACAACCAGCTTCGGCCCAGGCGATTTGCCCGATTCGTGTTAAGAAGTCTTCCCCCCGCTGTCGGATTCTCTCGACCTCCCCGTGCATCGTTGAGGTTGTCAAGTCGGCCGCTCCTCCCCGCGCGTCACTGAGTCACGCGCGGGGCGCGCCGCCTGAACGAGGACATCGCGAGAGACATTTGGGGTCCACGAGATCGGCTCCGGTGGTGTCCCGTGAGTGTCCGCCGGCACTATCGCAAGCCCCAACCCCTCCTCCAACCCACGAGGCCCTGGGGGTTTATTTATACACACAAACACACGTGTGTTTGTGTGTATACGTGTGTGTGTACAGACACACGTGTGTGTGTGTGTGTGTGGCCGTAACACTGTTGTGGGGCAAGTGCTGTTAGCGAACACTATGAAAAAAAGCCGGCACGCCCACACGAGGGTGGGTGGCCAGAATCACGCCCGGCCGCCTTTGTCTCCCTTGTAGCATTGTTTACACATTGGTTACAGTGCTAACTTTGAGGCCGAGTCAACCTCGGAGACGCCCAGGACTGGTCCAGATACTCGTCACTGGTGTTGTCCGTGAGCGAGAACCACTGCGCCACCGCTCCCCCCGTGAATGATTGACGTCCAGGCCAAATTCCCACGATGAGAAGAAGATCACGTTGTCTCCGTCGACTCCGCATAAGACGCTTTGCGGCCAAGCGGTCAAACTTTGTGCAGCTGCTACGCAGGCCCCGATGGGTTTCATCGCCAAGTTGCGGCAGCCACTCCACTGTACGTACGAGCGCGTGTATTTGTGTTCATCGCTAAGTGCACCTAGCCTGGTACGACCGCTTTGGTAACGTGGCTGTCAAATTGTGACGAGCTGTGGCTGTGTTCAAGTGGTAAGTATATTTGGCTTTGTTCGATTCACGCTCACGGCCAACATCGGTGACGATTATTTGAACCGGTCCTGGGCCTCCCCTAGGTCGACTCAGCATCAAATGAGTACCTGGGGCGGTGTGCAAATATCGCCACTAGGGAGACAAAGGTGGCGGGGCGTGGTGCTGGCCACCCACCCCTCGTCTGCCGTTCCGGCCTTCATAGGTGCTCGCTAACAGCACTTGCCCCTACACTCTATTAAGGCTTTAGGGGGGATCGTTGTCTTTGTGTGCACGTGTATCCGCGCGTGTGTCCGCGCGTCGCCTCTGCTATCCGTGTCCAGTGAAACTGTGAGCAGTGGTGCCGTGAATTGCGCACTGCGCCAGGGTCCTGGCCACCGCAGTTCGATTCCCGGCCACGGCTACCATCAACGGTAATTGATATCTCAGCCAATAATGTGTACCTTGTGCGGTACAGTATGTAAACGTCAGCACATCGGAGAGACAAAGGTGGTTGGGCGTTGTGCTGGTGTTGTGTATCGTGCCGGTCCTTAAAAGGCGTTCGCTCACGGGACGTGCGGCAGAATTCTTCACCGCTGTAAGGCCGCGTGGCAATGTGTGCGTGAATGAGCGGTCGTGGGAAAGGGGAGCGGTGGTGCAGTGGTTAGCGCACCGCGCTGCGAACCCGGCGGCCCGGGTCGATTCCCGCTCACAGCCAACATCAGCGGTGAATATCTGAACTGGTTATGGGCCTCCCCTTGTGCGACTCAGCCAAAAATTTGTACCTGGTGCGATGTGCAAATGACCCAACTGGGGAGACAGGAGCGACGTTGGTGACCCATTCGTGTGCCGTCCCAGCCTTCATAGGTGCTAATCGCTAACATCACCTTCCCCAACAGTCTGTTCAAGCACATACGTTCATCTTTGTGTTGTGCGTGTGTCCGTGCGTGCATGAGTGTGGTGTGGACCAGCCGTGCCGCGATCAGGATATTATTTTCCAAAATCAATTCGGGGCGGCTCATTTACATTCTCCGAGTGGCTCCTTGTTTAATTACGCCAGTGCGGCCTGCTGCTGCTGGGGGGGGGTGTGGGCAGATGAGCATGGGAGGAAGAGCGCAACTCGAGGCTGTGCGGTGAACGTGGAGCCCCTGCAGCCTGCATCCGTGACGCAGAGCGGAGAGACTCCACCAAATAAGGAGCGAGCTGGGCCCGACGAACGCTCAACTCTCCCCACTCTCCCCCCTCTCTCCCCCCTCTCTCTCTCGCTCTCTCCCTGTCGTGCTCGAAGAGGCGGCCGCTCTGCAGTCGGAGGGACACGGGGAAGGGGCCCCCCGCGAGAGAGCGGAACCCCCCGGCCCAGGACGGGGGCTCTTGGTGCAGGGAGCAGCGAGCGGGAGCCGAGGGGACATTCAGTACGGGAGCAGCATGGTGCATCATTCGGGGTGAGACACGGGGAGCGCTGTCAGTGAGACACAGTGTCACTCACAGTGAGACACTCACGGTGAGACACTCACAGTGACACACACGGTGGGACACACGGTGAGACACTCACAGTGAGACACACACAGTGAGACACAGCGTCACTCACGATGAGACACTCACGGTGAGACACACACGGTGAGACACTCACAGTGACACACACGGTGGGACACACGGTGAGACACTCACAGTGAGACACACACAGTGAGACACAGCGTCACTCACGATGAGACACTCACGGTGAGACACACACGGTGAGACACTCACGGTGAGACGCACACGGTGAGACACTCACGGTGAGACACACACAGTGAGACACAGCGTCACTCACGATGAGACACTCACGGTGAGACACACACGGTGAGACACTCACGGTGAGACGCACACGGTGAGACACTCACGGTGAGACACACACAGTGAGACACAGCGTCACTCACGATGAGACACTCACGGTGAGACACACACGGTGAGACACTCACGGTGAGACGCACACGGTGAGACACTCACGGCGAGACACACACAGTGAGACACTCACAGTGACACACACGGTGAGACACTCACAGTGACACACACGGTGAGACACACACAGTGAGACACTCACGGTGACACACACACAGTGAGACACACACAGTGAGACACACACAGTGACACACTCACAGTGACACACTCACAGTGAGACACTCACGGTGAGACACTCACGGTGAGACACACACAGTGACACACTCACAGTGAGACACTCACGGTGAGACACACACGGTGAGACACTCACGGTGAGACACTCACGGTGAGACACTCACGGTGAGACACTCACGGTGAGACGCTCACGGTGAGACGCACACGGTGAGACGCACACGGTGAGACACTCACGGTGAGACACTCATAGTGAGACACTCACAGTGAGACACTCACGGTGAGACACTCACGGTGAGACACTCACGGTGAGACACTCACGGTGAGACACACGGTGAGACACTCACGGTGAGACATTCACGGTGAGACACTCACGGTGAGACACACACGGTGAGACACACACAGTGACACACTCACAGTGAGACACACACAGTGAGAAACTCACGGTGAGACACACATAGTAAGACACACACAGTGACACACACAGTGAAACACTCACAGTGAGACACACACGGTGAGACACACACGGTGAGACACACACAGTGAGACACACACAGTGAGACACTCACAGTGAGACACACACAGTGAGACACTCACAGTGACACACGGTGAGACACACACAGTGAGACACTCACAGTGAGACACACACAGTGAGACACTCACAGTAAGACACACACAGTGAGACACTCAACAGTGAGACACTCACAGTGACACACACACAGTGAGACACTCACGGTGAGACACACGGTGACACACACAGTGAGACACACGGTGACACACACAGTGAGACACACGGTGACACACACAGTGAGACACACGGTGACACACACAGTGAGACACTCACAGTGACACAAAGTGAGACACTCACAGTGACACACACAGTGAGACACACACAGTGAGACACTCACAGTGAGACACTCACGGTGAGACACACACAGTGAGACACACACAGTGACACAAACACAGTGAGACACTCACGGTGAGACACAGCGTCACTCACGGTGAGACAGCGTCAATCACGGTGAGACACTCACGGTGAGACACTCACAGTGAGACACACACAGTGAGACACACAGTGAGACACTCACAGTGAGACACACACAGTGAGACACACAGTGAGACACTCACGGTGAGACACACACAGTGAGACACACACAGTGAGACACACACAGTGAGACACTCACGGTGACACACACAGTGAGACACTCACGGTGACACACAGTGAGACACTCACGGTGAGACACTCACGGTGAGACACTCACGGTGAGACACACGGTGAGACACACACAGTGAGACACTCACGGTGAGACACACGGTGAGACACACACAGTGAGACACTCACGGTGAGACACTCAGAGAAACACACAGTGAGACACACACAGTGAGACACTCACGGTGAGAAACACACAGTGAGACACAGCGTCACTCATGGTGAGACACACACGGTGAGACACTCACGGTGAGACACTGACGGTGAGACACTCACGGTGAGACACTCACGGTGAGACGCTCACGGTGAGACGCACACGGTGAGACGCACACGGTGAGACACTCACGGTGAGACACTCATAGTGAGACACTCACAGTGAGACACTCACGGTGAGACACTCACGGTGAGACACTCACGGTGAGACACTCACGGTGAGACACACGGTGAGACACTCACGGTGAGACATTCACGGTGAGACACTCACGGTGAGACACACACGGTGAGACACACACAGTGACACACTCACAGTGAGACACACACAGTGAGAAACTCACGGTGAGACACACATAGTAAGACACACACAGTGACACACACAGTGAAACACTCACAGTGAGACACACACGGTGAGACACACACGGTGAGACACACACAGTGAGACACACACAGTGAGACACTCACAGTGAGACACACACAGTGAGACACTCACAGTGACACACGGTGAGACACACACAGTGAGACACTCACAGTGAGACACACACAGTGAGACACTCACAGTAAGACACACACAGTGAGACACTCAACAGTGAGACACTCACAGTGACACACACACAGTGAGACACTCACGGTGAGACACACGGTGACACACACAGTGAGACACACGGTGACACACACAGTGAGACACACGGTGACACACACAGTGAGACACACGGTGACACACACAGTGAGACACTCACAGTGACACAAAGTGAGACACTCACAGTGACACACACAGTGAGACACACACAGTGAGACACTCACAGTGAGACACTCACGGTGAGACACACACAGTGAGACACACACAGTGACACAAACACAGTGAGACACTCACGGTGAGACACAGCGTCACTCACGGTGAGACAGCGTCAATCACGGTGAGACACTCACGGTGAGACACTCACAGTGAGACACACACAGTGAGACACACAGTGAGACACTCACAGTGAGACACACACAGTGAGACACACAGTGAGACACTCACGGTGAGACACACACAGTGAGACACACACAGTGAGACACACACAGTGAGACACTCACGGTGACACACACAGTGAGACACTCACGGTGACACACAGTGAGACACTCACGGTGAGACACTCACGGTGAGACACTCACGGTGAGACACACGGTGAGACACACACAGTGAGACACTCACGGTGAGACACACGGTGAGACACACACAGTGAGACACTCACGGTGAGACACTCAGAGAAACACACAGTGAGACACACACAGTGAGACACTCACGGTGAGAAACACACAGTGAGACATAGCGTCACTCATGGTGAGACACACACGGTGAGACACACACAGTGAGACACTCACGGTGAGACACTCACAGTGAGACACTCACAGTGACACACACGGTGAGACACTCACAGTGACACACTCACAGTGACACACACAGTGAGACACTCACAGTGAGACACACACACAGTGAGACACTCACAGTGAGACACACACGGTGAGACACTCACAGTGAGACACTCACAGTGAGACACAGCGTCACTCACGATGAGACACTCACGGTGAGACACACACGGTGAGACACTCACGGTGAGACGCACACGGTGAGACACTCACGGTGAGACACACACAGTGAGACACACACAGTGAGACACACACAGTGACACACTCACAGTGACACACTCACAGTGAGACACTCACGGTGAGACACTCACGGTGAGACACACACAGTGACACACTCACGGTGAGACACACACGGTGAGACACTCACGGTGAGACACTCACGGTGAGACACACACGGTGAGACACTCACGGTGAGACACTCACGGTGAGACACTCACGGTGAGACGCTCACGGTGAGACGCTCACGGTGAGACGCACACGGTGAGACGCACACGGTGAGACACTCACGGTGAGACACTCATAGTGAGACACTCACAGTGAGACACTCACGGTGAGACACTCACGGTGAGACACTCACGGTGAGACACACGGTGAGACACTCACGGTGAGACATTCACGGTGAGACACTCACGGTGAGACACACACGGTGAGACACACACAGTGACACACTCACAGTGAGACACACACAGTGAGAAACTCACGGTGAGACACACATAGTGAGACACACACAGTGACACACACAGTGAAACACTCACAGTGAGACACACACGGTGAGACACACACGGTGAGACACACACAGTGAGACACACACAGTGAGACACTCACAGTGAGACACACACAGTGAGACACTCACAGTGAGACACTCACAGTGACACACGGTGAGACACACACAGTGAGACACTCACAGTGAGACACACACAGTGAGACACTCACAGTAAGACACACACAGTGAGACACTCAACAGTGAGACACTCACAGTGACACACACACAGTGAGACACTCACGGTGAGACACACGGTGACACACAGTGAGACACACGGTGACACACACAGTGAGACACACGGTGACACACACAGTGAGACACACGGTGACACACACAGTGAGACACTCACAGTGACACAAAGTGAGACACTCACAGTGACACACACAGTGAGACACACACAGTGAGACACTCACAGTGAGACACTCACGGTGAGACACACACAGTGAGACACACACAGTGACACAAACACAGTGAGACACTCACGGTGAGACACAGCGTCACTCACGGTGAGACAGCTCAATCACGGTGAGACACTCACGGTGAGACACTCACAGTGAGACACACACAGTGAGACACACAGTGAGACACTCACAGTGAGACACACACAGTGAGACACACAGTGAGACACTCACGGTGAGACACACACAGTGAGACACACACAGTGAGACACACACAGTGAGACACTCACGGTGACACACACAGTGAGACACTCACGGTGACACACAGTGAGACACTCACGGTGAGACACTCACGGTGAGACACTCACGGTGAGACACACGGTGAGACACACACAGTGAGACACTCACGGTGAGACACACGGTGAGACACACACAGTGAGACACTCACGGTGAGACACTCAGAGAAACACACAGTGAGACACACACAGTGAGACACTCACGGTGAGAAACACACAGTGAGACACAGCGTCACTCATGGTGAGACACACACGGTGAGACACACACAGTGAGACACTCACGGTGAGACACTCACAGTGAGACACTCACAGTGACACACACGGTGAGACACTCACAGTGACACACTCACAGTGACACACACAGTGAGACACTCACAGTGAGACACACACAGTGAGACACTCACAGTGAGACACACACGGTGAGACACTCACAGTGAGACACTCACAGTGAGACACTCAC
This sequence comes from Lampetra fluviatilis, assembly GCF_964198595.1. NCBI lineage: Eukaryota > Metazoa > Chordata > Hyperoartia > Petromyzontiformes > Petromyzontidae > Lampetra > Lampetra fluviatilis. The sequence continues at coordinate 1,057,408 of NC_136284.1, read as the reverse complement.
AGTGAGACACTCACAGTGACACACACGGTGAGACACTCACAGTGACACACTCACAGTGAGACACTCACAGTGACACACACACAGTGAGACACTCACAGTGAGACACTCACAGTGAGACACTCACGGTGAGACACACACGGTGAGACACTCACAGTGAGACACTCACAGTGAGACACTCACAGTGAGACACTCACAGTGAGACACTCACAGTGAGACACTCACAGTGACACACACGGTGAGACACTCACAGTGACACACTCACAGTGACACACTCACAGTGACACACACAGTGAGACACTCACAGTGACACACTCACGGTGACACACTCACAGTGACACACACGGTGAGACACTCACAGTGACACACTCACGGTGAGACACACACAGTGAGACACTCACAGGGACACACACAGTGAGACACTCACGGTGAGACACACACAGTGAGACACTCACGGTGAGACACACACAGTGACACACACGGTGAGACACTCACGGTGAGACACACACAGTGAGACACACACAGTGAGACACTCACAGTGAGACACTCACGGTGAGACATACACAGTGAGACACACACAGTGACACACTCACAGTGACACACTCACAGTGAGACACTCACGGTGAGACACACAGTGACACACTCACAGTGAGACACTCACAGTGAGACACTCACGGTGAGACACTCACGGTGAGACACACACGGTGAGACACACACAGTGACACACTCACAGTGAGACACACACAGTGAGAAACTCACGGTGAGACACACACGGTGAGACACACACAGTGAGACACACACAGTGAGACACTCAACAGTGAGACACTCACAGTGACACACACACAGTGAGACACTCACGGTGAGACACACGGTGACACACACAGTGAGACACACGGTGACACACACAGTGAGACACACGGTGACACACACAGTGAGACACTCACAGTGACACACAGTGAGACACTCACAGTGACACACACAGTGAGACACACACAGTGAGACACTCACAGTGAGACACTCACGGTGAGACACACACAGTGAGACACACACAGTGACACACACACAGTGAGACACTCACGGTGAGACACAGCGTCACTCACGGTGAGACAGCGTCAATCACGGTGAGACACTCACGGTGAGACACTCACAGTGAGACACACACAGTGAGACACACAGTGAGACACACAGTGAGACAGTCACAGTGAGACACACACAGTGAGATACACAGTGAGACACTCACGGTGAGACACACACAGTGAGACACACACAGTGAGACACTCACGGTGACACACACAGTGAGACACTCACGGTGAGACACTCACGGTGAGACACTCACGGTGAGACACTCACGGTGAGACACACGGTGAGACACACACAGTGAGACACTCACGGTGAGACACACACAGTGAGACACTCACGGTGACAAACTCAGTGAGACACACGGTGAGACACACACAGTGAGACACTCACGGTGAGACACTCAGAGAAACACACAGTGAGACACACACAGTGAGACACTCACGGTGAGACACACACAGTGAGACACAGCGTCACTCATGGTGAGACACACACGGTGAGACACACACAGTGAGACACTCACGGTGAGACACACACGGTGAGACACACACAGTGAGACACACACAGTGAGACACTCACAGTGAGACACTCACAGTGACACACGGTGAGACACACACAGTGAGACACTCACAGTGAGACACACACAGTGAGACACTCACAGTGAGACACACACAGTGAGACACTCAACAGTGAGACACTCACAGTGACACACACACAGTGAGACACTCACGGTAAGACACACGGTGACACACACAGTGAGACACACGGTGACACACACAGTGAGACACACGGTGACACACACAGTGAGACACACGGTGACACACACAGTGAGACACTCACAGTGACACACACAGTGAGACACACACAGTGAGACACTCACAGTGAGACACTCACGGTGAGACACTCACAGTGAGACACACACAGTGAGACACACAGTGAGACAGTCACAGTGAGACACACACAGTGAGATACACAGTGAGACACTCACGGTGAGACACACACAGTGAGACACACACAGTGAGACACTCACGGTGACACACACAGTGAGACACTCACGGTGAGACACTCACGGTGAGACACTCACGGTGAGACACTCACAGTGACACACACACAGTGAGATACTCACGGTAAGACACACGGTGACACACACAGTGAGACACACGGTGACACACACAGCGAGACACACGGTGACACACACAGTGAGACACTCACAGTGACACACAGTGAGACACTCACAGTGACACACACAGTGAGACACACACAGTGAGACACTCACAGTGAGACACTCACGGTGAGACACTCACAGTGAGACACTCACAGTGAGACACACACAGTGAGACACACAGTGAGACAGTCACAGTGAGACACACACAGTGAGATACACAGTGAGACACTCACGGTGAGACACACACAGTGAGACACACACAGTGAGACACACACAGTGAGACACTCACGGTGACACACACAGTGAGACACTCACGGTGAGACACTCACGGTGAGACACTCACGGTGAGACACTCACGGTGAGACACACGGTGAGACACACACAGTGAGACACTCACGGTGAGACACACGGTGAGACACACACAGTGAGACACTCACGGTGACAAACTCAGTGAGACACACGGTGAGACACACACAGTGAGACACTCACGGTGAGACACTCAGAGAAACACACAGTGAGACACACACAGTGAGACACTCACGGTGAGACACACACAGTGAGACACAGCGTCACTCATGGTGAGACACACACGGTGAGACACACACAGTGAGACACTCACGGTGAGACACTCACAGTGAAACACTCACAGTGACACACACGGTGAGACACTCACAGTGAGACACACACAGTGAGACACTCACAGTGACACACACAGTGAGACACTCACAGTGAGACACTCACAGTGAGACACTCACAGTGAGACACTCACAGTGACACACTCACAGTGACACACACAGTGAGACACTCACAGTGAGACACACACAGTGAGACACTCACAGTGAGACACTCACAGTGAGACACTCACAGTGAGACACTCACAGTGAGACACTCACAGTGACACACACGGTGAGACACTCACAGTGACACACTCACAGTGAGACACTCACAGTGACACACTCACAGTGACACACACACAGTGAGACACTCACAGTGAGACACTCACAGTGAGACACTCAGTGACACACACACAGTGAGACACTCACGGTGAGACACACACGGTGAGACACACACAGTGACACACTCACAGTGAGACACACACAGTGAGAAACTCACGGTGAGACACACACGGTGAGACACACACAGTGAGACACACACAGTGACACACTCACAGTGAGACACACACAGTGAGAAACTCACGGTGAGACACACATAGTGAGACACACACAGTGACACACACAGTGAAACACTCACAGTGAGACACACAGTGAGACACTCACGGTGAGACACACACGGTGAGACACACACAGTGAGACACACACAGTGAGACACTCACAGTGACACACGGTGAGACACACACAGTGAGACACTCACAGTGAGACACACACAGTGAGACACTCACAGTGAGACACACACAGTGAGACACTCAACAGTGAGACACTCACAGTGACACACACACAGTGAGACACTCACGGTAAGACACACGGTGACACACACAGTGAGACACACGGTGACACACACAGTGAGACACACGGTGACACACACAGTGAGACACTCACAGTGACACACAGTGAGACACTCACAGTGACACACACAGTGAGACACACACAGTGAGACACTCACAGTGAGACACTCACGGTGAGACACACACAGTGAGACACACACAGTGACACACACACAGTGAGACACTCACGGTGAGACACAGCGTCACTCACGGTGAGACAGCGTCAATCACGGTGAGACACTCACGGTGAGACACTCACAGTGAGACACACACAGTGAGACACACAGTGAGACACACAGTGAGACACACAGTGAGACAGTCACAGTGAGACACACACAGTGAGATACACAGTGAGACACTCACGGTGAGACACACACAGTGAGACACACACAGTGAGACACACACAGTGAGACACTCACGGTGACACACACAGTGAGACACTCACGGTGAGACACTCACGGTGAGACACTCACGGTGAGACACTCACGGTGAGACACACGGTGAGACACACACAGTGAGACACTCACGGTGAGACACACACAGTGAGACACTCACGGTGACAAACTCAGTGAGACACACGGTGAGACACACACAGTGAGACACTCACGGTGAGACACTCAGAGAAACACACAGTGAGACACACACAGTGAGACACTCACGGTGAGACACACACAGTGAGACACAGCGTCACTCATGGTGAGACACACACGGTGAGACACACACAGTGAGACACTCACGGTGAGACACACACGGTGAGACACACACAGTGAGACACACACAGTGAGACACTCACAGTGAGACACTCACAGTGACACACGGTGAGACACACACAGTGAGACACTCACAGTGAGACACACACAGTGAGACACTCACAGTGAGACACACACAGTGAGACACTCAACAGTGAGACACTCACAGTGACACACACACAGTGAGACACTCACGGTAAGACACACGGTGACACACACAGTGAGACACACGGTGACACACACAGTGAGACACACGGTGACACACACAGTGAGACACACGGTGACACACACAGTGAGACACTCACAGTGACACACACAGTGAGACACACACAGTGAGACACTCACAGTGAGACACTCACGGTGAGACACTCACAGTGAGACACACACAGTGAGACACACAGTGAGACAGTCACAGTGAGACACACACAGTGAGATACACAGTGAGACACTCACGGTGAGACACACACAGTGAGACACACACAGTGACACACTCACAGTGAGACACTCACGGTGAGACACACACAGTGACACACTCACAGTGAGACACTCACGGTGAGACACACACAGTGAGACACACACAGTGAGACACTCACAGTGAGACACTCACGGTGAGACACTCACAGTGAGACACACACAGTGACACACTCACAGTGAGACACTCACGGTGAGACACACACAGTGAGACACACACAGTGAGACACTCACAGTGAGACACTCACGGTGAGACACTCACAGTGAGACACACACAGTGACACACTCACAGTGACACACTCACAGTGAGACACTCACAGTGAGACACACACAGTGACACACTCACAGTGAGACACTCACGGTGAGACACTCACGGTGAGACACACAGTGAGACACACACAGTGACACACTCACAGTGAGACACTCACGGTGAGACACACACAGTGAGACACACACAGTGAGACACACACAGTGACACACTCACAGTGACACACTCACGGTGAGACACTCACGGTGAGACACACACAGTGACACACTCACAGTGAGACACTCACGGTGAGACACACACGGTGAGACACTCACGGTGAGACACTCACGGTGACACACACACAGTGACACACACACAGTGAGACACACACAATGAGACACTCACAGTGAGACACTCACAGTGAGACACTCACAGTGAGAAACTCACAGTGACACACACACAGTGAGACACTCACGGTGAGACACTCACAGTGAGACACTCACAGTGAGACACACACAGTGAGACACACAGTGAGACACACACAGTGAGACACTCACGGTGAGACACTCACAGTGAGACACACACAGTGAGACACTCACAGTGAGACACACACAGTGACACACTCACAGTGAGACACACACAGTGACACACACACAGTGAGACACTCACGGTGAGACACACACAGTGAGACACTCACGGTGAGACACTCACGGTGAGACACTCACAGTGAGACACTCACAGTGAGACACTCACGGTGAGACACAGCGTCACTCACGGTGAGACAGCGTTAATCACGGTGAGACACTCACAGTGAGACACTCACGGTGAGACACACACAGTGAGACACTCACAGTGAGACACTCACAGTGACACACACACAGTGAGACACTCACAGTGAGACACTCACGGTGAGACACACACAGTGAGACACTCACGGTGAGACACTCACGGTGAGACACACACAGTGAGACACACACAGTGACACACTCACAGTGAGACACTCACGGTGAGACACACACAGTGACACACTCACAGTGAGACACTCACGGTGAGACACACACAGTGAGACACTCACGGTGAGACACACACAGTGACACACTCACAGTGACACACTCACAGTGAGACACTCACAGTGAGACACGGTGAGACACTCACGGTGAGACACACAGTGAGACACACACAGTGAGACACTCACAGTGAGACACACACAGTGACACACTCACAGTGAGACACTCACGGTGAGACACTCACGGTGAGACACACAGTGAGACACACACAGTGACACACTCACAGTGAGACACTCACGGTGAGACACACACAGTGAGACACACACAGTGAGACACACACAGTGACACACTCACAGTGACACACTCACGGTGAGACACTCACGGTGAGACACACACAGTGACACACTCACAGTGAGACACTCACGGTGAGACACACACAGTGAGACACTCACGGTGACACACACACAGTGACACACACACAGTGACACACACACAGTGAGACACACACAGTGAGACACTCACAGTGAGACACTCACAGTGAGACACACACAGTGAGACACACACAGTGAGACACACACAGTGACACACTCACAGTGACACACTCACGGTGAGACACTCACGGTGAGACACACACAGTGACACACTCACAGTGAGACACTCACGGTGAGACACACACAGTGAGACACTCACGGTGACACACACACAGTGACACACACACAGTGAGACACACACAGTGAGACACACACAGTGAGACACACACAGTGAGACACTCACAGTGAGACACTCACGGTGACACACACACAGTGAGACACACACAGTGACACACACACAGTGAGACACTCACAGTGAGACACACACAGTGAGACACTCACAGTGAGACACTCACAGTGACACACACACAGTGAGACACTCACAGTGAGACACTCACGGTGAGACACACACAGTGAGACACTCACGGTGAGACACTCACGGTGAGACACACACAGTGAGACACACACAGTGACACACTCACAGTGAGACACTCACGGTGAGACACACACAGTGACACACTCACAGTGAGACACTCACGGTGAGACACACACAGTGAGACACTCACGGTGAGACACACACAGTGACACACTCACAGTGACACACTCACAGTGAGACACTCACAGTGAGACACGGTGAGACACTCACGGTGAGACACACAGTGAGACACACACAGTGAGACACTCACAGTGAGACACACACAGTGACACACTCACAGTGAGACACTCACGGTGAGACACTCACGGTGAGACACACAGTGAGACACACACAGTGACACACTCACAGTGAGACACTCACGGTGAGACACACACAGTGAGACACACACAGTGAGACACACACAGTGACACACTCACAGTGACACACTCACGGTGAGACACTCACGGTGAGACACACACAGTGACACACTCACAGTGAGACACTCACGGTGAGACACACACAGTGAGACACTCACGGTGACACACACACAGTGACACACACACAGTGACACACACACAGTGAGACACACACAGTGAGACACTCACAGTGAGACACTCACAGTGAGACACACACAGTGAGACACACACAGTGAGACACACACAGTGACACACTCACAGTGACACACTCACGGTGAGACACTCACGGTGAGACACACACAGTGACACACTCACAGTGAGACACTCACGGTGAGACACACACAGTGAGACACTCACGGTGACACACACACAGTGACACACACACAGTGAGACACACACAGTGAGACACACACAGTGAGACACACACAGTGAGACACTCACAGTGAGACACTCACGGTGACACACACACAGTGAGACACACACAGTGACACACACACAGTGAGACACTCACAGTGAGACACTCACAGTGACACACACACAGTGAGACACTCACGGTGAGACACTCACAGTGAGACACTCACAGTGAGACACACACAGTGAGACACACAGTGAGACACACACAGTGAGACACTCACGGTGAGACACTCACAGTGAGACACACACAGTGAGACACTCACAGTGAGACACTCACAGTGACACACACACAGTGAGACACTCACGGTGAGACACTCACAGTGAGACACTCACAGTGAGACACACACAGTGAGACACACAGTGAGACACACACAGTGAGACACTCACGGTGAGACACACACAGTGAGACACACACAGTGAGACACTCACAGTGAGACACACACAGTGAGACACTCACGGTGAGACACTCACAGTGAGACACTCACAGTGAGACACACACAGTGAGACACACACAGTGACACACTCACAGTGAGACACTCACAGTGAGACACACACAGTGACACACACACAGTGAGACACTCACAGTGAGACACTCACAGTGACACACACGGTGAGACACACACAGTGAGACACTCACGGTGAGACACTCACGGTGAGACACACACAGTGAGACACTCACAGTGAGACACTCACGGTGAGACACTCACAGTGAGACACTCACAGTGACACACTCACGGTGAGACACAGCGTCACTCACGGTGAGACAGCGTTAATCACGGTGAGACACTCACAGTGAGACACTCACGATGAGACACACACAGTGAGACACTCACAGTGAGACACTCACAGTGACACACACACAGTGAGACACTCACAGTGAGACACTCACGGTGAGACACACACAGTGAGACACTCACAGTGAGACACTCACGGTGAGACACACACGGTGAGACACACACAGTGACACACTCACAGTGAGACACACACAGTGAGACACACACAGTGACACACACAGTGAAACACTCACAGTGTGACACACACAGTGAGACACTCACAGTGAGACACACACAGTGAGACACTCACAGTGAGACACACACAGTGAGACACTCACGGTGAGACACTCACAGTGAGACACACACTGTGACACACACAGTGAGACACTCACAGTGTGACACACACAGTGAGACACTCACGGTGAGACACACACAGTGAGACACACACAGTGACACACACACAGTGAGACACACACAGTGAGACACTCACAGTGAGACACACACGGTGAGACACTCACGGTGAGACACACACGGTGAGACACTCACAGTGAGACACACACAGTGAGACACACACAGTGAGACACTCACAGTGAGACACACACGGTGAGACACTCACGGTGAGACACACACGGTGAGACACTCACGGTGAGACACACACGGTGAGACACTCACGGTGAGACACACACGGTGAGACACTCACGGTGAGACACACACAGTGAAACACTCACAGTGTGACACACACAGTGAGACACTCACGGTGAGACACTCACGGTGAGACACACACAGTGAAACACTCACAGTGTGACACACACAGTGAGACACTCACAGTGAGACACACACGGTGAGACACTCACGGTGAGACACACACGGTGAGACACTCACAGTGAGACACACACAGTGAGACACACACAGTGAGACACTCACAGTGAGACACTCACAGTGACACACGGTGAGACACACACAGTGAGACACTCACAGTGAGACACACACAGTGAGACACTCACAGTGACACACGGTGAGCCACACACAGTGAGACACTCACAGTGAGACACACACAGTGAGACACTCACAGTGAGACACACACAGTGAGACACTCAACAGTGAGACACTCACAGTGACACACACAGAGTGAGACACTCACGGTGAGACACACGGTGACACACACAGTGAGACACACGGTGACACACACAGTGAGACACACGGTGACACACACAGTGAGACACTCACGGTGAGACACTCACGGTGAGACACACAAAGTGACACACACAGTGAGACACTCACAGTGAGACACACACAGTGAGACACTCACGGTGAGACACACGGCGAGACACACACAGTGAGACACTCACGGTGACAAACTCAGTGAGACACACGGTGAGACACACACAGTGAGACACACACAGTGAGACACAGAGACACACACAGTGAGACACACACAGTGAGACACTTCACGGTGAGACACACAGATACACACACAGTGAGACGCACACAGTGAAACACTCACAGTGTGACACACACAGTGAGACACTCACGGTGAGACACACACAGTGACACACACAGTGAGACACACACAGTGAGACACTCACGGTGAGACACACAGTGAGACACACACAGTGACACACACAGTGAAACACTCACAGTGTGACACACACAGTGAGACACTCACAGTGAGACACACACGGTGAGACACTCACGGTGAGACACTCACGGTGAGACACGGTGAGCCACACACAGTGAGACACTCACAGTGAGACACACACAGTGAGACACTCACAGTGAGACACACACAGTGAGACACTCAACAGTGAGACACTCACAGTGACACACACAGAGTGAGACACTCACGGTGAGACACACGGTGACACACACAGTGAGACACGCGGTGACACACACAGTGAGACACACGGTGACACACACTGTGAGACACTCACAGTGACACACACAGTGAGACACTCACAGTGACACTCACAGTGAGACACTCACGGTGAGACACACTTAGTGAGACACACACATAGTGAGACAAAACAAAGAGACAAAGATCCCCCGTATAGCCTTAACAGACTGTAGGGGCAAGTGCTGTTAGCGAGCACCTATGAAGGCCAGAACGGTACACGAGGGGGTGGGTGGCCAGCACCACGCCCGACCGCCTTTGTCTCCCCAGTGACGATGTTTACACACCTCACCAGGTACTCATTTGAGGCTGAGTCGACCTAGGGGAGGCCGGGACCGGTTCAGATAATCGTCACTGGTGTTGGCCGTGAGCGGGAATCGAACTCGTGTCGCCAGGTTCATAGCGCAGCGCGCTAACCGCTACACTACCGCTCCCCACATAGTGAGACACACACAGTGAGACACACAGTGAGACACTCACAGTGAGACACACACGGTGAGACACTCACGGTGACAAACTCAGTGAGACACACGGTGAGACACTCACGGTGAGACACTCACGGTGAGACACTCACAGTGAGACACACAGTGAGACACTCACAGTGACACACACACAGTGAGACACTCACGGTGAGACACACGGTGAGACACACACAGTGAGACACTCACGGTGAGACACACGGTGAGACACACACAGTGAGACACTCACGGTGACAAACTCAGTGAGACACACGGTGAGACACACAGTGAGACACTCACGGTGAGACACTCAGAGAGACACACAGTGAGACACACACAGTGAGACACACAGAGACACACACAGTGATACACACACAGTGAGACACTCACGGTGAGACACTCACAGTGAGACACACAGGGACACACACAGTGAGACGCACACAGTGAGACACACACAGTGAGACACAGCGTCACTCACAGTGAGACACACACAGTAAGACACTCACGGTGAGACACAGCGTCACTCATGGTGAGACACACACAGTGAGACACACAGTGACACACACACAGTGACACACACACAGTAAGACACTCACGGTGAGACACAGCGTCACTCATGGTGAGACACACACAGTGAGACACAGTGACAACAACAACCGCCATTCGCCACTAAGTGGCGGTGACGTCACCACGACGCTTGTGCCAGGCCATGTACACCCTGAGGCCACGTGAAGTGTCGAACGCCCGCTGGCAGGAGGTGACGGGGCAGACCCAGGTGCCACGGGTCGACTGACCGAGATGACCGAGATGACTGGCTGATGCACCACCTGTGCCCCCTACTGTGCCAACTTGCTGTGCTTTAGCCACCCGGCGCTCCGCTCGTTGTTGTGAGCGTCGCTCCTCCGCCCTCCGTTGTTGTTGGAGGGCGACTGCCTCCAACTGCCCAGTAGCGTCCTTCACGAGCCTCCTCCACTGAGGCCGATCTTGACACCGCTGGTACCAGTCATAGGCAAGTCCACTCAGCTCCACGTCCTCCTGTACCACATCACTCCATCTCTTCTCTAGCCCGTGCCGCGCCCGTTTAGCCCCCTGGATCCGGCCGAACAAAAGCTGTTTAGGCATGCGGTGGCTGGGCATGCGGGCTACATGACCCAGCCAACGCAGCCTTGCCTGCCGGAGGAGCTCACTGATGGGACTTTGCCCAGATCTTTCAAGGACTTGTGAGCTCCTCACACAATCCAGCCTGGTTAAACCCAGGATGGATCGTAGGCAGGCCAGCCTAAATGTTTCCAACCGGCGAAGATGCTCCACTAGGGGGGTCCACGTTTCGCAAGCGTAGAGAAGGGAGGGAATGACCGTGGCCGAGAAGACCTGAAGCTTCGTGCGGAGCGACAGACCAGGTAGCTTCCACACAGCGTTACGCAACCGATGAAAAGATATTGCCGCTCGACTGATTCGGAGTGAGACCTCTGCTGATAAACTGGAGCCGGTCATGAGCACACTGCCCAGGTATGGGAAACTCTCCACTCTCTCCACTACTGCCCCATCACCGATTGGGAGTTGTGGGGGTGGAGTGCCCGATGGTACAAAATACCCAGGCAGGTGCTTAGTTTTGGTGGGGCTGATGGTAAGGCCCCACCTCTTAGTGGCACACTCCAGTCTCAACAGCAGCGTCTCCAACTCCTCTTCTGAATGAGCAGCTATTACCAAATCATCGGCATACATAACGTGGTTGACCAATAGGGAGCCATCCCTTGATCGCACCCGGGCGTCGATCAGCCTCCCATTATATCTGTACCAAATGGTAATTCCCCCGGTACAGCTACTGAAGGCTTCACGAACTACGCAGTCGAAATAGATGTTAAATAATGTGGGAGCCAGAGGACATCCCTGTCGCAGCCCAAGGTGTACAGGGAAAGGCTCGGACTCCCGGCCACGTAGTTTTACCCGGGCCCGCTCACCATCATGAAGGTCCTTAATGATCGTGAGCAGAGGGTCAGGGACTCCGAAAGCACGAAGAACAACCCAGAGCACAGTCCTACTGATGGTATCATAGGCCTTGACCAGGTCAATAAAGCAGAGATGTAGGTCTTTTTGGAATTCCCTACACCTCTGCTGTAGCAGACGGACAGAAAATATGGCATCTGTGCAGGACCGCCCTTTCCTGAAACCGCATTGGGGCTCCGCAAGCCTCTCCTCAGCATGCCTAGCAAGGCGATGTTGAATAATCCTTGCCAGGACCTTACCCGGCACACTGAGGAGTGAGATGCCCCTGTAGTTGTTACAGTCGGTACGGTCCCCCTTCTTAAAGAGGGGGACCACCAGGGCATCCTTCCAGTCCTGCGGAACCCGTCCAGTGGTCCAGACTGTTGTTATGATGTCATATAGGGCAGTCTGTGCACAAACGCCACCCTCCCTCAGCATTTCGCTTGGGAGATCATCTCTGCCCGGTGCCTTCCCTGGTCTCAGACTCCGGATCGCCCTCATTACTTCCTCAACAGCTGGTACCTCAGCCAGCCACTCACAGGGGCTGACCTCTTCCAATATTTGAGGCACCGCAGCCTCAGCAGGGTTATCCCCACTTTGTGCCATGATGTTTTCCTGGCTGAGAGATTTTCCCTCCCCCAGGACCTCACAGAAATGCTCAGCAAATCTGCAAACCTGTTCCTGGGGGTCGGAGATTGGATCACCGTTTTTTCCTCTAATGATGGTAATAGGGTTGGCGCTACAGGTTACTTTTTTGATGGAGTTAAATAGTGATTTGTGATCGCGGGCTACTGAGGCAGACTCCATCTCCTCAGCAACCCGCGACCACCACCCATCCTTGCAGCGCCTCACGGCTCTCCGAACCTCCGAGCGAAGACTGCGGTAAACCTCCTCATTCTCTGACGTGGGATGCTGTAGGCGATGAGAGTGGGCCTGTCGCTTTTTCTCAATTAACCTGAACACCTCCTCCGTCAGCCAGGGTTCCCGGGGAGGTCTGGACCGCGTACCCAAAGCAGCCATTGCAGCTGCATGAGTCTTAAACCTCGCCCATTTACCCTCGACATCAGGTGGAGTGGGGGACGATGCCAACCCCAGCTGCAAGCGATGATGAAATTCTCGCTTGCAACTTTCATCAGCTAACTTAGACCAGGCCACTTTTGGTTGGAATGGGATCCTGGGTGTACACCCACCACCGGAGTGGAAGAATGGCAGGCGCATCTTACAGATGACTAGTCGATGGTCAGAGGGCAGATCAGCTCCACGGTAGGTCCTGGTGTCAAGGACATGGGCTCGCATCCGCTGGTCCGTCACTATGTAGTCCAGCAGATGTTCTTGCTTGGACCCGGCATGCATCCATGATGTTGTGTGGATGCGCCAATGCCGGAAGAGCGTGTTGGTAATTACAAGCCCATGGGCTGCACAAAAATCTAGCAGCCTCCTACCGTTATTATTGAGCTGATCTGGCCCATGCCTTCCAATCACTCCAGACCAGGTGCCAGCATCATGACCAACTCGGGCATTGAAGTCACCCAACAAGATGACTCTGTCCCGAGTGGCCACTTTAGCCAGCACCTGTGACAGGAGGTCATAGAAAGCGTCCGACTCATCGGCTTTGCCTGCATCCCTCCACGGATGTTCGTCTTCGGTGGGGGCATAAGTAACCACGACCACCACTCCTCGCCTCTGGTTGATGGGAAGGCGAGCCCAAAGTATCCTGGGGCTTACAGCTTCCCACACCTCACCGCCACGCTCCCACGCCCCCTTCATTCTTTTGTTCAGAAGAAGAGCCACACCCTGTTGTTTGGCAGTCTCCTGCCCCGAGTAGAGGACTGTCCACCCCTCATGGTGGCAGGAGCCAGAACCGGTCCACCGGACCTCCTGAATGCCACAGAGATCCAGGCGGTACCGGTCCAGCTCCCGACAGAGGAGTGGCAGCCTCTCCTCCGCAGTGAGCGTTCGAACATTCCACGTGGCCATCCGCAATGGTTTTTCGTTGTTTCTGGAGGAGCCCCGAGGGTTAAAATTCAATCTCCTGGCTCCGCCAAATGGGGTTTGGCCAGGAGACGTCATAAAAGCCTGACTCCCCGGGGCCTCCGGCACAAGCTTATTAATTACAGGTTTATGTTTAATTCGTAGTTTAGTGGTGGTTAATTGAAGGTGGAGGGGTTACCAGCCCCTCGCACCCGTCCAGAGCCCCCGTTTAGCCACTGTGGTGGTCACAGACGCCATGAGGGGAGAGGCCAATGGGCATTGGCCCTCCCCCCACAGCACTGCCCACGACAGTGTTGCCCGTCCGGCACCGCGAGGAGGTAGGAGGTTGTTTTGCCGGACACAGTGACACACACACAGTGACACACAGTGAGACACTCACGGTGAGACACTCACAGTGAGACACGCACAGGTAAGACGCAGCGTCACTCACAAGGTGGTGCTCATCATTGCTCCTCATTTCGCGTGTGCATAGTTCGACCCCAGGAAACGGCGCCGTGGAGCCGGAGCAACAACAACCACAACAACAGCGGGGCTCCTCACGCCCCAAGGTCACCACTCACGGCCTCCCTCTGGGCCCCGCCGCAGACGCGACCCCTCCCCGGGCCACGGCGACCCCGCAGCTGCCCCGCGAGGCCGCCCCGCAGAGGAGCGCGGAGGAGGCTCCGCAGCGAGGGGCCGAAGCGATGGCCGACGCGGGCCCCGGGCAGCCGAGCGCGCAGCACCACGGCGCGAGGCGAGAGGCTGCCAGGGACGCCGCCGCCATCCGCAAGGAGCAGCGCTTCCTCGAGAAGGTGCAAGAGAAGCTCAAGATCCCCGAGTGGCGCAGGTCGCAGCTGTCGTCCGCCTTCCAGCAACGGCGGAACATGTTCGAGCAGTCGGGCACGGACCTCAAGTCGCTCTTCATGTCCGGCAGGAGTCAGTCCGTGGACCACCTGCCCAGCGTGGGGACGAGGGGCAGGGCGCCCCTCCCCGCGCGCCCCTTCACGCCTCACCCCCTGCGCAGGGAGGCGCGGGGAGACGCCGCCAGCGGCTTCGAGAGGAGAGTCGAGTTCAAACTGCGCTCCAAGTCCGCGTCCGTGGACGAGCGGCCCGAGGAGCCGCACGCGGCGGCCGCTGGCGACCTGGGGCTCAAGATCTCGGAGGAGCTGCAGAGAATCCGCAGCACGTCCCTGGTGCTACAGGGAATCAAGAAGAAGGTGGCGGCCGGCTCTTCCCTCCTCGACGTCAGACCCCCCATCAAGCCCGAGCCGCTACGCGAGTCTTCCTCCGAGAGACCCCGCTCCTCCGAGTGCAGGGAAGATGAAGAAGAGGCGGCGGCCACGCTTTTGGAAAGAAATGCAACGCGAGAGCAACGGCAGAAAACGCAACATCAGCAGCAGAAACAGCAGCGGGATAATGGCATGAGCATGTCCGCACCTGCACTGCCTGCCCAGGAGGCAACACGAATGGAGAGACAGGGGGCCCAGACCAAGGCGCTAAGCCACGTGGCTCCACAAACCCGTGTCCCTTGCACTGAGCAACCGAGAATTGGGGCAACCGACTCGGCTGTCACTGCTGCCAATTCCACGTTGGCGACAGTGCAACAGCAGCAACAGAAGCAACACCAACAACAGAAGCAACAACCGCAGCAGCAGGAGATCACAAAGACGTGGGCGTCCCGACCAAACAACCTTAGGGGGTCCAGAGGAGACCTCCACGCAGGTGCAGTGAACATTTGCGTTGAAAATGTGGATGTGACGATGCAGAGAGAGACACCGAAGGAGAGAGGAGGGGGGAGCGGGGCCCCTGAGGTCGGGTTTGTCGAGGCCTCGCTGGCTGACGAGCCCACGGAGGTCGAGCAGAGTGGGGCGGGCAAGGTGGCGGTTTGTGAGGTCAAGGACGAGGCAATGGCTGCTGCCATCGGTGGCAACTCAGACATGAAGAGAGTTGCTTCTTATCAAGCCGAAGTGGAAAGAGAGTCCGTCCAGCGACCGGAAGAGGAGCCGCGGATATGTTTACAGAGGCAGCAAGAGGAGAGGGAGGCTGGACAACGACGGGAGGAAGGGGAGCGGAGACGCTTACAGAGGCAGCAAGAGGAGAGGGAGGCTGGGCAACGACGGGAAGAAGAGGAGCGGAGACGCTTACAGAGGCAGCAAGAGGAGAGGGAGGCTGGACAACGACGGGAGGAAGGGGAGCGGAGACGCTTACAGAGGCAGCAAGAGGAGAGGGAGGCTGCACAACGACGGGAGGAAGGGGAGCGGAGACACTTACAGAGGCAGCAAGAGGAGAGGGAGGCTGCTCAGCTACGGGAAGAAGAGGAGCAGAGACGCTTACAGAGGCAGCAAGAGGAGAGGGAGGCTGGGCAACGACGGGAAGAAGAGGAGCGGAGACGCTTACAGAGGCAGCAAGAGGAGAGGGAGGCTGGGCAACGACGGGAAGAAGAGGAGCGGAGACGCTTACAGAGGCAGCAAGAGGAGAGGGAGGCTGGGCAACGACGGGAAGAAGAGGAGCGGAGACGCTTACAGAGGCAGCAAGAGGAGAGGGAGGCTGCACAACGACGGGAGGAAGGGGAGCGGAGACGCTTACAGAGGCAGCAAGAGGAGAGGGAGGCTGCACAACGACGGGAGGAAGGGGAGCGGAGACACTTACAGAGGCAGCAAGAGGAGAGGGAGGCTGCTCAGCTACGGGAAGAAGAGGAGCAGAGACGCTTACAGAGGCAGGAGGCTGCAGCGGCGAATCATGGGAGAGGCGACATCCCGAAAAGCGCCCCAGCCGAGAGGTCATCAGCGAAGGAGGAGCGGCGAATTGACGTCACCATCCTGGCTGCTGCTCCTGGCGGTCCCCCCACGTCCCCTCGGTTCCCCGCAGTGGGGCGAGGAGACGTTGGGGGGGAGCTGCCGGCTGCCGATGCGCCAGATGAGCAGGGCCGAGCGGAGGAGTTCAGATCTAACATTTCTTCTCCAAAGAAACCCACCAGGTGCAAGCGCTACGCCACCAAGGGCACGCGGCGCAAGACCGTGTTTCTGATGGGCTCCGGGAACCATCTGGAAGCGGATAATGGTAAATGACCTCGGCCCCACGGAGCCACACACCACCGACACGATGACCTTTGCCCCCCTGAGTTGGTGCTCGGCGGTGCTCAAGGTGATGTCCATCCCACGATCATGTGCTACCCACAGATTCCAACTCCGAGGAGGAGGAGGAAGACGAAGGGGAGATGTCCCCCGCGGAGGATGAACTCGAGGAGCCCAGATTCGAGCATCCGCTCCGGGACGTGGAGGCCACAGAGGGGTCCACGGCCGTGCTCGAGTGCGTCGTCAGCGGCTACCCGACTCCAGCGGGTACCACCATGGCACCGTCACAACACCATCACAACACCATCATGGCACCATCACAACACCATCACAACACCATCACAACACCATCACAACACCACCACGGCACCATCACAACACCACCACGGCACCATCACAACACCATCACAACACCATCACGGCACCATCACAACACCATCACAACACCATCACAACACCACCACGGCACCATCACAACACCATCACAACACCACCACGGCACCATCACAACACCATCACAACACCATCATGGCACCATCACAACACCATCACAACACCATCACAACACCATCACAACACCACCACGGCACCATCACAACACCATCACAACACCATCACAACACCATCACAACACCATCACAACACCACCACGGCACCATCACAGCACCATCACAACACCATCACAACACCATCACAACACCACCACGGCACCATCACAACACCATCACAACACCATCATGGCACCATCACAACACCATCACAACACCATCACAACACCATCACAACACCATCATGGCACCATCACAACACCATCACAACACCATCACAACACCATCACAACACCACCACGGCACCGTCACAACACCATCACAACACCATCATGGCACCATCACAACACCATCACAACACCATCACAACACCACCACGGCACCATCACAACACCATCACAACACCATCACAACACCATCACAACACCACCACGGCACCATCACAGCACCATCACAACACCATCACAACACCATCACAACACCACCACGGCACCATCACAACACCATCACAACACCATCATGGCACCATCACAACACCATCACAACACCATCACAACACCATCACAACACCATCATGGCACCATCACAACACCATCACAACACCATCACAACACCATCACAACACCACCACGGCACCGTCACAACACCATCACAACACCATCATGGCACCATCACAACACCATCACAACACCATCACAACACCACCACGGCACCATCACAACACCACCACGGCACCATCACAACACCATCACAACACCATCACGGCACCATCACAACACCATCACAACACCATCACAACACCATCACAACACCACCACGGCACCATCACAACACCATCACAACACCACCATGGCACCATCACACCACCATCACAACACCATCATGGTACCATCACAACACCACCACGACACCATCACAACACCATCACAACACCATCATGGTAACATCACAACACCATCATGCTAACATCACAACACCATCACAACACCACCACGACACCATCACAACACCACCACGGCACCATCACAACACCATCACAACACCATCACAACACCATCACAACACCATCATGCTAACATCACAACACCATCACAACACCACCATGGCACCATCACAACACCATCACAACACCATCACAACACCACCACGACACCATCACAACACCACCACGGCACCATCACAACACCACCACGGCACCATCACAACACCATCACAACACCATCACAACACCATCACGGCACCATCACAACACCATCACAACACCACCACAACACCATCACAACACCACCATGGCACCATCACACCACCATCACAACACCACCACGACACCATCACAACACCATCACAACACCATCATGGTAACATCACAACACCATCACAACACCATCATGGTACCATCACAACACCACCACGACACCATCACAACACCACCATGGCACCATCACAACACCATCACAACACCATCACAACACCATCACAACACCATCATGGTACCATCACAACACCATCACAACACCATCACAACACCACCATGGCACCATCACAACACCACCACGGCACCATCACAACACCATCACAACACCATCACAACACCACCATGGCACCATCACAACACCACCACGGCACCATCACAACACCATCACAACACCATCACAACACCACCATGGCACCATCACAACACCACCATGGCACCATCACAACACCATCATGGCACCATCACAACACCATCACAACACCACCATGGCACCATCACAACACCACCATGGCACCATCACAACACCATCACAACACCATCACAACACCATCACAACACCATCATGGTACCATCACAACACCACCATGGCACCATCACAACACCATCACAACACCATCATGGTACCATCACAACACCTTCACAACACCACCACGACATCAGCACGACACCATTTACGGCACCTTGATCTTTGTTCCGTTTTGGACACCGGGAAATGTTTACACAAGACAACTTTCCACGAGATGATTTTTAATTATTGCGGCGGAGATAACATGTGACGAACGCGACCGCTGCGCACATCGCTTACACCCGTGGCAGGGTCTGCCAGGTGAGCAGAGTGAGAAACCCCATCCTCGTTGTCACTCGGCTCAGGGCCGCAAGCCCACGGCGCAACATCGCCTCTTAGAAAACAGAACAAAGTTCCTTCGGAGACAGAACCGCGACACTCTTCATCCCCCCCGACCCCCACCTTGCCAGCTGCGTGCACGCAATGCTCTCCGCCGTCTCGCTCTCCGCCCGTTGCCGCCCACAGTGCAGTGGAGGCGCGGGGACGAGAGCGTGGGCGTGGGCCCCGGGGCGCGGTGGCGCGCGGGCAGCGATGCGCGGCGCCACTGGCTGCGCCTGAAGGCCGCGCGACCCGGCGACGCGGGCCTCTTCTCCGTCGCCGCCTCCAACGAAGTGGGCGTCACGGGCAGCAGCGCCTTCCTCACCGTCGTCACGCCAGGTACGCGTGCAGCCTCTCCCGTCACAGGAGCGGGGAGTTTTCATCTGTTGGCTCGGGGCGACTCGGCGCAAGGGCCCTGAAATTTCATAAAGTAGAGCAGCGTGTGAAGGAGAGTTCCCAATCAGTGCGTATTGTGGAATTTGATCTGTGGATCTGAAATACGAACAAACAAAATGAAACGAAAACAGAAAAGTTCCTAAAGAAGCAATGGAGAGGTGCATACTGGGAACACTTGCAATATGAACCATCGACAGATTTCGTCAATGAAAGTGGGGTTAGGTAGCAAATATTCCTCGGAGGGATGAGACTGATGACAGAATGGTAATCAAGAAGGGAACACACCCCAACGTAAGCACATGTGCAGGAGAGAGACGGCTCGCAGCATAACAGGACCATGAAGAATAGTGATGGCATGGAGATGCCTTAATCAAGCAGTGGATAGACCATGGCTTACGATGACGGTGATAATCGTTTAAAAAAAACGCGTCCGTTGCCTTTCTTAGCCGGATGTGCGGTGCCAGCGTCACGAGTGGAGCCTCCGCCCAACCCCGCAGGGGTCGTGAAGGGTGGGCGCCCTGCAGGAGACACGGGCCTCCTGCCCGAGGACAGGGCCAACTTCGGCCGGGGCGAGGGGCCGCGAGGGGCCTCCAGGACACGACCCGCGAGCCCCGCGGCTCTTCCTACCCCCCCCGCGTTCGAGGTGAGTGGAGCCCAGGTCCCGAGGCTGCGTCCAAGTGGCATTTGGTTGAACTCTTATATTGTTACTGCTTTTGCTACAATTGTTCTGCTTGTGCTATCGTTGTTATTATGTTGAGATACGGAGACATTTCCATTCGGAAGTCTCACAGAAAACCGTATTACGATCACCCCACGTCCGAGAATGGCCACTGAGAGATGATGTCACGGACTACAGAGGTCCTTTCAATTAGGGGCGATCGTGACCCGGTGCACCTCATCACATTATACCACTGACACAGATCACCCATTCAGGTTAACAGATATTTTTTTTCCAGTCTGGTGACCAAGCTGAGCTCATAAACTCGCGAAGCGTGAGACCCACATCTTAACCGGGGGCGGATGAACGCGAATTCCAACACAAGTCTGTGCCCGCAGGACGCGCTGCTGGATCAGGCGGTGGCGCAAGGCTACGACGCGGAGTTCAGTGCGCGGGTGTCTGGGTGGCCCCAGCCGAGCATCACGTGGTAGGAAGAGGTGGCCACACGAGCTATCACCACCACAAATTTACGCGTAGTTTTTTTACGCGGCATCATTTCTAAACGTTGCGAAACGCAGGTCGGTCACGTGCGGTGGCCATCGCGGGCAAGGGACTGACGGCTTGACGGACACCGTTGAAGCCGGCTCGAGATGCGGTCGTCTCTAAATATCCACGAAAATTTTCACTGCGGCGTGATGGGCCGCTCACCGTGACCTCCTCCGCCCCTCGCCGGGACCCCGCAGGTTGAAGGATGGGGAGCCTGTGATCCTGGGCAGCCGGGTCCGGGCGCGGGAGACCGAGGGCGTGGTGACGCTCACGCTGCTTAAAGTGGAGGCCACGGACGCGGGCACCTACACGTGCCGCGCTCACGGCGTGGCCGGGGTCAGCCAGAGCCACGCGTTCCTGCGCGTCACAGGTGCTGCTCGCAGGGGGGAGGGGGGGAGGTGTGGGGGGGAGTGGGGCAAGGGCGGCCAGACGAGGGGTGTGGCCGAGACACAGTCCAATGCCCCGTGCCCTGCTCCACCTCTCCCTGCCGTGCCCTTCAGAGCCCCCCAGCGAGGAGGCGCTCGCCTTCCTCATGCCCCTGCGGCCCGCGAGCGCGTGCGCGGGCGACGAGGTGCGAC
Source organism: Lampetra fluviatilis (assembly GCF_964198595.1). Classification (NCBI taxonomy): domain Eukaryota; kingdom Metazoa; phylum Chordata; class Hyperoartia; order Petromyzontiformes; family Petromyzontidae; genus Lampetra; species Lampetra fluviatilis. The sequence goes on along the minus strand of NC_136284.1, from coordinate 1,034,402 downwards.
TGGAGTGCGCGGTGAGTGGGCCCCCCGACACGGACGTCGACTGGCTCAAGGACGGGCGCCTGGTGCAGCCCGCGCTGCTCAGCTGCAAGATGCACTTCGACGGGACTCGCTGCTGCCTCGTGGTGGCCTCGGTGCATGAGGACGACTCTGGAGTCTACTCGTGCAAGCTCAGCACCGCCAAGGGTGCCCCCCCCCTCCCTTATCCCACCATCCCACTGCCATCACAGCTCGACACTCAAGGGGATCGAGGTCGGAGTCCGAGTCTCACGCTAGGGTCCTGGAGTGCAATGTTTCAGCCTCTTGCTTAGATATTCTGCACGCACGACGAGTCCCTTGTGTATCTCCCAAAGGGGAGACTCGGTTTTGGAAATGCTTCATTGGCCCGGTTTTAGCTTGGGTTGCGCTGTGCGTGGTCTGTTTGTTGTGCACGCGAGCGGGTTTTCTTACTCCGTATCCCTGTGTGTGCTCTCTCTGCGTGCGCTCTATGTTACCGTGCTTGCCGTTTGGCCTCCGCTGTGTGGTCTGTGTCCGCTCTGTACGTGCTGTGTGTGCACCGTGTGTGCTCTTTTAATTGTTGCCGGTGTGCGGTGTGTACGCGCTGTGTGTCTGCGTGTGCTCTCTGCTTGCCGCCACGTGCCCGTGGTGGCGTGCCGCACCTCGCTCCCTGCTCCCCCGCGCCACACGCCACGCCACGCTCGCCACGCCCCGCGCCACACGCCCCGCACAGACGAGATCATGACCAGCGCGCAGTTGACCGTGACCCCGTCCCGGGAGCCGCTCTTCACCACCTACCTGGGCGATGTGGACGTGATGGAGGGGCGCCCTGGGCGTCTCGACTGCAGAGTGAGCGGGAGCCCGGCGCCCACCGTGACCTGGTTCCACTACGGTGCGTGGGGCCGACCTTCCCGCTCCCACGTGGCACAATGACCCCCTCGCATACGCACGCCTCCCATCGTCTAGGGCAAGGTGAAGAGGTCATCGCTCCAAAGCCGTTGATGTCACCACACACCGTAGCACTGATTTCCTTGCCGCCGCCGCCGCAAGCTGTAAGGTTGACACCAGACGTCCGTGGCCTGCGCCACCATTCAGGTCTCGTGTCGCCTACATCGACACCGCAGAGGTCCGGCATCGTGGACAAGTACCACGAATAAACATTTACAATATCGGCGCCCTCTTCAGTAGCCCGACGTGACGACGCGGGCAGATACAGCAGCTCAATCAATGGTCCTGGGGTAATGGATCTTATTCAGAGCAGAAAGAGGGCGGAGACATCGACTACACTCTGAATTCGAGTCGGAGATCACACATTACGACCACGGGCGGTTTAATATCCTGGGAGTTTGAAGCCGGCCTATTCCACGATACGTGCTGCTGTTGCGGTAAGGCTGTGTTCGTGATGATGGGGGAGGCTTTGTCCTTGTACACCACTGGAGCGCTATGTCTTCTTCTGTGTTGTTTATCGGAGTTATTCCGTGGACAGGCCTGAGCAAATCACCATAAACGACGAAACCCCGCGCACGCGCGCGCCGTTAGCGATACCGACTTGCTGCGTTCTGCGGGTGCCTTGGCCGCCCTGCAGGTGCGTCGCGGTGACCCCCAGAGGTCGTGCGAAGACGCCGGCACGGGCAGCTGCTGGGGCGGCTGCCCGTGGGTTGCCGGCCGCTGCGCCGGCTCGGCTTTGTCGCGAGTGGCAGGTGGGCCGCTCGCTCGCCGCGGGAGCCGAGCCGTAAACGAGCCCTCCCAGCGCGGATCGCGACTGTATTTTCGTATCGTTACATCCTCGCCGCGAGGCATCGCGCGCGTTCCAAGAGCGGGGGGTGGGGGGGGGGTCGTGGGGGGCTGTCGCCCTCGCTGCCTAAATGTGGCTCCACGGGGCGCTCGGCGCTGGGAGGCGCAAACGACGCGCGGCCGGTGCCGTGAGCCGCTCTCCCCACCCACCCACGTCCCCCCCCCCCCTCCACCCCCGCAGACCAGGAGCTGTGCGACTGCGAGGCGCTGCGAGTGCTGAGCGAGCGGGGGCTGCACTCACTGCTGATCGCGCGCGTGAGCGCGGACGCCGAGGGGGAGTACGCGGCCGTGGCCTCGAACGCGCACGGGCGCGCGAGCTGCCGCGCCGAGCTCTACGTGGAGGAGCCGCTGCCGCTGCCCTCGCCCATGTGAGTCGCGCCCACTCACGCCGTCGCCTCGCTGCCAACGTGGCCCGCTTGTTGTTGTTGTTATCATCACGCCGCCGCTGCCATCCACGTCGCGACTCGCTTGCGAGGGAAGAGCCCCTCGGAGTGGCGCTGCGAGCACTGTGATCGGGGCTGTGATCGGCAGAGGGCGTGTCTCGAGCCCCGGACCGCCACCACCCCCCCTCTCACACCTCGACTCCGCGGGTTCCCTCTCGACCCCTCGCCCCCAGGGCGAAGCTGGAGAAAATGCCATCGATCCCCGAGGAGCCGGAGCCCGACCCGAGCCGGAGTTGTGCACCATGCCGGACTTCACCCGCCCGCTGCGCGACCAGGACGTGTCGGAGGGGGCCCGCGCCACCCTCGAGTGCCGGGCCACGGGCACCCCGCGGCCCACGGCCGCCTGGTACCACCACGGCGTGCGCCTGGAGCGCACGGCCACCGTCAGCATGGCCGAGAGTGAGCAACGCAGCCCGCGACTTTTTCCGACGGAGTTCCCTGCCGGGGGGGCGCGGGCGAAGCGCCGCGGGTGAGGACCGTGGTGTGCGTGTGGGCGCGTGTGCGACAGAGAGAGACACCTTCTGCCTGATCGTCAAGCCGCTTCGCGCGCCCACGGCGGCGTCTACAAGTGCGTGGTCGCCAACAAAGTGGGCAAGGCCACCTCGTACGCGCATCTCCTACGTCTCGGGTAGGGGGGGGGGGCGTCTCGGGCACGCGCCTCTTCTCCCGCACCCGACATCGCCAACTCCGCCCCCCCCCCACCACATCTCCCCCCCCCCACATCTCCCCCCCCCCCCACATCTCCCCCCCCCCCACATCTCCCCCCCCCACATCTCCCCCCCCCCACATCTTCCCCCCCCCCACATCTCCCCCCCCCCCACATCTCCCCCCCCACATCTTCCCCCCCACATCTCCCCCCCCACATCTCCCCCCCCACATCTCCCCCCCCACATCTTCCCCCCACATCTCCCCCCCCCACACCCCCCCCCCACATCTCCCCCCCCCCACATCCCCCCCCCCACATCTCTCCCCCCACATCTCCCCCCCCCACATCTCCCCCCCCCCCACATCTCCCCCCCCACTTCTCCCCCCCACATCTCCCCCCCCACATCTCTCCCCCCACATCTCTCCCCCCACCACATCTCCCCCCCACATCTCCCCCCCCCCCCACATCTCCCCCCCCACCCACATCTCCCCCCCCCACATTTCCCCCCCCACTTCTCCCCCCCACATCTCCCCCCCCCACATCTCCCCCCCCACATCTCCCCCCCCACATCTCCCCCCCCACATCTCCCCCCCCACATCTCCCCCCCCACATCTCCCCCCCCACATCTCCCCCCCCACATCTCCCCCCCCCACATCTCCCCCCCCCCACATCTCCCCCCCACATCACACCCCCCACAGCTCCCCCCCCCCACATCTCACCCCCCCCACAGCTCCCCCCCCCACATCTCCCCCCCCCACATCTCCCCCCCCCCACATCTCCCCCCCCCCACATCTCCCCCCCCCCCACATCTCCCCCCCCACATCCCCCCCCCACATCTCCCCCCCCCACATCTCCCCCCCCCACATCTCCCCCCCCCACATCTCCCCCCCCCCCACATCTCCCCCCCCCACATCTCCCCCCCGACATCCCCCCCCCCACATCTCCCCCCCCCCACATCTCCCCCCCCCCACATCTCCCCCCCCCACATCTCCCCCCCCCACATCTCCCCCCCCCACATCTCCCCCCCCCACATCTCCCCCCCCCACATCTCCCCCCCCCCACATCTCCCCCCCCCCCCACATCTCCCCCCCCCCCACATCTCCCCCCCCCACATCTCCCCCCCACATCTCCCCCCCCACATCTCCCCCCCCCACATCTCCCCCCCACATCTCCCCCCCCCACATCTTCCCCCCCACATCTCCCCCCCCCCACATCCTCCCCCACACACCCCCCCCCACATCTCCCCCCCACATCTCCCCCCCCCACATCTCCCCCCCCCCCACATCCCCCCCCCACATCTCTCCCCCCCCCACATCTCCCCCCCCCACATCTCCCCCCCCCCACATCTCCCCCCCCATCTCTCCCACTCATCCCCACCCCTTCTTCCCTACACCCCCTCCCCCTACTCTCCCACGCGCCCTCCCCCTTCTCTCCCCCCGCCCCTTTTCCCTTTCTCCCCCGCACCCCCCCCCCCCGCCCCCCTTCCTCTTCCCCACGCCCCCCTCCCTCTTCCCCACGCCCCCCTCCCCCTCTTTCCAATACACCCCCTTTCCCCCCTCTCTCCCCCACATCTCCCTCCCTCCCGCGCACCCCTCCGCAGATATGATCTTGGAGCCCCCCGAGTGCGCGCCCCTGGTGAGCTCCGTGTGGAGCCGTGCCCTCACCGTCACGTGGAGCCCCCCGCGACGAGTGCCCCCCTCCATCGGTGAGGGTCGGCGCGGTGGGACATTCACTCACGGGTTATTCTTAGAGACAATCTCCGCTCTAATTGAATGGTGCGCTGCAGTTAAAATAGCAGCGGCGTCTTCGGTTGTCGTGCGCGCGAGTAGCAATTTGCACATTTTGGCATCGCGATGCGCTCGCGTTTAATTCTTCAACCCGAGGTCCTCGCTTAGGAACCACTGCGACCCCGAGTGGCACAGCTGCTGCTGCTAATCCCCTACTCGAGGTCCTTCTGTCTTGGAAACGTGGCGCTGTGATCCGGCTCGGTGGCTCGCCGCTTCGAGGAGCACTCGGAGAAGTTTTCCAGTACAGGCAGTCCTCGGGTTACGAACCGAATTCGAACCGTTCGTAAGTCGGGCGGTTCGTAAGTCGGAGCACAGTAATGCACTGTATTGAAATGCCCGTCTGGTCGGTGTTCTGAAACGTTGCTACGGTTCAACAAAACGGGAAGCGTTGTTACACTCGTAGTTAAGAAGAAATGTTGTACATTTGCGTGTAACACTGTAAAAAAGACTGTATAGTAATTTAAATATAAAATTGAGTAACATTAATAGAAAATAACCGTTTATTTTCACTTACCCTGCCTGCTAATGCTAGCTTGTAGTCGGAAGCGGGGCAGTGAGTCAACACAAGTGCACACACACACACGGGGCACGCGCGCACAAAGACACAGACACCCCAACAACAACAACAACGATCCCCCCGTGTAGCCTGAACAGACCGAGCACCTATGACGGCCGGCACGGCACACGAGGGAGTGGGTGGCCAATACCACGCCCGGCCGCCTTTGTCTCCCCGGTGGTGATGTTTACACACCACACCAGGTACTGGTGTTGGCCGTGAGCAAGAATCAAACTGGGGTCACCGCTTTCCTAGCGCAGCACGCTGCTACACCACCGTTCCCCACACGCGCTCACATTTTCAGACAGACACACGTCCATGTGCACAAACACTCCCAGCGCGAAGCCGACTCGGCACATCTCGCGGAGGGTCGCTCCTCTGAATAAAATAGTTCCACGATTCAGTTTGCAATTGCGAGTTCGCGTTTTAAGTCAATGTTATGTTTTGTTTGATGGACACTGTTTCGTAAGTCGGGGACTTGGTGTACATTCTGGGTTGGGGATTGATTCAGCTCATCATCCCGGTGGACTCGATCAAATGAGTACCACTTTGTGGCTAAGTCAAGACTCGTTGTCAAATGAAGAGACTCACCCATTCCATAGGAATGTGGAATTTACACCACGGGCTCAAAGAGTTATAAACAGGAGATGAGCACCGCCTCAATGCTCGTTTGAGCAGCAAATCACTTTGACTGTTGCCTTGCGCAGTCGACGTGTTCGTAGCGAACGAGGGGGCGGTGAGGGTGGCTCCCGCGTGCGCTCAGAGACGGTGGCTGTGCCCTCTCCGCAGACCCGGCGTCCCTCACCTACTCGCTCGAGTGGCAGGAGGAGGGCGCCGCCTCCGACTGGCGCCTCCTCGCCTCGGGCCTCGCGGGCACCGCGCGCACCGTGCAGCGGCTCCCGACGGCGGCGCCGCTCCGCTTCCGCGTGCTCGTGGTCTGCCCCGCGGGCGCCAGCCGGCCGTCCCGCGCCTCCGCGCCCGTCGCCCTCGCCCCGCGACGTCAGTACCTCTCGCGCCGCCGCCGCCGCGCTCGGGCGCCTTCACCGGCTCGCGACGCGGTCCCCCGCGAGGTACAGGGGACGCCAGGGAGACGCGGGGCTGATTGGCGCCCCCCGCGTGTGCGTGAGCGCAGGGCCCTTCCAGGAGGAGGCGCCGCGCTTCGTGGAGGTTCCCGAGGCGCTGTTCGTGGCGGAGCGCGGAGCCGCTAGCCTCGCCTACTCCATCAACCACGTCGCCGCCACGCTCAGCTGGACCAGGCACGGCCTCGCATAACTCGGGGGGGGGGGGGGGGGGGGGGGATTGTGGGCAGCGCTCGCCAAACTCCGCTCACCAGCCCCCGACCAATCCGCGCCCAGGCGCCACTCGTTTTGGCCGGAGCGCCCGCGCGCGTGCGCCCTCGCTCACCCCGCGCCCGCGCTCGCCTCGCAGGGACGGGATCCCGGTGCAGCTGCACAGGGACGGCTACAGCCTGGGCACCCACGACGAGGACTCGTTCTCGCTCGACATCGCGGCCGTGATGCGGCGCCACCTGGGGGAGTACGTGTGCCTCGCCGAGAACGCGCTCGGCACCGCGAGCTACGCCGTCAGCGTGCAGCTGGCGGGTGAGTGCCCCCCCCTGCTTCCAGCCCCCCCCCCCCTGCTCCCAGCCCCTCCCCCTGCTCCCAGCCCCTCCCGTTCTCCTCCTCCCCGTCCTCGTCCTCGCCCCTCGACTGCCTTGACCCGTTTGTGCCGCTCACAGAGGCCCCTCGTTTTGACGAGATCATGGAGGACGTGGATGTGGCGCCCGGGGAGAGCGCCAGGTTGGCGGTGGTGGTCGAGGGGATTCCCCTGCCGGACGTGCTCTGGTTCAAGGTGCGCGCCAGCGGACGCGGGGGGTACGGGAGGCGTGAGGCGCACCCGTGAAGTGCACGCGTGATGCACACGCGTGAGACACACGCGTGTGTGGCGCGGAACAGGGCGTGACCCCCGTGTTTCCCACCTGGACCCCTTCCCCCCCTCCCCCCTTGCGGCAGGATGACGCGCTGCTGGCGGAGAGCAGCCACGTGTCGTTCGTGTACGACGACGCCGAGTGCTCGCTGGTGATCCTGAGCGTGAGCCAGGCCGACTGCGGCGTGTACACGTGCGTGGCGCGCAACCCGGCCGGGGAGTGCAGCTGCAAGGCCGAGCTGAGCGTGTGCTCCGGTGGGGCACCGCACGGCACTCGCACGCATCACAGGGTCACCACCCTGGGACACAAACGCACCAGCTCACGACACAGACTCACCAGCTCACGATACAAACTCACCAGCTCACGACACAGACTCACCAGCTCACAATACAAACTCACCAGCTCACGACACAAACTCACCAGCTCACGATACAAACTCACCAGCTCATGACACAAACTCACCAGCTCACGATACAAACTCACCAGCTCACGACACAAACTCACCAGCTCACGACACAAACTCACCAGCTCACGACACAAACTCACCAGCTCACGACACAAACTCACCAGCTCACGACGCAAACTCACCAGCTCACGACACAAACTCACCAGTTCACGATACAAACTCACCAGCTCACGACACAAACTCACCAGCTCACGACACAAACTCACCAGCTCACGACACAAACTCACCAGCTCACGACGCAAACTCACCAGCTCACGACGCAAACTCACCAGCTCACGACGCAAACTCACCAGCTCACGACGCAAACTCACCAGCTCACGACACAAACTCACCAGCTCACGATACAAACACGAGATGACTCGCGTGCCCCGAGGTGGGGCAGTGACCGCCGCTCGCTGTGCGCCCACAGTCAGGGAGCCCGATGAGGACGAGGAGGATCTGATGAGCAGGCTGCACATGGTTTCCGACTGCTACGACGTCAAGGAGGAGATTGGCAGGTGAGAAGCCGGCACTTTGTAAAGTCGCTCCGGTGGCGCGCTGCGGACGACCCCGTGCTCGCGGCGCTCACAGCGCTCGCGTCTCGGTCCCAGGGGCGCCTTCTCGGTGGTACGCCGTGCCGTGCACCGCGCCACGGGTCTGGAAGTGGCGGCCAAGTTCGTGTCGCGCGCGGGAGGGTGGAGGAGCGAGGCGCAGCGCGAGCTGCGCATCCTCGCCAGGGTGTCGCACCCACGCCTCGCCTGCCTGAGGGACGCCTTCCAGACCAGGCGGCGTCTCATCATCCTCACCGAGCTGTATCCTCGAGCCACGCACCGACACCACCTCCTCCTCCGCCCCCCCGCTCCCCCAGTGGGGCCTCGCGGTCCTCCTGCTGACAGACCGGAATCGCTAATCAGCATCATCATAACGCCGCCACCATCACCCTCATAAGCAACCGTCGTCATCATTGACCACTTCCAGCAGCGTCATCGTAGTTGTCTCTCTGCAACCACCACGATAGCCATCGGCGCCGCCCTGCGCTCGCGGGCGCGGTGCCGCCCAGTCCGTCTGTGTCGCCCGGCCTTGTCCTCCCTTGACCTCGGCCTCCAGCTGCTCGGGCGAGGAACTCCTGGACCGCCTGGTGAAGAAGCCTGCGATATCTGAGCTGCAGGTGGGCGGGGTGGGCGGCCGACTTGGAGATATCACCAAAAATATATCTCCCTCAATTGGTCTCTCATACCATCAGCATCAATATCATCGTCACCACACGGCCGCTGCAGCTGATGTTGTGTCTCCTCTCTGGCAGGTGCATCCCTACATCCACCAGATCCTGGAGGGCGTGCAGTACCTACACCAGTCCGGCGTGCTGCACTTGGACATCAAGGTGCCCTGGGGGCACTACACGCCACACTAGTGCCCTGGGGGCACTACACGGCACACTAGTGCCCTGGGGGCACTACACATCATACTAGTGCCCTGGGGGCACTACACAGCACACTAGTGCTCTGGGGGCACTACACAGTCTATTAGTGCCCTGGGGGCACTAAGAAGTAGGCACAGGATGTGTACTCGTGTGAATATACATGTGTGCACATACGTGTCTATGCAAGCGTGTATACGTGTGTGTGTACTTGTGTGTACGCGTGCATGTGCCCGCACGTATTCCCCTTATGTGTACTGACGTGCATGACCCCGTGTGCGTACTCGTATGCGTGTCTATTCTTAGGAGGCGAATGTGCTGATAGCGCGATGTGGGGAGCGGTAGTGTAGCGGTTAGGGCGCTGCGCTACGAACCCGGCGACCCGAGTTCAATTCACGCTCACGACAAACACCAGTGACAATTATCTAAACCGGGGTCTTGGGCTTACCCTAGGTCGACTCAGCCTTAAATGAGTACCTAGTGCGGTGTATAAACATTGCCACTGGGGAGACACACAGGCGGTCGGGGGTGGTGCTGGCCACCCACCCCCCGCATGTACCGTACGGCCCCAACAGCCTATATGGGGGATCTTTGTGCTTGTCGTTGCGTGTGTATATTCTCAGGAGGCGAACGTGCTGATGGCGCGACCCGACGCCGAGGATGTGAAGCTCTGCGACCTGGGCTCGGCGCAGGAGCTCATGCCCCCGGGGCAGCCGCAGTACAGCGCCTTCGGGACCCCCGAGTTTGTGGCGCCCGAAATCGTCCTGCAGCAGCCCGTGTCCACAGCAACCGACATCTGGTGACCTTGATACCCGGCCCTGTCGCCCTCCCCACCCACGAGGCCCCAGCGGGGTCATTACCGCCGCCGGGGAGGGGGCAATCCTCGCTCACCGCAGCGCCCGCCGCACGCGTGTGCCCGCAGCCTAATTGGACGTTTGCATCCGGCTGTATTGTGCGAGCGGGAGACGCGGCTAATTGTAATGCGTGTCCTTGCAGGCCCGTCGGAGTCATTACCTACATTTGGTGAGTTGAACACTATCTCGCGGCCGGTAATTGGCCCGTTGTAATTCTCTTTTTTAACTTATTATTTAACACGAATTATCGAGCTCCGCGGATTAGGGAGATAATTGGCGGTAGCGGCGTGTGTCGCGTTGCCGCGTGTCGCTTGTCGCGTGTTGCATGTCGCGTGTTGCATGTCGTGTATCGCACGTCATGTGTCGCATGTCACGTGTCGTGTGTCGCATATCATGTGCTGCATGCCGCATGTCGCGTGTCTCATATCGTGTCATTTTTCACGTGACGTATGCCGCGTGTCGTGTGTTGTGTGTCATGTGTCGCGTGTTGCATGTCGCGTTCCATGTGTCGCGTGTCATGTCGTGTGTCATGTATCACGTGTCATGTATCACGTGTCATGTATCACGTGTCATGTGTCACGTGTCGCGTGTCGCGTGCTGCTGCAGTCTGAGCGGCACGTCCCCGTTCCTGGGCGAGAATGACCGCGGGACCCTGATGCGCGTTCGCGAGGGACGCTTCTCCCTCGAGCGTTGCTTCTCTGCGCTCAGCGCAGAGGCGGGGAGCTTCATCGCCCGGCTGCTGGCGGTGGACCCCAGGCAAGCGGTGGGCGTGGGGGGAGAGGGCAGTGGTGGTCGTCGAACAGATGTCTCTTCTCTCCGGAGTTGAAATGCGGGGGATGCGATTATCGTGCGGTCGCAAAGCTGATCGCGGTGGTGCATGTCTCTGATGCAGCGCTTTGTAGGCAGCTAAGGGGTTGGTTAACTGCGTAGTAATTTGTTAAACAAATCCACTGGGCTGTGAAGTGACCAAGAGATGGCACCAAGGCAAGGGGATTCAAGAACCCATCTGTGTGGACCTTCGAATGTTACGCTCTGCGCGCGTCATGGGTTTTGTCAGAGGTCCTCCTGTAGGGCTTGACCTCGCTGCGCACCCCCCCGTGGGCAATCCCCATGAGAGCCGCACTCGGGCGTCACGCTCCCCACCGTCTTGTTTCTGCGCAGGGAGCGGCCGTCAGCCCTGGAGTGTCTGGATGACCCCTGGTTCCAGGTGAGCAGTTCACGCCGCGGTGCTGAGCCCGCATACAACTCTTTGACGAGGAATAATTACGCGTCGTCATCGGCATTGCGTGAAATCCGCACGCTCGTCTCGATGTGGAAATATCGGCTCCGTGCCCGAACGACCCCTGATTCGTCACGTGGTGGCGCGCGCTGTGGCCCCGTGCGCAGGTGGCGCCGTCCGCCGCCCGAGACGCGGCCCGGGTCAGCACTGACCGGATCAAGTTCTTCCTGTCACGCCGCAAGTGGCAGGTGCTCCGAGCGTGCGCTCCCCTCGCTCCGGGACCTCGCAATTAACCGCGCGTGGCTTCCAAAGGCCCGCACGCACATCGCACGGGGCTTCGCTGGGCCACCGCCACCGAATGCCTCCGGTCGCTCGCGTTCGTACGTTCGTGCGTTCCCGTAGCGTTGTGACGCCCGCGCCGCTATCCCCTCCCCCGCCCCTCAGCGCTCCCTCGTCGCCTACAAGTCGAGTCTGGTGATGCGCCCCATCCCCGAGCTGCTGGCGTCGGGGCCGGGCCAGCACTCCCTCGGGGCGCCGCGTCGCACCGGCGACCGCGTGGCTCTGTCCTCCAGCTCCGAGTCGGACGAGGCGGAGGACCTGCCCTCCTTCATGGCCGCATTCAAGCAGCGTCGCCCGGAGCCGCCGTGCCGAGCGGCGCCACCGGAGCCGCTCTGCCAGGTTGCCGCGACGCTACCGGACTACGCGCGGCACCCAGACGTAAACGACGCCGCACGCACACTCGCGCGTGCGCACGGCGTCCGCCGCTCCCTCGCCTGCGTCAGTCGTGACGCATCCATCCCGCAGGTGGCGGAGCGGCAGGGCCTTGCCGCCAAACGAGGCGACGCGGGCCCGGGGCTCGACTCCTCGGCGTCGCCTGCAGAGTCGCCGGCGGGGGCACGGAGACGGCGGCGGAGTCGGAAACGGTCGGGCGAGGCGGCCAGCTCCACCTCGTCATTGTCGTCTTCGTCGTCATCCGACGAGGAGCGGTCGGGGGATCCGCGCGGGAGCGAGTCGCCGGCGCGGCGCCGCCGCGAGCAGATGCGCAGGGGAAGCTCGGCCGACAGCGCGCTGCCGCCCTGGACGGGCGAGGAGAACCACGTCCCGGAGGCGGCGGCGCCACCGCAGAATCCGGGACTCAAAAAGTCCGCGTCCGTCGACTCCCCGGGGGCCAGGAGGGGGCTGCTGGCAGGGGGGGCCGGGCCGGTCACCCCCGAGGAGCACGCCCTGCGTCTCGAGCTCATGCGCAAGAGGCTGCTGCGTGGCAGCGGCGCGGACGGCAAGATGAGCGGACTGCGGGGGCCGCTGCTGGAGCGGCTCGGCCTGGCGCCTGATGGCCCCGAGGCGGAGGCGCACAAGTCGGCGCCGGGGTCGCGAGAGTGGCGCAGCCTCTCCCTCGACCGCTACGCGGACCGGCCGCCCAGGCCCGACCGGAGCGGGGCCGTCACGCCGACGGGCGAGGGCGGCCACAGCCGGCGAGGCAGCCTCACCGACCTCCCCGGGGAGCAGCCCGATCCGCGGCAGCGGCCGCAGCAGCCGCCGCAACAGCAGCGTGACCGTGGCCGCATGCAGAAGAGCTCCTCGTTCACGCACGGCGAGGAGGTGCCCATGCACCGGCGCTTCATGGGGGGACCCCTGGAGATCCCGCTCCGCGTCGCCTCCACCACCGGGGCCCAGAAGGAGCAGGAGGACGGGCAAACGGAGACCGTGACGGCACCCGGCCCAGGACTGCGGGAAGAACGGTCGCCCGAGTCGGCCCCAACGTCGCGTCCCACGACGCCCGCTCCGCTGACCGGGCCCCCCACGGGAGCATCGCCTGCGGCCGCGACGAAAGGAGCCTCGCCCGCGGGAGGAGCGAGAAACGGCCCCGTACCTCCCAGAGCGCACGAGCCCCTCTCCCTCCCGCAGCGGTCGCCCAGTGCCGGCACCGCCCCGACGGCTCCACGCGGCTCCGTGATTCCCATCATCAAGGTGACGGAGCCGACCGCGACGGAGCCGGACGGAGAGAGCGCCACGACCGGCGGGACGGCGCGGCGAGTGCAGCCTCTCCAGAAGGAGTCGGAGCATCCGCACGAAGCGTCCCGCGCGGTGCTCGGGGGCGCCCGCGTGCTCACGCAGGAGTGCGGCGCTCAGCCCGGCGAGGCCAGATTCTCCACGCCGGAGCCGCCGCTCGCTCCGGCCACGAGAGAGACGCGCGATCCCGGCGGTGGCCCCGCGGGCCCGGCGTCTCCCATGCCCGCGCCGGCCCCCGCGCCGGCCCCCGCGCCGGCCCCCGCGCCCGTGCCATTCTCCGACACCACCCAGAAGCGAGCGCTCCTGAAGCAGAAGATGGCGTCCGTGGACTCACCTGCCGGGCACCAGGGTGGCGCCAGGGAGACTCGGGGCCCCGGTTTCGCTCCGCTCGTCCCGACGGGGGTCGCCCCCTCATCCGAGCTGCGCCGGACCCCGTCGGCGCCGGCGCTGTCCGCGCCGCAACACGGGGACGCCGGGAGGCCGCGGTCCACGTCCGCCGAGAGGAGGCTCCCGCACATCGAGGACATCGACTCCGAGGCGGTGTTCGAGGCCAAGTTCAAGAAGCATCGCGAGTCGTCCCTGACGCGCGTCTTCCCCTTCATGAAGAAGACCAAGGCAGAGGAGCCGCCCGCCAAGCCGTACCGCACGGACGAGGAGGAGGTGTACCGACCCCGGCAGGCCAACGCGCCCGTTCGAATCGTCCAGGAAGAACATTTGCAGAGAGGGGAGATGGAGGAGGCGCGGCACCCGGAGACACCGTCTCAGAAGGCGTCGTCCGCGCCGTCCATGGAAGACAAGGACGTCGGTTTCGTGCGGAGGCTGTCGCTGAAAGTGAAGCGCTCCGTATCCTCGGAACGTAAGGCTCTCGACCTGGGCCTCACGGGCACAGAGGAGGATGGGAAGGAGACGCCGGGCCTGGGGAGACGCCTCTCGCTCACGTTCGGGCGCAGCAGCTCCAAGGAGAGGCAGAAGAGCGTGGAGCGTGCGGCGCGGGAAGACTCGGAGTCGAGGAGCGTGGGAGGCGACGTCCGGGACCCGGAGCAGCCTTTGAAGCGAGACCGCGAGTCGATTCGGAAGAGGATCGAGGCCACCGTGTCGGGCTTCTCGTTCTCGATCGGTCGCAGCCGCTCGGAGGAAAGGTTTTCGAAACGGAGATCGGAGAGCGAGGCAGAAAAGCTCCCGAACGACCTGACCGAGAGGAAGCCCGAGGCGACGCCAGCACCGAGCACCATGAAGAAGGCGACGTCCGAACTCTTCCTCTCCGGGAAGTCTGCGGGGTCGGCAGGGGCAGCGTCATCAGGTGAGCCTCCGGGTGCGGGGGCGGGCACGGCACACACCATAGGGAGCACAGAAGTACAGTACAACACTTTTTTTGCTGCACTGCCCTCTACTGCCCTCTCTCTACGTAGCCATCAGCACCTCTTCCTAAACGCAACTAGATGGGCGGTCTTCGGTGGTACTCGGGGCTTGATTTCAGCGGGAGCTGTCCAGCGCTAAGCTCTAGAAAACATTTCCCCCTTCCCAACAATGAGGGGTTGTGTGTTGGGTGGTGGAGGCGATGGGGTTCAGAGGTTGTGTGTTGGGTGGTGGAGGCGATGGGGTTCAGAGGTTGTGTGTTGGGTGGTGGAGGCGATGGGGTTCAGAGGTTGTGTGTTGGGTGGTGGAGGGGATGGGGTTCAGAGGTTGTGTGTTGGGTGGTGGAGGTGATGGGGTTCAGAGGTTGTGTGTTGGGTGGTGGAGGCGATGGGGTTCAGAGGTTGTGTGTTGGGTGGTGGAGGCGATGGGGTTCAGAGGTTGTGTGTTGGGTGGTGGAGGTGATGGGGTTCAGAGGTTGTGTGTTGGGTGGTGGAGGCGATGGGGTTCAGAGGTTGTGTGTTGGGTGGTGGAGGCGATGGGATTCAGAGGTTGTGTGTTGGGTGGTGGAGGCGATGGGATTCAGAGGTTGTGTGTTGGGTGGTGGAGGGGATGGGGTTCAGAGGTTGTGTGTTTGGTGGTGGAGGCGATGGGATTCAGAGGTTGTGTGTTGGGTGGTGGAGGCGATGGGGTTCGGAGGTTGTGTGTTGGGTGGTGGAGGCGATGGGGTTCGGAGGTTTTGTGTTGGGTGGTGGAGGCGATGGGGTTCAGAGGTTGTGTGTTGGGTGGTGGAGGCGATGGCGTTCGAAGGTTGTGTGTTGGGTGGTGGAGGCGATAGGGTTCGGAGGGTGTGTGTTAGGTGTTGGAGGGGATGGGGTTCAGAAGTTGTTTGTTGGATGGTGGAGGCGATGGGGTTCGGAGGTTGTGTGTTGGGTGGTGGAGGCGATAGGGTTCGCAGGGTGTGTGTTAGGTGGTGGAGGGGATGGGGTTCAGAGGTTGTGTGTTGGGTGGTGGAGACGATGGGGTTCGGAGGTTGTGTGTTGGGTGGTGGAGGCGATGGGGTTCGGAGGTTGTGTGTTGGGTGGTGGAGGCGATGGGGTTCAGAGGTTGTGTGTTGGGTGGTGGAGGCGATGGGGTTCGGAGGTTGTGTGTTGGGTGGTGGAGGCGATGGGGTTCAGAGGTTGTGTGTTAGGTGGTGGAGGCGATGGGGTTCAGAGGTTGTGTGTTGGGTGGTGGAGGCGATGGGGTTCAGAGGTTGTATGTTGGGTTGCCCAGGAAATGATTGTGAGAGTAGTGAATGCCCGGTGGTACTTCGAGGCAAGCTCGCTGCCCTGGCCCGTGTACGGCGTGGTGAGTGACCCGTGTGTCGCTGTCGTTGCACGTGAAGGCGAGTCCGAGAAGAGGTCGCCCTGGGAGCGCTGGGGTGTAAACCGCGGGCGGCCGGGTGGCCGTAGAGACACGGGCCCCACCGCACAACCCCAGGAGCCAGCCACGCCGCCATCTGACACAGGTACGCATGTTGTGTTTATGTAGAACTTCTTTCACAATGTACGTAGCCAAACGTGCTAATTGGAGGTGCCACTAGCTTTGAAGTTTTCGTGACTGCAAGGATTCATACTCTTAGTTTTTTTCGGTAAAGTCACGGTAAAAAATAAATGAAAAAACAACGAAATTAAATTACTATTTTGCTGTGACGATTCCACCTGTGACGGTTCCACCTGAAGACGGAAGCTTGTGTTGCCTCCGAAACGTCGTGATTTAATTTAGTTGTTTTTTTCATTTATTTTTTACCTACGTGACTTTACGGAAAAAAACAAAGAGTATGGAGGTGCCACGTCTCAACGTGGAGCCGACGTTCACGCGGCCAGCGGCGTAGCACGGCCGCCGTGATACCGCGGTGCGAGCGGTGAAAAATAAAATGTGGGTCCCCTCTTTGTTAGCCCATGCCCGGGCTGCTCCGGATGTTGCACGGCCCATGCAGATGCACCGACTGTGCACTCGACAGGCACTCACCATGCACGCGCCGCTTTTGGTGGTGGGTGGTGAGTGTCGTCGGATTGTATGGAGATGATAACGATCTGATTAATAATAAAGTGTAATATCGGTCAGTCTAAAGAATCCTAAAGTCTTTACCAAAGCTAACAATATGCGAGCTGTCTCACTAAAGGTTAATGACTAATGAGCCTTTACCACGCGGGGGATTCGCAAGGATTTCAGGAGGTTAACAATGGGCCGAGTGAGACACTTTAATTAACCTGGTTCTCGAAATCTAAATTGTTCTGTATTGAATGAGTATCTGGTCTAAACATTTATGATGGGGAGACAAAAACGGCCAGGCGTAGTTGTAGCCACACTATTTGTTTGCGGTGGCGAGATGTTAACTACCTCGCCTGGTATACAGGGGTCGTCAGTTCGATCCCAACTGTTATGCCTGCTGCTGATGTGTATTTGGAGTTTGCGTGTCTCTCTCATCACCATCATCACGGTGGCTAGGAGATGTTAACTACCTCGCCTGGTATACAGGAGTCGTGGGTTCGATCCCAACTGTGATGCCTGCTGCTGCTGTATATTTGGAGTTTGCGTGTCTCTCTCATCACCATCATCACGGTGGCTAGGAGATGATAACTACCTCGCCTGGTATACAGGGGTCGTGGGTTCGATCCCAACTGTGATGCCTGCTGCTGCTACTGTATATTTGGAGTTTGCGTGTCTCTCTCTCATCATCATCACGGTGGCTAGATGTTAACTACCTCGCCTGGTATACAGGGGTCGTGGGTTCGATCCCAACTATGATGCCTGCTGCTACTGTATATTTGGAGTTTGCGTGTCTCTCTCTCATCATCATCACGGTGGCTAGATGTTAACTACCTCGCCTGGTATACAGGGGTCGTGGGTTCGATCCCAACTATGATGCCTGCTGCTACTGTATATTTGGAGTTTGCGTGTCTCTCTCTCATCATCATCACGGTGGCTAGATGTTAACTACCTCGCCTGGTATACAGGGGTCGTGGGTTCGATCCCAACTATGATGCCTGCTGCTACTGTATATTTGGAGTTTGCGTGTCTCTCTCCCCGTGGTCGTGTGAATTTGTCTCCAGGTCCTCCGGATTTTCCCTCCACATTTAAAAACATGTTCTTAGAGTATGTGGCTGCTATAAATTCCCGTATGATAAGCCACTTCATTCAGCTATCATTTGAGGCCAAGTTGCTTATGAAAAAGAGCTACATAGCTCAGTGGGCCTTACCTGGTAAAATAAAAAATAGTTTCGTATACTCTTCCTGCCTAACAGCACGGTGAATGTGAACAGGCCTGTTCCGGTCAGAGGACCGCAACCCTGCACAGGTGGTGGTACCTGCACAGGTGGTGGTACCTGCACAGGTGGTGGTACCTGCACAGGTGGTGGTACCTGCACACGTCATTAAAGCAAACTCACTGCTTATGTTCTTGGTCTTGGGCCTGAATATTAGTTATCAGTACCACCCGGGGTGGCCAGCTCTGACACTGATTTTCCTGAAGCATTTTATCTGTATATCATAAAAGTGAGCGATAGCAAGATCACTGTTGTCGCTTTGTAATGGGGTAGTTGTTGTTCAAAGGTTACCACGTCATACTTTTGTAAGAGAACATCGCTTTGGGGAAATGTGAATACAAATATTACGTGTGCAAGCCAAACTGACGGTACATAGGCTAAGATGTCTGCCCAGGGTGGGCACTGCCCTTGGTGGGCACGAGTAGCATTTGCCACCCTGGGTGCTACCGAGCAATCCTGTCGGCTCGCAGGCTATTTGTGGGTCCGCTGGGCGGCGTCTGACTCGAGAGGCGTTTCCCCATGCAGATTCCGCGCCGACGTTCCTCATGGAGCTGAAGGACGAGCTGCTGGTGGAGGGGCAGCCACTCACCCTGCACTGCCTCCCCGCAGGCGAGCCGGCGCCTACCGTGCACTGGCTCAAAGGTACGCGCGGCCTCCGAGATGGACGTCCTCCGAGATGGCCGGGGCGTGCACGCTGGTGCCCAGCAGTACGTGTGTGGCCATGTCACTTTTAACTTATGAAGCTAAAATAAAATTGATTTATTTTACCAGGTAAGGCCCACTGAGCTATACAGCTCTTTTTCCGAAGCGACCTGGCCACAAATGATAGCTCAACGAAGTGGCTTGTCACGTGGAAATTTACAGCAGCCAAATACTCGAAACGCGAGTTTCTAAATGTGGAGGGAAAAACCGGAGGACCGGGAGAAAAATCCACGCGACCACAGGGAGAACACGCAAACTCCAAATATACAGCAGCAGGCGTCAGGGTCGGGACTGAACACACGGCCAACTGTAAACCAGGCGAGGTAGTTAACATCTCACCACCGTGGCGCCCTTCGTGGGTACAAGTATGACCGAGTTTATAGAATGAACGTCAAGGTGTTTACACATTGGGGTCACATGAGGTCACCTGTGCATGCACTGTCATGGGGAGCAGTGGTTTCAGTGGGACGTGTACGGCGCTAGGACCTTGGACATTGAGCTATCATTGTCACTGACGAAAGACACCGGTGACAAGTTATCTGAACCTGTCTTGGGCATGCTCCAGGTCGATTCGGCTCTGGGATGTAGTTGCATTGAAACACGTTAGCAATCCACATTGTACTGTATTGAATGAGTATCTGGTGCGTTGTCTAAACATTGATGGTTGGGAGAGAAAAACGGTCAGGAGTAGTTGTGGCCACTGTTTGTTCATATTCCATTCCTGTCTCAGTAGTAGGTGTTCGCTGCTCACAGCACTTGCCCCAACAGTCTGTGTGGCTACACGGGGGATTTTTGTTTGTGCGCGCGTCTGCACGTGGCCACATCCCGGTGTCGCCCCGCAGACAAAAAGGTCGTGCAGCTGGACGCGCGCACCACGCTCTCCGTCTCGGCGGACGGGCGCCAGCTGCTCACGGTGCTGGGCGCCGGGAAGCGAGACGCCGGCACCTACGAGTGCGCCGCCAAGAACCGCGCCGGCGCCGCCTCCACGACGTGCGCCGTGAAGATCGCGCGTGAGTCCGTGCCTCGCTCCTGCACGCGTGCGTCCGACGGAACCTCCGTGAAGCGCCCCGCACGCTCTCGCAAGGTCGACACCGTGCCCTCGTGTTTCCCTGCGTCCCCCTGTGTCCCTGCGCCGCAGAGCTGCCAGGCCGGCCCGGACAGCCCGAGGTGCCGCAGGTGTTCCAAGAGGGCGCGCTCGTCGTGTGGAAAGCTCCGCAGGCGCAGGGCCCCCTGGCCTACTGCCTCGAGATGAAGAGGCTGGGTACGGAGCGGCCGCGGCACCCGGGGTCCTTCTCACGGCTCCTCTATACTCAACGGACTCCTCATGCTGCCCAAATCCTGTGTAGCATTGGGCAGAGTGCATATTTGGTTCTCAATGAATAACCACGCATGATCCACACTTCAAAAGCTGCCACCGTAAGCTGCGGCAGCTATCTTCTTGGTTCTTTCGGTAAAGTCACGTAGAAGGGAAATAATAAAATAACAAAAATAAAACATAATAAAATAATTCTCACGACGTTTCGGCCACAACGCAAGCAGCCGTCCTCAGGTGAAGAACAGGTCTGTCGGAAAGACAGCGTCTGAATGAAACAACCACCAGGCTTGGAGCGTATATTTAAGCTGGGTTGGAGGGGGAAGAGCGCCTTGACAAAATAATTTGCATATCAATGGGAATTTAGCATATTTATGGGAAATGCAGATATGGGATTAGTCATTACTTGTGGAATGCGTAGGAGGTGGGCGGGGGGGTTTCAAAGTCATAATATGCCCGTGCATTATGCAGGATTAGCAGCATCAAAGGGAGGGAGTAGGGTTAGCATTAATAAAGGGAAGGAATGTTAATAGTATGGAGCTGCAGCAGCTAAACCACCACGTAAAAAACTAAAGTATAAACTACATCAGTATCATCAGTATACTAAATATACTCTCCAATAAGCTGAGCTACTAACAGTAAGTAATACATTACAATTCTATGTCGCAAAAAATATAATATGCTTCCAGCTAAACTTTTTTCTCTTACACGGGTCTACCCCATACTATATACTGCCATAGACAAACCCAACATTAAATTATATACCCTAGGGTGGGTAGAATAATACATAGTGTAATATTACAATGTATAGTCTAAGGTGGTAGTAATACAGTATTTAATTGATGCTGCTAATCCTGCATAATGCACGGGCATATTATGACTTTGAAACCCCCCGCCCACCTCCTACGCATTCCACAAGTAATGACTAATCCCATATTTGCATTTCCCATACATATGCTAAATTCATCTTGATATGCAAATTATTTTGTCAAGGCGCTTTTCCCCCTCCAACCCAGCTTAAATATACGCTCCAAGCCTGGTGGTTGTTTCATTCAGACGCTGTCTTTCCGACAGACCTGTTCTTCACCTGAGGACGGCTGCTTGCGTTGTGGCCGAAACGTTGTGAGAATTATTTCATTATGTTTTATTTTTATTATTTTATTATTTCCCTTCTACGTGACTTTACCGAAAGAACCAAGAAGATGAATCCCTGCAGTCGCGAAAGCTTTAAATCGAAATGCGGCAGCTATGTCGGCAAACGCCACCATTGAGTTTAAGGGACCACGCATTTCCATTAAACCGGAATTAGAAACGACGCATCTGCAAGACTCCGCCACTGGATCCTGCCCCTCCCCCCCACGTCTCACGCGGCCTCTGGCTCCCCACCGCTCCCTCCCAGGTGAGACCGCGTGGGCGCAGGTGGCGTCGGGCATCGCGGACCCGTACTACAACGTGACGCGCCTGGCGCCCGGCGCCGTCTACAAGTTCCGTGTGTCTTGCATCAACAAGGCGGGACGTGGCCCCGCCAGCCTCTCCTCGGAGCGTATCACCCTGGCAGGTGTGGACGGACATCATCGCCTCTCTCCCAAACCTCCTCACCGTTTGTGCCGAGCCCGTGGCTCGCGCCGTCTCAACGAGTCGGCGGGTTGACGTGAGCGCGCGAACTGTGCGGATGCAGTGCGGCCCCCGGAGGCGGAGCGGCGGGAAGAGGCACCACCCATAGAGCAGAACCGGGGTCCGGGGTCCCAGTCGGGCTCCCAGCCGGGGTCCCAGCCGGCATCTCAGCCAGGATCCCAGCCAGGAGCCGCACAGAAACCGTACACATTCCTGGAGGAACGCGCCAGGTGCGTTAGGTGCCGGTGTATTTATGTTGAACTTCTTTCGCACCGTACGTAGCCAACCGTGCTAATCGGAGGTGCGGTGCACGCGTTCACTCGCACTCGACACTCGGTGTTGTTACCGATCCGGTATTGTTACCGGTCACGGGGGGGAGGAGGAGGGGTGTCACCGAGGGCGTGCGCTCGTGTGTGCAGGGGTCGCTTCGGCGTGATTCGCGAGTGCAAGGAGAACGCCACGGGCCGCGTGTTCACGGCCAAGATCGTGCCACTGGAGGCCGCCTCCCGGGCCGTGGCGCTGCACGAGTACGAGGTCCTCAAGGCCCTGCGACAAGAGCACATCATGAGTCTCCACGAGGCGTACGTCACCCCGCGCTACCTCGTGCTCATCGCCGAGCGCTGTCCCGGCAAGGAGCTGTTCTACAAGCTGCTCGAGAGGTGCGAGTCTCGGGGCTGTGGTTGTGGTGGGAGGGAGAGGGGACTCGAGGATGGACTCCCAACAAACTCGGTGGCACCTAAAGCTCTCACGGCGTCCACCCCGTACGCGTGAACCATGAATAATACAGCGGTCACGGATATTGGATTTGTCTTTCGCAGCCCTTTGTCAATCCACTGCCGGGTGAGGGCCTCCCTGTGCCGTGCGGGCCAACTGGGTTACTTGGCCATATTTCACCATGCTCATAGAGGGCATTGATTTTTACTGCGTGGCCCTCTGCTGACGCTACATACCGCAGGCGCTACCTATAGCAACCCGGCACGCTTCGTGGTGACCCTTCAAAGCGCTATCCAGGTAGAGCCATGCTTAGCTTGCAAAATGTGACGTAATCGGGTGCATTCCTTGTGATTTTCATCATGATAGCTGATAACGGTTATCATAGCGACTATAATAATCATTCTACCCGCAGCCCACACTACACGGAGGACGACGTGGTGGGCTACCTGTCGCAGCTGTTGCTCGCGCTCGCCTACCTGCACGAGCGCCACATCGTGCACCTCGACATCAAGTCCGACAACCTCATCGTGTCCGACTCGCAGAAGCTGAAGCTCGTGGACTTCGGCAGCGCCCGCTCGTTCGCGCCCAGCGGCGCCCCGCGGCCCGTCGTGCCGCGCACCGGCACCCTCGAGCACTCGGGTGAGCGTTTGAGGGCACGGGAACTTGGCCGCGGTCGCTTCGGGGTCAGAGTGCAAGGCCACAGATAGGGCCGCAGGGTCAAGGTCGGGGACAGTGCGTGATGTTGCATGTGTGGCCACACCCCCGCACATCACATTGTCGTGTAGTATGGGTCTCTGCGTGAGTCTATGGGTCTCCTTGTGTGTCTGTGCGAGTCTTTATTGTGAGTACTGTGAAGTACAATTCATCATTCACACCATCACCGGTCATTGTCCAGTCACGCACGCTTTTGCAGGAGGTATAAATGGAACCCATCCAAAGGCCCCAGACCCCATCGAATGACTTCTCCAGACTCGATGCACGCGGCGGCACTGCTAGTTTCGGGCCGAACGTCGCTGCCGATGTTCCGTCTCTTCTCCGTTCGAGAGCTCCTCCCCCCCACCCCCATTTCTGAGCGTTGCCACCAACCTCGCCCCACTCTGGGCTGCCGGTTTCCTGCAGGGGAGCAGCGTTTGTGACTGAAGGGGAGTGCGCTGCGTGTGTTTGCATGTGTGCAGCTCCGGAGATGGTGAAGGGGGACGCGGTGGGAGCCCCCGCTGACGTGTGGGGCCTGGCCGTGCTCACCTTCGTGCTGTGAGTCCCTCCCCAACCCCCCTTCCTTCCCCCTCGCTCGAGAGGGAGTGTGGGTGTCGTTGTGAAGACGCCCATCCTTTACCCCTACTGCCCCCCCCACTACCACCGCTGCGCATCCACAGCCCCACCCTGTGTCTGGTGGATGGGGCGGGGGCTGCACCGAAAGGGGCGGGGCTTAACGAAGAAAGGGCGGGGTCTAAAAGGAAAGATGCAGAAGAGATGGGGGGCCTAGTGAGGAAGGGGTGGGGATTAATGATGAAGGGGTGGGACTACAGAGTAATGGGGAAGGGCTAAGAGAAAGGGGCAGGGTCTATGGAGGTTGAACATTCCCAGTTGATTTGAGGTAATGCAAGTATGGACTAAAAACACATTCGCAGGCAGCAGCAGCTGCATAGCTTTAGTGCCGCAATTGTGGCCACAGGCCGTATTTGTGGTGGTCGCGTGCCTGTGGTCCATAGATTTGGAGTAAATAGTTGGTGGATGACGCAAAGATATGTGAAATTCCCATACCCGGCTGGGTTGTGAGATGGCCAGGAGATGGCAGGACAGCAAGGGGTTTTGTGAGCCCGTCCGTGCAGAGCTCCCGTGCGACGTTCCCTCGCATGTCACGTGCGGATTTTCTCTGGGTGCGACAGTTTCCTACCACCCCCAAAAGCATTACCATAAAATGTAATTAGTGAAACAACCCCCTGGAGGACTCTCCTGAGCAAGGCTATTTTTACATTTTGCAGTAAACGTGACCTCACAAGATTAAGGCATTTCCATTCAGAACTCAGCTGGCAGTGTACCACCTTGTGTCAGAGAATGGCCTTGGAGGAGGATATCACACAATGACTATTGAAGTCTCTATCCACACTTCGAGCACCTTCACGTGCCTTGCGGATATTCTCAATCGAGCCCAAAATGTGTCAGAAATGTATTTCCCGAGTAAGGGCCATTGACCTCAGGAGCTTTTCAAGGGTGACTCGGTCAGAATGAGACATTTTCAACACCTGGAATGAGCCACAATGGACGGAAAACAAGAATGATTGTACATTCATTGGTGACATGCCAGGTTGAGCCCATCAACTCGCCACGCTTGAGAACCCGGTTTCATCACAGGTGGCTGCTACCTGCATTCAAACCCCGGCTCTCAACCCTGCTGGCTCATCGCCCTGACCCCTGAGCCTCTCGGCCACCGCTGAGAAGAATCGTGGCTCAGTAAAGCTTCGTAAATTGCACGGCTGTTTTTACCCTATTATTCGTATTGTTCAAACACAGCAGTGGCTGCAGCTGCCAGAGAGCTACCCACATTCAGGCTGAGAGAAAGTGCTGAGCCCCAGTGCTGGGCCGATGCCAGATTGAGAGCATCCTCCCGCTCCCGTGCCATCTCCGCCCTCGCCCCTCCTCTCCGCGGCCCCCCACTTGAGTGTGTAGGCTGAGCGGGGAGTCGCCGTTCCTCGGTGCCAACGACGAGGAGACGGAGAAGAACATCCGGCAGTGCCGGCCCGACATTACGCGGTGTTACGTGAACGCATCCCAGACGGCGCTCTTCTTCCTTCGAAGGATCCTGTGTCTCTACCCCCAGTACGCGCTCAGCCAACACACACTCAACACGCACTCCGCACACACTCCGCACACACTCCACACACACTCAACACACACTCAACACACACTCCACACACACTCAACACACTCAACACACACACACTCAACACGTACTCCACACACACTCAACACACACTCAACACACACTCCACACACACACACTCAACACACACTCCACACACACTCAACACACTCAACACACACACACACACTCAACACACACACACTCAACACGCACTCAACACGCACTCCACACACACTCCGCACACACTCAACACACACTCAACACACACTCCACACACACACACTCAACACACACTCCGCACACACTCAACACACACTCCGCACACACTCCACACACACTCAACACACACTACACACACACTCAACACACACTCAACACACACTCAACACACACACACTCAACACACACTCCACACGTACTCCACACACACTCAACACACACTCCACACACACACACTCAACACACACTCCACACACACTCAACACACACACACACACACACTCAACACACACACACACACTCAACACACACACACTCACTCAACACACACACACTCAACACACACTCAACACGCACTCCACACACACTCCGCACACACTCAACACACACTCAACACACACTCAACACACACTCCACACACACACACTCAACACACACTCCGCACACACTCAACACACACTCCGCACACACTCCACACACACTCAACACACACTACACACACACTCAACACACACTCAACACACACTCAACACACACACACTCAACACACACTCCACACACACTCAACACACACACACACACTCAACACACACACACACACTCAACACACACACACTCACTCAACACACACACACTCAACACACACTCAACACGCACTCCACACACACTCAACACACACTCCACACACACACACTCAACACACACTCCACACACACTCAACACACACTCCACACACACACACTCAACACACACTCCACACACACTCAACACACACACACACACTCAACACACACACACACACTCAACACACACACACTCAACACACACTCAACACGCACTCCACACACACTCCGCACACACTCAACACACACTCAACACACACTCCACACACACACACTCAACACACACTCCACACACACAACACGCACTCCGCACACACTCCGCACACACTCAACACACACTCCACACACACTCCACACACACACACTCAGCACACACTCCACACACACACACTCCACACACACTCACACACTCAACACACACTCCACACACACTCAACACACACTCAACACGCACTCCGCACACACTCCGCACACACTCCTCACACACTCACACTCCACACACACTCAACACACACTCCACACACACTCAACACACACTCAACACACACTCCACACACAGTCAACACGCACTCAACACGCACTCCGCACACACTCCACACACACTCCACACACACTCAACACACACTCAACACACACTCCACACACACTCAACACACACACACACTCAACACGTACTCCACACACTCAACACACACTCAACACACACTCCACACACACACACTCAACACACACTCCACACACACTCCACACACACACACTCAACACACACTCCACACACACTCAACACACTCAACACACACACTCAACACACACACACTCAACACACACTCAACACGCACTCCACACACACTCCGCACACACTCAACACACACTGAACACACACTCCACACACACACACACTCAACACACACTCCACACACACTCAACACACACTCAACACACACTCAACACGCACTCCGCACACACTCAACACACACTCCACACACACTCCACACACACACACTCAGCACACACTCCACACACACACACTCCGCACACACTCCGCACACACTCACACACTCCACACACACTCAACACACACTCAACACACACTCCACACACACACACTCAACACACACTCCACACACACACACTCCGCACACACTCACACACTCAACACACACTCCACACACACTCAACACACACTCAACACACACTCCACACACACTCAACACACACACACTCAACACACACTCCACACGTACTCCACACACACTCAACACACACTCAACACACACTCCACACACACACACTCAACACACACTCCACACACACTCAACACACACACACACACTCAACACACACACACACACACTCAACACACACACACTCACTCAACACACACACACTCAACACACACTCAACACACACACACACTCAACACGTACTCCACACACTCAACACACACTCAACACACACTCCACACACACACACTCAACACACACTCCACACACACTCAACACACTCAACACACACACTCAACACACACTCAACACACACTCAACACGCACTCCACACACACTCCGCACACACTCAACACACACTGAACACACACTCCACACACACACACACTCAACACACACTCCACACACACTCAACACACACTCAACACACACTCAACACGCACTCCGCACACACTCAACACACACTCCACACACACTCCACACACACACACTCAGCACACACTCCACACACACACACTCCGCACACACTCCGCACACACTCACACACTCCACACACACTCAACACACACTCAACACACACTCCACACACACACACTCAACACACACTCCACACACACACACTCCGCACACACTCACACACTCAACACACACTCCACACACACTCAACACACACTCAACACACACTCCACACACACTCAACACACACACACTCAACACACACTCCACACGTACTCCACACACACTCAACACACACTCAACACACACTCAACACACACACTCAACACACACTCAACACGCACTCCGCACACACTCAACACACACTCCACACACACTCCACACACACTCCACACACACACACTCAGCACACACTCCACACACACACACTCCGCACACACTCACACACTCAACACACACTCCACACACACTCAACACACACTCAACACGCACTCCGCACACACTCCGCACACACTCAACACACACTCCACACACACTCCACACACACACACTCAGCACACACTCCACACACACACTCCGCACACACTCACACACTCAACACACACTCCACACACACTCAACACACACTCAACACGCACTCCGCACACACTCCGCACACACTCAACACACACTCCACACACACACACTCAGCACACACTCCACACACACACTCCGCACACACTCACACACTCAACACACACTCCACACACACTTAGCACACACTCCACACACACACACTCCGCACACACTCACACACTCCACACACACTCCACACACACTCAACACACACTCAACACACACTCAACACACACTCCACACACACACTCAGCACACACTCCACACACACTCACACACTCAACACACACTCCACACACACTCAACACACACTCAACACACACTCCACACACACTCCACACACACTCAGCACACACTCCGCACACACTCAACACACACACTCAACACACACTCCGCACACACTCCACACACACTCCGCACACACTCCACACACACTCAACACACACTCCGCACACACTCCACACACTCAACACACACACACTCAACACACACTCCACACGCACTCAACACACACTCAACACACACTCCACACACACTACACACACACTCAACACACACTCAACACACACTCCACACACACTCAACACACACTCAACACACACTCCGCACACACTCCACACACACTCAACACACACACTCAACACACACACACACACTCAACACACACTCAACACGCACTCCACACACACTCCGCACACACTCAACACACACTCCACACACACACACTCCGCACACACTCAACACACACTACACACACACTCAACACACACTCCACACACACTCAACACACACTCCGCACACACTCCACACACTCAACACACACACACTCAACACACACTCAACACGCACTCCACACGCACTCAACACACACTCCACACACACTACACACACACTCAACACACACTCCACACACACTCAACACACACTACACACACACTCAACACACACTCAACACACACTCAACACACACACACTCAACACACACTCCACACGTACTCCACACACACTCAACACACACTCCACACACACACACTCAACACACACTCCACACACACTCAACACACACACACACACTCAACACACACACACACACTCAACACACACACACTCACTCAACACACACACACTCAACACACACTCAACACGCACTCCACACACACTCCGCACACACTCAACACACACTCAACACACACTCCACACACACACACTCAACACACACTCCACACACACAACACGCACTCCGCACACACTCCGCACACACTCAACACACACTCCACACACACTCCACACACACACACTCAGCACACACTCCACACACACACACTCCACACACACTCACACACTCAACACACACTCCACACACACTCAACACACACTCAACACGCACTCCGCACACACTCCGCACACACTCACACTCCACACACACTCAACACACACTCCACACACACTCAACACACACTCAACACACACTCCACACACAGTCAACACGCACTCAACACGCACTCCGCACACACTCCACACACACTCCACACACACTCAACACACACTCAACACACACTCCACACACACTCAACACACACACACACTCAACACGTACTCCACACACTCAACACACACTCAACACACACTCCACACACACACACTCAACACACACTCCACACACACTCAACACACTCAACACACACACTCAACACACACACACTCAACACACACTCAACACGCACTCCACACACACTCCGCACACACTCAACACACACTGAACACACACTCCACACACACACACACTCAACACACACTCCACACACACTCAACACACACTCAACACACACTCAACACGCACGCCGCACACACTCAACACACACTCCACACACACTCCACACACACACACTCAGCACACACTCCACACACACACACTCCGCACACACTCCGCACACACTCACACACTCCACACACACTCAACACACACTCAACACACACTCCACACACACACACTCAACACACACTCCACACACACACACTCCGCACACACTCACACACTCAACACACACTCCACACACACTCAACACACACTCAACACACACTCCACACACACTCAACACACACACACTCAACACACACTCCACACGTACTCCACACACACTCAACACACACTCAACACACACTCCACACACACACACTCAACACACACTCCACACACACTCAACACACACACACACACTCAACACACACACACACACACTCAACACACACACACTCACTCAACACACACACACTCAACACACACTCAACACACACACACACTCAACACGTACTCCACACACTCAACACACACTCAACACACACTCCACACACACACACTCAACACACACTCCACACACACTCAACACACTCAACACACACACTCAACACACACACACTCAACACACACTCAACACGCACTCCACACACACTCCGCACACACTCAACACACACTGAACACACACTCCACACACACACACACTCAACACACACTCCACACACACTCAACACACACTCAACACACACTCAACACGCACTCCGCACACACTCAACACACACTCCACACACACTCCACACACACACACTCAGCACACACTCCACACACACACACTCCGCACACACTCCGCACACACTCACACACTCCACACACACTCAACACACACTCAACACACACTCCACACACACACACTCAACACACACTCCACACACACACACTCCGCACACACTCACACACTCAACACACACTCCACACACACTCAACACACACTCAACACACACTCCACACACACTCAACACACACACACTCAACACACACTCCACACGTACTCCACACACACTCAACACACACTCAACACACACTCAACACACACACTCAACACACACTCAACACGCACTCCGCACACACTCAACACACACTCCACACACACTCCACACACACTCCACACACACTCCACACACACTCCGCACACACTCACACACTCAACACACACTCCACACACACTCAACACACACTCAACACGCACTCCGCACACACTCCGCACACACTCAACACACACTCCACACACACTCCACACACACACACTCAGCACACACTCCACACACACACTCCGCACACACTCACACACTCAACACACACTCCACACACACTCAACACACACTCAACACGCACTCCGCACACACTCCGCACACACTCAACACACACTCCACACACACTCCACACACACACACTCAGCACACACTCCACACACACACTCCGCACACACTCACACACTCAACACACACTCCACACACACTCAGCACACACTCCACACACACACACTCCGCACACACTCACACACTCCACACACACTCAACACACACTCAACACACACTCAACACACACTCAACACACACTCCACACACACACTCAGCACACACTCCACACACACTCACACACTCAACACACACTCCACACACACTCAACACACACTCAACACACACTCCACACACACTCCACACACACTCAGCACACACTCCGCACACACTCAACACACACACTCAACACACACTCCGCACACACTCCACACACACTCCGCACACACTCCACACACACTCAACACACACTCCGCACACACTCCACACACTCAACACACACACACTCAACACACACTCCACACGCACTCAACACACACTCAACACACACTCAACACACACTCAACACACACTCCACACACACTACACACACACTCAACACACACTCAACACACACTCCACACACACTCAACACACACTCAACACACACTCCGCACACACTCCGCACACACTCAACACACACTCCACACACACACACTCCGCACACACTCAACACACACTACACACACACTCAACACACACTCCACACACACTCAACACACACTCCGCACACACTCCACACACTCAACACACACACACTCAACACACACTCAACACGCACTCCACACGCACTCAACACACACTCCACACACACTACACACACACTCAACACACACTCCACACACACTCAACACACACTCAACACACACTCCGCACACACTCCACACAAACTCAACACACTCAACACACACACACTCAACACACACACTCAACACACTCAACACACACACACACTCAACACACACACACACACACTCAACACACACTCAACACGCACTCAACACACACTCAACACACACTCCACACACACTCAACACACACTCCACACACACTCAACACACACTCCACACACACTCCGCACACACACTCAACACACACTCCACACACACTCAACACATACTACACACACACTCAACACACACTCAACACACACTCAACACATACTCCGCACACACTCAACACACACTCCACACACACTCCACTCACACACGACACACACGGCACACACTCCGGACATACTCCGCACACACTCCACACACACTCCTCACACACGGCACACACTCCACTCACACACGACACACACGGCACATGCACTCCACACACACTCCGCACACACTCCACACGCACTCCACACACACTCCGCACACACTCCACACACACTCAACACACACTCAACACACACACACTCAACACACACTCAACACACACACACTCAACACACACACACTCAACACACACTACACACACACTCCACACACACACACTCCGCACACACTCACACACTCCACACACACTCAACACACACTCAACACACACTCAACACACACTCAACACACACTCCACACACACACTCAGCACACACTCCACACACACTCACACACTCAACACACACTCCACACACACTCAACACACACTCAACACACACTCCACACACACTCCACACACACTCAGCACACACTCCGCACACACTCAACACACACACTCAACACACACTCCGCACACACTCCACACACACTCCGCACACACTCAACACACACTCCGCACACACTCCACACACTCAACACACACACACTCAACACACACTCCACACGCACTCAACACACACTCAACACACACTCAACACACACTCCACACACACTACACACACACTCAACACACACTCAACACACACTCCACACACACTCAACACACACTCAACACACACTCCGCACACACTCCACACACACTCAACACACACACTCAACACACACACACACACTCAACACACACTCAACACGCACTCCACACACACTCCGCACACACTCAACACACACTCCACACACACACACTCCGCACACACTCAACACACACTACACACACACTCAACACACACTCCACACACACTCAACACACACTCCGCACACACTCCACACACTCAACACACACACACTCAACACACACTCAACACGCACTCCACACGCACTCAACACACACTCCACACACACTACACACACACTCAACACACACTCCACACACACTCAACACACACTCAACACACACTCCGCACACACTCCACACAAACTCAACACACTCAACACACACACACTCAACACACACACTCAACACACTCAACACACACACACACTCAACACACACACACACACACACTCAACACACACTCAACACGCACTCAACACACACTCAACACACACTCCACACACACTCAACACACACTCCACACACACTCAACACACACTCCACACACACTCAACACACACTCCACACACACTCAACACACACTACACACACACTCAACACACACTCAACACACACTCAACACATACTCCGCACACACTCAACACACACTCCACACACACTCCACTCACACACGACACACACGGCACACACTCCGGACATACTCCGCACACACTCCACACACACTCCTCACACACGGCACACACTCCACTCACACACGACACACACGGCACATGCACTCCACACACACTCCGCACACACTCCACACGCACTCCACACACACTCCGCACACACTCCACACACACTCAACACACACTCAACACACACACACTCAACACACACTCAACACACACACACTCAACACACACACACTCAACACACACTACACACACACTCCACACACACACACTCAACACACACTCCACACACACACACACAACACACACTCCACACACACACACTCAACACACACTCAACACACACTCCGCACACACTCAACACACACTCAACACACACTCCGCACACACTCCACACACACTCAACACACACTCCACACACACACACTCAACACACACTCCACACACACTCAACACACACTCAACACACACTCCACACACACTCAACACACACTCCACACACACACACTCAACACACACTCCACACACACACACTCCGCACACACTCACACACTCAACACACACTCCACACACACTCAACACACACTCAACACACACTCCACACACACTCAACACACACACACTCAACACACACTCCACACGTACTCCACACACACTCAACACACACTCAACACACACTCAACACACACACTCAACACACACTCCACACACACTCCACACACACTCAACACACACTCAACACGCACTCCGCACACACTCAACACACACTCCACACACACTCCACACACACTCCACACACACACACTCAGCACACACTCCACACACACACACTCCGCACACACTCACACACTCAACACACACTCCACACACACTCAACACACACTCAACACGCACTCCGCACACACTCCGCACACACTCAACACACACTCCACACACACTCCACACACACACACTCAGCACACACTCCACACACACACTCCGCACACACTCACACACTCAACACACACTCCACACACACTCAACACACACTCAACACGCACTCCGCACACACTCCGCACACACTCAACACACACTCCACACACACTCCACACACACACACTCAGCACACACTCCACACACACACTCCGCACACACTCACACACTCAACACACACTCCACACACACTCAGCACACACTCCGCACACACTCACTCCACACACACTCAACACACACTCAACACACACTCAACACACACTCCACACACACACTCAGCACACACTCCACACACACTCACACACTCAACACACACTCCACACACACTCAACACACACTCAACACACACTCCACACACACTCAGCACACACTCCGCACACACTCAACACACACACTCAACACACACTCCGCACACACTCCACACACACTCAACACACACTCCGCACACACTCCACACACTCAACACACACACACTCAACACACACTCCACACGCACTCAACACACACTCAACACACACTCAACACACACTCCACACACACTACACACACACTCAACACACACTCAACACACACTCCACACACACTCAACACACACTCCGCACACACTCCACACACACTCAACACACACACTCAACACACACACACACACTCAACACACACTCAACACGCACTCCACACACACTCCGCACACACTCAACACACACTCCACACACACACACTCCGCACACACTCAACACACACTACACACACACTCAACACACACTCCACACACACTCAACACACACTCCGCACACACTCCACACACTCAACACACACACACTCAACACACACTCAACACGCACTCCACACGCACTCAACACACACTCCACACACACTACACACACACTCAACACACACTCCACACACACTCAACACACACTCAACACACACTCCGCACACACTCCACACAAACTCAACACACTCAACACACACACACACACACACACTCAACACACTCAACACACACACACACTCAACACACACACACACACTCAACACACACTCAACACGCACTCAACACACACTCAACACACACTCCACACACACTCAACACACACTCCACACACACTCAACACACACTCCACACACACTCCGCACACACACTCAACACACACTCCACACACACTCCGCACACACACTCAACACACACTCCACACACACTCAACACATACTACACACACACTCAACACACACTCAACACACACTCAACACATACTCCGCACACACTCAACACACACTCCACACACACTCCACTCACACACGACACACACGGCACACACTCCGGACATACTCCGCACACACTCCACACACACTCCTCACACACGGCACACACTCCACTCACACACGACACACACGGCACATGCACTCCACACACACTCCGCACACACTCCACACGCACTCCACACACACTCCGCACACACTCCACACACACTCAACACACACTCAACACACACACACTCAACACACACTCAACACACACACACTCAACACACACACACTCAACACACACTACACACACACTCCACACACACACACTCAACACACACTCCACACACACACACACAACACACACTCCACACACACACACTCAACACACACTCAACACACACTCCGCACACACTCAACACACACTCAACACACACTCCGCACACACTCCACACACACTCAACACACACTCCACACACACACACTCAACACACACTCCACACACACTCAACACACACTCAACACGCACTCCGCACACACGCACTCAGCACACACTCCACACACACACACTCCGCACACACTCACACACTCAACACACACTCCGCACACACTCACACACTCAACACACACTCCACACACACTCAACACACACTCAACACACACTCAACACACACCCCACACACACACACTCAACACACACTCCACACACACACACTCCGCACACACTCACACACTCAACACACACTCCACACACACTCAACACACACTCAACACACACTCCACACACACACACTCAACACACACTCCACACACACTCAACACACACTCCACACACACTCCACACACACACACTCAGCACACACACCATACACACACACTCCGCACACACTCACACACTCAACACACACTCCACACACACTCAACACACACTCAACACGCACTCCGCACACACTCCGCACACACTCAACACACACTCCACACACACTCCACACACACACACTCAGCACACACTCCACACACACACACTCCGCACACACTCACACACTCAACACACAATCCACACACACTCAGCACACACTCCACACACACACTCCGCACACACTCACACACTCCACACACACTCAACACACACTCAACACACACTCAACACACACTCCACACACACACTCAGCACACACTCCACACACACACACTCCGCACACACTCACACACTCAACACACACTCCACACACACTCAACACACACTCAACACACACTCAACACACACTCCGCACACACTCCACACACACTCAACACACACTCCACACACACACACTCAACACACACTCCGCACACACTCCACACTCAACACACACTCAACACACACTCCACACACACTCCACACACACTCAACACACACTCCACACACACTCCGCACACACTCAACACACACTACACACACACTCACACTCAGCACACACTCCACACACACACACTCCGCACACACTCACACACTCAACACACACTCCACACACACTCAACACACACTCAACACACACTCAACACACACTCCACACACACTCAACACACACTCAACACACACTCAACACACACTCCGCACACACTCCACACACACTCCACACACACACACACACACTCAACACACACTCCACACACACTCAACACACACTCCGCACACACTCAACACACACACACTCAACACGCACTCAACACGCACTCCACACGCACTCAACACACACTCCACACACACTACACACACACTCAACACACACTCAACACACACACACACACTCAACACGCACTCAACACACACTCCACACACAGTCAACACACACTCAACACGCACTCCGCACACACTCCACACGCACTCCGCACACACTCAACACACACTCCACACACACTCAACACACTCAACACACACACACACTCAACACGTACTCCACACACTCAACACACACTCAACACACACTCCACACACACACACTCAACACACACTCCACACACACTCAACACACTCAACACACACACTCAACACACACACACTCAACACACACTCAACACGCACTCCACACACACTCTGCACACACTCAACACACACTGAACACACACTCCACACACACTCAACACACACTCAACACGCACTCCGCACACACTCAACACACACTCCACACACACTCCACACACACACACTCAGCACACACTCCACACATACACACTCCGCACACACTCACACACTCCACACACACTCAACACACACTCAACACACACTCAACACACACTCCACACACACACACTCAACACACACTCAACACACACACACACACTCAACACACACTCAACACGCACTCCGCACACACGCACTCAGCACACACTCCACACACACACACTCCACACACACTCAACACACACTCAACACGCACTCCGCACACACGCACTCAGCACACACTCCACACACACACACTCCGCACACACTCACACACTCAACACACACTCCACACACACTCAACACACACTCAACACACACTCAACACACACCCCACACACACACACTCAACACACACTCCACACACACACACTCCGCACACACTCACACACTCAACACACACTCCACACACACTCAACACACACTCAACACACACTCCACACACACACACTCAACACACACTCCACACACACTCAACACACACTCCACACACACTCCACACACACACACTCAGCACACACACCATACACACACACTCCGCACACACTCACACACTCAACACACACTCCACACACACTCAACACACACTCAACACGCACTCCGCACACACTCCGCACACACTCAACACACACTCCACACACACTCCACACACACACACTCAGCACACACTCCACACACACACACTCCGCACACACTCACACACTCAACACACAATCCACACACACTCAGCACACACTCCACACACACACTCCGCACACACTCACACACTCCACACACACTCAACACACACTCAACACACACTCAACACACACTCCACACACACACTCAGCACACACTCCACACACACACACTCCGCACACACTCACACACTCAACACACACTCCACACACACTCAACACACACTCAACACACACTCAACACACACTCCGCACACACTCCGCACACACTCAACACACACTCCACACACACTCAACACACACTCCACACACACACACTCAACACACACTCCGCACACACTCCACACTCAACACACACTCAACACACACTCCACACACACTCCACACACACTCAACACACACTCCACACACACTCCGCACACACTCAACACACACTACACACACACTCACACTCAGCACACACTCCACACACACACACTCCGCACACACTCACACACTCAACACACACTCCACACACACTCAACACACACTCAACACACACTCAACACACACTCCACACACACTCAACACACACTCAACACACACTCAACACACACTCAACACACACTCCGCACACACTCCACACACACACACACACACACACTCAACACACACTCAACACACACTCCACACACACTCAACACACACTCCGCACACACTCAACACACACACACTCAACACGCACTCAACACGCACTCCACACGCACTCAACACACACTCCACACACACTACACACACACTCAACACACACTCAACACACTCACACACTCAACACACACACACACACTCAACACGCACTCCACACACACTCCGCACACACTCAACACACACTCCACACACACTCAACACACACTCAACACACACTCCACACACAGTCAACACACACTCAACACGCACTCCGCACACACTCCACACACACTCCACACACACTCAACACACACTCAACACACACTCCACACACACTCAACACACTCAACACACACACACACTCAACACGTACTCCACACACTCAACACACACTCAACACACACTCCACACACACACACTCAACACACACTCCACACACACTCAACACACTCAACACACACACTCAACACACACACACTCAACACACACTCAACACGCACTCCACACACACTCTGCACACACTCAACACACACTGAACACACACTCCACACACACACACACTCAACACACACTCAACACACACTCAACACACACTCAACACACACTCAACACGCACTCCGCACACACTCCACACACACTCCACACACACTCCACACACACACACTCAGCACACACTCCACACACACACACTCCGCACACACTCCGCACACACTCACACACTCCACACACACTCAACACACACTCAACACACACTCAACACACACTCCACACACACACACTCAACACACACTCCACACACACACACTCCGCACACACTCACACACTCAACACACACTCCACACACACTCAACACACACTCAACACACACTCAACACACACACTCAACACACACACTCCACACACACTCAACACACACTCAACACGCACTCCGCACACACTCAACACACACTCCACACACACTCCACACACACTCCACACACACTCAGCACACACTCCACACACACACACTCCGCACACACTCACACACTCAACACACACTCCACACACACTCAACACACACTCAACACGCACTCCGCACACACTCCGCACACACTCAACACACACTCCACACACACTCACACACTCAACACACACTCCACACACACTCAACACACACTCAACACGCACTCCGCACACACTCCGCACACACTCAACACACACTCCACACACACTCCACACACACACACTCAGCACACACTCCACACACACACTCCGCACACACTCACACACTCAACACACACTCCACACACACTCAGCACACACTCCACACACACACACTCCGCACACACTCACACACTCCACACACACTCAACACACACTCAACACACACTCAACACACACTCAACACACACACTCAGCACACACTCCACACACACTCACACACTCCACACACACTCCGCACACACTCAGCACACACTCCGCACACACTCCGCACACACTCAACACACACACTCAACACACACTCCGCACACACTCCACACACACTCAACACACACTCCGCACACACTCCACACACTCAACACACACACACTCAACACACACTCAACACGCACTCCACACGCACTCAACACACACTCAACACACACTCCACACACACTACACACACACTCAACACACACTCCACACACACTCAACACACACTCCGCACACACTCCACACACACTCAACACACACACTCAACACACACACACACACTCAACACACACTCAACACGCACTCCACACACACTCCGCACACACTCCGCACACACTCCACACACACACACTCCGCACACACTACACACACACTCAACACACACTCCACACACACTCAACACACACTCCGCACACACTCCACACACTCAACACACACACACTCAACACGCACTCCACACGCACTCAACACACACTCCACACACACTACACACACACTCAACACACACTCCACACACACTCAACACACACTCAACACACACTCCGCACACACTCCACACAAACTCAACACACTCAACACACACACACACACTCAACACACACACTCAACACACTCAACACACACACACACTCAACACACACACACACACTCAACACACACTCAACACGCACTCAACACACACTCAACACACACTCCACACACACTCAACACACACTCCACACACACTCAACACACACTCCACACACACTCCGCACACACACTCAACACACACTCCACACACACTCAACACATACTACACACACACTCAACACACACTCAACACATACTCCGCACACACTCAACACACACTCCACACACACTCCACTCACACACGACACACACGGCACACACTCCGGACATACTCCGCACACACTCCACACACACTCCTCACACACGGCACACACTCCACTCACACACGACACACACGGCACATGCACTCCACACACACTCCGCACACACTCCACACGCACTCCACACACACTCCGCACACACTCCACACACACTCAACACACACTCAACACACACACACTCAACACACACTCAACACACACACACTCAACACACACTACACACACACTCCACACACACACACACAACACACACTCCACACACACACACTCAACACACACTCAACACACACTCCGCACACACTCAACACACATTCAACACACACTCCGCACACACTCCACAC
Source organism: Lampetra fluviatilis (assembly GCF_964198595.1). Taxonomy (NCBI): domain Eukaryota; kingdom Metazoa; phylum Chordata; class Hyperoartia; order Petromyzontiformes; family Petromyzontidae; genus Lampetra; species Lampetra fluviatilis. The sequence goes on along the minus strand of NC_136284.1, from coordinate 992,079 downwards.
ACACTCAACACACACTCCACACACACACACTCAACACACACTCCACACACACTCAACACACACTCAACACGCACTCCGCACACACGCACTCAGCACACACTCCACACACACACACTCCGCACACACTCACACACTCAACACACACTCCACACACACTCAACACACACTCAACACACACTCAACACACACCCCACACACACACACTCAACACACACTCCACACACACACACTCCGCACACACTCACACACTCCACACACACTCAACACACACTCCACACACACACACTCAACACACACTCCACACACACTCAACACACACTCAACACACACTCCACACACACTCCACACACACACACACCATACACACACACTCCGCACACACTCACACACTCAACACACACTCCACACACACTCAACACACACTCAACACGCACTCCGCACACACTCCGCACACACTCAACACACACTCCACACACACTCCACACACACACACTCAGCACACACTCCACACACACACACTCCGCACACACTCACACACTCAACACACACTCCACACACACTCAGCACACACTCCACACACACACTCCGCACACACTCACACACTCCACACACACTCAACACACACTCAACACACACTCCACACACACACTCAGCACACACTCCACACACACACACTCCGCACACACTCACACACTCAACACACACTCCACACACACTCAACACACACTCAACACACACTCCGCACACACTCAACACACACTCCACACACACTCCGCACACACTCAACACACACTCCACACAGACACACTCAACACACACTCCGCACACACTCCACACTCAACACACACTCAACACACACTCCACACACACTCCACACACACTCAACACACACTCCACACACACTCCGCACACACTCAACACACACTACACACACACTCACACTCCGCACACACTCACACACTCAACACACACTCCACACACACTCAACACACACTCAACACACACTCAACACACACTCAACACACACTCCACACACACTCAACACACACTCAACACACACTCAACACACACTCCGCACACACTCCACACACACTCAACACACACTCCACACACACACTCAACACACACTCAACACACACTCAACACACACTCCGCACACACTCAACACACACACACTCAACACGCACTCAACACGCACTCCACACGCACTCAACACACACTCAACACACACTCCACACACACTACACACACACTCAACACACACTCAACACACTCACACACTCAACACACACACACACACTCAACACGCACTCCACACACACTCCGCACACACTCAACACACACTCCACACACACACACTCCGCACACACTCAACACACACTCAACACACACTACACACACACTCAACACACACTCAACACACACTCCGCACACACAACACACACACACTCAACACACACTCAACACGCACTCCACACGCACTCAACACACACTCCACACACACTACACACTCAACACACACTCAACACACACTCAACACACACTCCACACACACTCAACACACACTCCACACACACTCAACACACACTCCACACACACTCCGCACACACTCAACACACACACTCCACACACACACACTCAACACACACTACACACACACTCCACACACACTCCGCACACACTCCACTCACACACGACACACACGGCACACACGGCACACACACACGACACACAAGGCACACGCACTCCACACACACTCCGCACGCACTCCGCACGCACTCCGCACGCACTCCGCACACACTCAACACACACTCAACACACACACACTCAACACACACTCAACACACACTCAACACACACACACTCAACACACACTACACACACACTCCACACACACTCCACACACACACACTCAACACACACTCCACACACACACACTCAACACACACTCAACACACACTCCACACACACACACTCAACACACACTCAACACACACTCCGCATACACTCAACACACACTCAACACACACTCAACACACACGACACACACACTCCACACACTCCACACACTCAACACACACTCCACTCACACTACGACACACACACACTCCACACACACTCCACACACACTCCACACACACTCAACACACTCCACACACACTACACACACACTCCGCACACACTCCGCACACACTCCGCACACACTCCACTCACACACGACACACACGGAACACACACTCCACACACACTCCGCACACACTCCACTCACACACACGGCACACACACGATACACACGACACACACGGCACACACACGAGATGCGCTCCACACGGCACACATACGGCATACACACGGCATACATACTTCACACACGACACACACACACACGGCACACACTCCCGACACCACACACTCCCGACACCACGTACACACACGGCACACAAACTCCACACCCACGGCACATAGACCTCTCTCACATCCCATGTGTATACACCGGGACCTCGGCTCCAATCAGGCGCCTGATTCCCAATTTGTTCCATTGCTGTTGATGCAAACGTCAGCACTCTTCATCCGTAAATCTGATGTAAATTAATCCTTTTGAATGTTGCGTTCTCAACCGACCTGCTCAAATCAAGTTATGTTTACGTTGATCTTGATGAAGCCCGGAGTATTATTTCCCTGTCACTGATATATCGACGCCTGAGATGACATCAGGAAGCAGGCTCCTCTTATCCTCTGTCATCTCCACCTGAATATTGTTTCGGTTCCTAACAGATTCTCTTTGTTCCAAACCGCCACAGTCCCCTGCCGCTTGCGTTCTAATCAGCTCTGTGTTTGGAACCAGCTTTTATCGTAAATTAAGCTTGGAACTTTTAGTGAACATAACCCATATATCTCTGTTAACCCCTATAACCAAGGGGAATATCTGATACAGTGGCAGGATGTAATAGCGGCCCTTGAGGGACATGGTCAACTCCACAACATCTGCAGGAGCTCGCGGACGGAAGCGCTGGAAATGTGCGGCGCCATCAACGGCGCCGGCCACGATCGTGTCTTGACTTTGAACCCCGATGCCTGCCCCGTCACACACGACGCACGCGTGTGTGCGTGTGCGCTTACAGGAGCCGCCCGTCCGTGCCGGAGTGCGCGTCGCTGCCGTGGCTCCAGCACTCGCAGCTGATGACGCAGCGCCGCTCCGCCGTCTCCTTCCCCACGTGGAAGATGCAGCAACATGTGCAGGAGGCCAACCGCCGCCGCCTGGAATCCGTAACCCGGCACCGCGTGCTGCTCCGCTCTGGCTCCTCCTCCTCGTAGCGGCTCCGAAGCCTCCACCTTCCTGCTCCACTGGGCCTCCACCTTCCCAGTCCCAGGGCCTCCACCTTCCTGCTCCCAGGGCCTCCACCTTCCTGCTCCCTGGGCCTCCACCTTCCTGCTCCACTGGGCCTCCGTCTTCCTGCTCCCAGGGCCTCCACCCTCCTGCTCCACTGGGCCTCCACCTTCCTGCTCCACTGGGCCTCCGTCTTCCTGCTCCCAGGGCCTCCACCTTCCTGCTCCACTGGGCCTCCACCTTCCTGCTCACAGGGCCTCCACCTTCCTGCTCCACTCGGCCTCCACCTTCCTGCTCCACTGGGCCTCCACCTTCCTGCTCACAGGGCCTCCACCTTCCTGCTCCACTCGGCCTCCACCTTCCTGCTCCCTGGGCCTCCACCTTCCTGCTCCCAGGCCCTCCACCTTCCTGCTCCACTCGGCCTCCACCTTCCTGCTCCCTGGGCCTCCACCTTCCTGCTCCCAGGGCCTCCGTCTTCCTGCTCCCAGGGCCTCCACCTTCCTGCTCCCAGGGCCTCCACCTTCCTGCTCCCAGGGCCTCCGTCTTCCTGCTCCCTGGGCCTCCACCTTCCTGCTCCCTGGGCCTCCACCTTCCTGCTCCACTGGGCCTCCACCTTCCCAGTCCCAGGGCCTCCGTCTTCCAGGTCCCAGGGCCTCCGTCTTCCTGCTCCCAGGGCCTCCACCTTCCCAGTCCCAGGGCCTCCGTCTTCCTGCTCCCAGGGCCTCCACCTTCCCAGTCCCAGGGCCTCCACCTTCCCAGTCCCAGGGCCTCCGTCTTCCCGGTCCCAGGGCCTCCTTATTCCCAGTCCCAGGGCCTCCACCTTCCCAGGGCTCCATCTTCTCTACATAGTGGCTCCAGGGCCTACACCTTCCCTGCAAAGTCCATGGGCATGACCAAGCATTTGACTCGTTGGTACCACCTGGGACGGCAACACTTGAATTGTATCGAGATCATTAAATCGTCGATTAAAGTGAATCATGCCTTATTTGAATAAGCATGCTATCACATAATCCACGCTTGTTGGCCACACACAGAAACTGGTGTCACTAAATATTTGCCACCACGAATGGAAACCGAATAACTGCCCTGGCCCTGGACTAACACCCACTCGAGGTCTCAGAGAGATTCAAGGTTAAGAGGTCATCATGTCGAGTGTTGATGCCACCCCACACCTTGAGGAATGTTGTGCTCCAGGGCCTTGAGCAACCTCACACCCAGGGCTTCCACCGTCTCCACAGAGGGTATCCTGGGCCCTCCGTCACCCTCCCTGGGGCTCCACTTTCCTCGGCAGAGGGCATCCAGACATCTCCCCCCACCACCACCCAGCCAGGAGCTCCACCTCTTCCAACGCGATGCAACCCATGCCCCTGTAGCTTCACCTTCACACGGCGTCTTCCAGGGCCCTCCGCTGTACAAGGCCCCTCTCAACCTGGGCTCCGCGTTTCAAATTAATCGCCAGCATTCTCAGGACCGCGAGTCACGGATGAGGAAAAAAGCATGTGCGTCCCCCCGTCGGTCCGTGCCATCTGTAAATGTACCCCTCTATCCAAGCCTCCAACGCGCTTGTGAGTTCTGATTAAATGCGTTGTGTTTGTGATGACCGATTGCAATTTCCCCACTGATGTGACACGAATGAGAGGACGGCTCTGCGCTATGAGTAAAGTGTTTATTTGATCTACGCGTTTGTCTGGTCTCTGGTTTTGTGTTGACTGGTCTATGTGGCTTCATGATTTAGTGTCTGTCGTCTAAGTGGTCTGGACTGTTCCATCTGCGTGGTATTTATGGTTTGATCAACTATCGTTTATTTTGTTCGTGCTCATCCGGTGACATTTATCGAACCATCCTCTGAATGATGACACTAATGAACCCGACACTGGTTCAGGGTTTGCTACTTGATTGCAAGTTTGTTTAACCAGGTGAGAGTCTCAATTACAAGTGACCCGGGTCACCAAAATGACAAATATAATAACATAAAAAACGAAAATATGAACAAAAACCAACCCCGTTTGAGAGAATCGATAATACTGCACAAACATAAATATGCTAAAATGTTACTTGAACTAATTTTGGGCGGGACGGATGTGTTGACCTTCTTTCACACCGTACGTAGCTAACCGTACTAAACGGATGTGCGATTAGCAGATGACTGCAGAACAAAACACTGCCCCAGAGAGTGTCCGAGGCTGACGAACTCGCACAGCGATTTCGCGTGTTGGTGGGTGTGCAGCCGATTTGGCGCCGTAGCTCGACTCGCTGCGCTCCAAGTCGATGCCTCTCGCGCTGCAAAAGCGAAACATTGACTATGGCAAATTCTGCCTCCCCCCCCGCCCACCTCCGCCCACCTCTTGTTGACGATAGAGACATTTGCATTTTTTTTTACCGAAAACAAACTCGAAATCGAGTGTAAGGCGTCGTCATCGTCGTCGTCTCCGGCATCGCTGGGACATCCAGCGCGCCCCGCGCTCCCCACGCCGAGTTTGAACGTTCCCGCCCAGCGCGGTCACCGCCTCCTCAGCTCCGCCAATCCCCGGCACAACAACAAGAGCGGACACCACCATCATCATCACCACCATCAGCAGCAGCAGCTCCCCCCGTGCCGTGCGGGGTGGGCGCTTCTGGCGAAGCAGGCCCCGCGATCGTCCTCCCGACCCATCCCACACCCCCCACCACCCTCGACCCACGTAGACCCCGAATCTTCCCAGGGCGAGGAAGAGTCGGAGCGGCTGTGATCAAGATGAGTGTCATCCCTGCCTCCATGATGGGGCCGTGGTGGTGGTCGCGAGGGTGACGGTGTGTACGTGTGTGAAGTGGTGTGTGTGTACTGGTGTGTACGTGTGTGTGTACTGGTGTGTGTGTGTATTGATGTGTGTGTGTGCTGGTGTGTGTGTGTACTGATGTGTGTGTACTGGTGTGTGTGTACTGGTGTGTGTGTGTGATGGTGTGTGTGTACGTGTGTGTGTACTGGGGTGTGTGTGCTGGTGTGTATGTGTGTACTGGTGTGTGTGTGTACTTGTGTGTGTACTGGTGTGTGTGTACTGGTGTGTATGCACTGGTGTGTGTGTGCTGGTGTGTGTGTACTGGTGTGTATGTGTACTGGTGTGTGTGTGTACTGGTGTGTGTACTGATGTGTGTGTGATGGTGTGTGTGTACGTGTGTGTGTGTGTACTGGGGTGTGTGTGCTGGTGTATGTGTACTGGTGTGTGTGTGTACTGGTGTGTGTGTGTACTTGTGTGTGTGTGTGTGTACTGGTGTGTGTGTGTCCTGGTGTGTGTGTGTGTGCTGGTGTGTGTGTGTACTGGTGTGTGTGTGTGTGTGTACTGGTGTGTGTGTGTACTGGTGTGTGTGTACTTGGGTGTGTGTGTACTGGTGTGTACGTGTGTGTGTACTGGTGTGTATGTGTGTGCTGGTGTGTGTGTACTGGTGTGTGTGTGTACGTGTGTGTGTACTGGTGTGTACGTGTGTGTGCACTGGTGTGTGTGCTGGTGTGTACGTGTGTGTGTACTGGTGTGTGTGTGCTGGTGTGTGTGCTGGTGTGTGTACTGGTGTGTGTGTGTGTACTAGTGTGTGTGCGCACTACGTGTGTGTCCGTCTGTGTACGTGTTTACGTATGTTTGCGTATGTTTGTGTGTACGTGCGTGTGTTTGTGTGTCCGTGTGTGTTTACATGTGTGTGTTTGTGTGTGTGTGTATGTTTGTGTTTACGTGTGTGTATGTGTGCGTACCGTGTGTTTTGTCGCGCGTGTTTACGTGAATGTCCATGTGTATCTGTGTCCGTGTTGTGTATCTATGTGTGTGTACATGTTTACACAGGGTGTGTGTGTGTACATGTTTACACAGGGTGTGTGTGTACATGTTTACACAGGGTGTGTGTGTGTGTACATGTTTACACAGGGTGTGTGTGTACATGTTTACACAGGGTGTGTGTGTGTGTACATGTTTACACAGGGTGTGTGTGTGTACATGTTTACACAGGGTGTGTGTGTGTACATGTTTACACAGGGTGTGTGTGTGTGTACATGTTTACACAGGGTGTGTGTGTGTGTGTACTGGTGTGTGTGTACATGTTTACACAGGGTGTGTGTGTGTACATATTTACACAGGGTGTGTGTGTGTACTGGTGTGTGTGTACATGTTTACACAGGGTGTGTGTGTGTGTGTACATGTTTACACAGGGTGTGTGTGTGTGTACTGGTGTGTGTGTACATGTTTACACAGGGTGTGTGTGTACATGTTTACACAGGGTGTGTGTGTGTGTACTGGTGTGTGTGTACATGTTTACACAGGGTGTGTGTGTGTACATGTTTACACAGGGTGTGTGTGTACTGGTGTGTGTGTACATGTTTACACAGGGTGTGTGTGTGTACTGGTGTGTGTGTACATGTTTACACAGGGTGTGTGTGTGTACATGTTTACACAGGGTGTGTGTGTGTACATGTTTACACAGGGTGTGTGTGTGTGTACATGTTTACACAGGGTGTGTGTGTGTACATGTTTACACAGGGTGTGTGTGTACTGGTGTGTGTGTGTGTACATGTTTACACAGGGTGTGTGTGTGTACATGTTTACACAGGGTGTGTGTGTGTGTACATGTTTACACAGGGTGTGTGTGTGTACATGTTTACACAGGGTGTGTGTGTACTGGTGTGTGTGTGTGTACATGTTTACACAGGGTGTGTGTGTGTACATGTTTACACAGGGTGTGTGTGTACTGGTGTGTGTGTGTGTACATGTTTACACAGGGTGTGTGTGTGTGTACATGTTTACACAGGGTGTGTGCGGGCGTGGTGCTGGCCACCCACCCACCCACCCTCCGTCGGCGCTCGTGAACAGCACTTGCTCCAATAGTATGTTCAGGCTATACGGGGGATCTTTGTTGTTGTTGTTATTGTTGTTGTTGCTTATGGGTGGTGTTGGTTTAGTGGTGAGCGCACTGCGCCGCGTACTCGGCGACCTGAGTTTGATTCCCGCTGCCGACAACCACTGGGGACTTTGAACAACAACAGCCCCTGCTGTGGTGTGGACACATGAGCGCTGGGGAGACAAAGGCGGCCGAGCGTGGTTTTGCCCCCCCCCCCCTTCGTGTGCCGTGTCGGCCTTCATAGGCGTCGCTTACAGCACTGCCCCAGCGCTCTGTTAGAGCTACAGGGGGGGGGGGGTCGTCATCTTTGTCGTGATTTGTTTTGCACGCGAGCGCGTTCACCCGGGGGCCACACGTGTTCACATGTCACGTGATGTTCGCATGTCGCAGTCGTGACGCGCCCTGAACCCCCACCACCACCTCCGGCTTGTTTACGAGGCTCAGTGGGGCCATTGGCGGCACTCGGCTTGGGGGGGGGGTCACGGGAGGGGTCACGGGGGGGGGGGGTCACGGGGGGGGGGGTCAAGGGGGGGGGGGTCACGGGGGGGACCCCCGTCCGGTCCCCCCCGGAGTCGCTCGTCAGCCGCGAGCGGTGGCGGGCGGCAGGAGGAGGAGGCCGGTGAGTTCGAACTGCGCCCCCTTGACCTGGTGGACTCGGTCGTCAATCGAGGTTCGTCTTCGCTGTCGCTGCCGATACAGACGCCGCCCGACACGCGCCCCTTCTCGTCAGATGAGCGGCGAACAACCATGCTTCACGGGTGCTATAGGCTTCGGGGGGGGGGGGCTACGGCATGGGCAGCAGTGGGGGGCAGTGTTGGCGAGACCCGCTGTGGCGTCTATACCCCCCACGTTCTCGTCGGCACGGACCGGCGTGGCGAAGTTTAAGTTCAGACGAACCTCCCCACGGCCGACAACGACGTGGGGGGGGGGGGCTCCATGGTTTGACACAAAGCTGCGGTTTGCGAATCGCCGGTGCTGTGGAAGGCGCGGCGGGGGGGGCGCCGCGTGGTGGTGTTTTTGGTTTCCCCCGAAGCCACCGTGGGTCGAGCTGGGCTCGTCGAGGATTCTCGACGAATCTGGGGACGAGGGGGGGGGCGAGGTGGGGGGCGTTGGGGCGCTCCCTCCCAGCAGCTCCTGGCTCGCACCCCCCCCCCCCCTTTGGGTGGTCAATTTGCACGGCCACCACCGCCCCCCCCCCCAATCCCTCACTGTCCCACCACCACCACCCGCCTCCCCTTCGGTGGCCCCGCGCTGTGGCGAGGGAGTCGTGAGCGCAGCAGCCGCGACCTCTCCTCCTCCTCCCCTCCCCCTCGCAGCTGCCGCTCGTGAACTCGGCGTTGACGCTGGGAGACTTCGTGCGCGGGATGAAGCCCCCCCCCCCACACAGCGGGGTGCTGTAATGGGGGTGGGGGGGTTCAGATGTAACGCTCCGGTGAAGGGTGGTGGACGAGAGAATGTCCAGGATCCTGGATGGCGCAAGGCGCAGGAGCAAGCCGCGGCATCGCCACGCAAGCGGAGAGATCTAGAACTTGCAGGCAATGGCGAGATATGTCTAGAACAAGACGACGACGTCTAGAACAGAGTGACCGCGCCTAGAACAAGACGACCGCATCTTGACGACCGCATCTAGAACAATACATCTAGAACAAGACGACCGCATCTAGAACAATACATCTAGAACAAGACAACCGCATCTAGAACAAGACGACTACATCTAGAACAAGACGACCGCATCTAGAACAAGACGACCACATCTAGAACAAGACGACCACATCTAGAACAAGACGACCACATCTAGAACAAGACGACCACATCTAGAACAAGACGACTACATCTAGAACAAGACATCTAGAACAAGACGACCGCATCTAGAACAAGACGACCACATCTAGAACAAGACGACCACATCTAGAACAAGACGACTACATCTAGAACAAGACGACCGCATCTAGAACAAGACCACCGCGTCTAGAACAAGACGACTACATCTAGAACAAGACCACCGCGTCTAGAACAAGACGACTACATCTAGAACAAGACGACCGCGTCTAGAACAAGACGACTACATCTAGAACAAGACCACCGCGTCTAGAACAAGACCACCGCGTCTAGAACAAGACGACCGCATCTAGAACAAGACGACCACGTCTAGAACAAGACGACCGCATCTAGAACAAGACTACATCTATAACAAGACCACCGCGTCTAGAACAAGACCACCGCGTCTAGAACAAGACCACCGCGTCTAGAACAAGACGACCGCATCTAGAACAAGACCACCGCGTCTAGAACAAGACGACCGCATCTAGAACAAGACCACCGCGTCTAGAACAAGACGACCGCATCTAGAACAAGACGACCGCATCTAGAACAAGACGACTGCATATTCTTAGGTTTTTTCGGTAAAGTCACGTAGGTAAAACATTACAATTAAGAAAAATAAAATAAAAATCACGACGTTTCGGAGGCAACACAAGCTTCCGTCTTCAGGTGGAACCGTCAGCCACGACAGCTGTATCAAGTAAATGAGAGATTGCATGAGCTACCACTCCGTGTATATAATGGTTGGAGAGGGGGGAAGGGCCAAGTACAGCACACTTTTTAGAACAAGACGACCGCGTCTAGAACAAGACGACCACATCTAGAACAAGACGACCACATCTAGAACAAGACGACTACATCTAGAACAAGACGACCACGTCTAGAACAAGACATCTAGAACAAGACGACCGCGTCTAGAACAAGACGACTACATCTAGAACAAGACGACCGCGTCTAGAACAATACATCTAGAACAAGACGACCGCGTCTAGAACAAGACGACCGCGTCTAGAACAAGACGACCGCGTCTAGAACAAGACGACCGCATCTAGAACAAGACGACCGCGTCTAGAACAAGACGACCGCGTCTAGAACAAGACGACCGCATCTAGAACAAGACGACCGCATCTAGAACAAGACGACCGCATCTAGAACAAGACGACCGCATCTAGAACAAGACGACCGCATCTAGAACAAGACGACCGCATCTAGAACAAGACGACCACATCTAGAACAAGACGACCGCATCTAGAACAAGACGACCGCATCTAGAACAAGACGACCGCATCTAGAACAAGACGACCGCATCTAGAACAAGACGACTACATCTAGAACAAAACGACCGCATCTAGAACAAGACGACCGCATCTAAAACAAGACGACCGCATCTAGAACAAGACCACCGCGTCTAGAACAAGACGACTACATCTAGAACAAGACCACCGCGTCTAGAACAAGACGACCGCATCTAGAACAAGACGACCGCATCTAGAACAAGACGACTACATCTAGAACAAAACGACCGCATCTAGAACAAGACGACCGCATCTAAAACAAGACGACCGCATCTAGAACAAGACCACCGCGTCTAGAACAAGACCACCGCGTCTAGAACAAGACCACCGCGTCTAGTAGAAGACGACCGCATATAGAACAAGACGACCACGTCTAGAACAAGACGACCGCATCTAGAACAAGACGACTACATCAAGAACAAGACCACCGCGTCTAGAACAAGACCACCGCGTCTAGAACAAGACGACCGCATCTAGAACAAGACCACCGCGTCTAGAACAAGACGACCGCATCTAGAACAAGACGACCGCGTCTAGAACAAGACCACCGCGTCGAGAACAAGACGACCGCATCTAGAACAAGACGACCGCGTCTAGAACAAGACGACCGCATCTAGAACAAGACGACTACATCTAGAACAAGACGACTGCATATTCTTAGGTTTTTTCGGTAAAGTCACGTAGGTAAAACATTACAATTAATAAAAATAAAATAAAAATCACGACGTTTCGGAGGCAACACAAGCTTCCGTCTTCAGGTGGAACCGTCAGCCACGACAGCTGTATCAAGTAAATGAGAGATTGCATGAGCTACCACTCCGTTTATATAATGGTTGGAGAGGGGGGAAGGGCCAAGTACAGCACACTTTTTAGAACAAGACGACCGCATCTAGAACAAGACGACCGCGTCTAGAACAAGACGACTACATCTAGAACAAGACGACTACATCTAGAACAAGACATCTAGAACAAGACGACCACGTCTAGAACAAGACGACTACATCTAGAACAAGACGACTACATCTAGAACAAGACATCTAGAACAAGACGACCGCGTCTAGAACAAGACGACTACATCTAGAACAAGACGACCGCGTCTAGAACAATACATCTAGAACAAGACGACCGCGTCTAGAACAAGACGACTGCATCTAGAACAAGACGACCGCGTCTAGAACAAGACGACCGCATCTAGAACAAGACGACCGCGTCTAGAACAAGACGACCGCGTCTAGAACAAGACGACCGCGTCTAGAACAAGACGACCACATCTAGAACAAGACGACCACATCTAGAACAAGACGACTACATCTAGAACAAGACGACCGCGTCTAGAACAAGACGACTACATCTAGAACAAGACCACCGCGTCTAGAACAAGACGACTACATCTAGAACAAGACCACCGCGTCTAGAACAAGACCACCGCGTCTAGTAGAAGACGACCGCATATAGAACAAGACGACCACGTCTAGAATAAGACGACCGCATCTAGAACAAGACGACTACATCAAGAACAAGACCACCGCGTCTAGAACAAGACCACCGCGTCTAGAACAAGACGACCGCATCTAGAACAAGACCACCGCGTCTAGAACAAGACGACCGCATCTAGAACAAGACGACCGCGTCTAGAACAAGACCACCGCGTCGAGAACAAGACGACCGCATCTAGAACAAGACGACCACGTCTAGAACAAGACGACCGCATCTAGAACAAGACGACTACATCTAGAACAAGACGACTGCATATTCTTAGGTTTTTTCGGTAAAGTCACGTAGGTAAAACATTACAATTAATAAAAATAAAAATCACGACGTTTCGGAGGCAACACAAGCTTCCGTCTTCAGGTGGAACCGTCAGCCACGACAGCTGTATCAAGTAAATGAGAGATTGCATGAGCTACCACTCCGTTTATATAATGGTTGGAGAGGGGGGAAGGGCCAAGTACAGCACACTTTTTAGAACAAGACGACCGCGTCTAGAACAAGACGACCGCGTCTAGAACAAGACGACCGCGTCTAGAACAAGACGACCGCGTCTAGAACAAGACGACTACATCTAGAACAAGACGACTACATCTAGAACAAGACGACTACATCTAGAACAAGACATCTAGAACAAGACGACCACGTCTAGAACAAGACGACTACATCTAGAACAAGACGACTACATCTAGAACAAGACATCTAGAACAAGACGACCGCGTCTAGAACAAGACGACTACATCTAGAACAAGACGACCGCGTCTAGAACAATACATCTAGAACAAGACGACCGCGTCTAGAACAAGACGACTGCATCTAGAACAAGACGACCGCGTCTAGAACAAGACGACCGCATCTAGAACAAGACGACCGCATCTAGAACAAGACGACCGCGTCTAGAACAAGACGACCGCGTCTAGAACAAGACGACCACATCTAGAACAAGACGACCACATCTAGAACAAGACGACTACATCTAGAACAAGACGACCGCGTCTAGAACAATACATCTAGAACAAGACGACCGCGTCTAGAACAAGACGACTGCATCTAGAACAAGACGACCGCGTCTAGCACAAGACGACCGCATCTAGAACAAGACGACCGCGTCTAGAACAAGACGACCGCGTCTAGAACAAGACGACCGCATCTAGAACAAGACGACCGCGTCTAGAACAAGACGACCGCATCTAGAACAAAACGACTGCATCTAGAACAAGACGACCGCATCTAGAACAAGATGACCGCATCTAGAACAAGACGACCGCATCTAGAACAAGACGACCGCATCTAGAACAAGACGACCGCATCTAGAACAAGACCACCGCGTCTAGAACAAGACGACTATATCTAGAACAAGACCACCGCGTCTAGAACAAGACGACTATATCTAGAACAAGACCACCGCGTCTAGAACAAGACGACTACATCTAGAACAAGACGACCGCGTCTAGAACAAGACCACCGTGTCTAGAAGAAGACGACCGCATATAGAACAAGACCACCGCGTCTAGAACAAGACGACCGCATCTAGAACAAGACCACCGCGTCTAGAACAAGACGACCGCATCTAGAACAAGACGACCGCGTCTAGAACAAGACCACCGCGTCGAGAACAAGACGACCGCATCTAGAACAAGACGACCGCGTCTAGAACAAGACGACCGCATCTAGAACAAGACGACTACATCTAGAACAAGACGACTGCATATTCTTAGGTTTTTTCGGTAAAGTCACGTAGGTAAAACATTACAATTAATAAAAATAAAATAAAAATCACGACGTTTCGGAGGCAACACAAGCTTCCGTCTTCAGGTGGAACCGTCAGCCACGACAGCTGTATCAAGTAAATGAGAGATTGCATGAGCTACCACTCCGTTTATATAATGGTTGGAGAGGGGGGAAGGGCCAAGTACAGCACACTTTTTAGAACAAGACGACCGCGTCTATAACAAGACGACCGCGTCTATAACAAGACGACCGCGTCTAGAACAAGACGACCGCGTCTAGAACAAGACGACCACATCTAGAACAAGACGACCACATCTAGAACAAGACGACCACATCTAGAACAAGACGACCGCGTCTAGAACAATACATCTAGAACAAGACGACCGCGTCTAGAACAAGACGACTGCATCTAGAACAAGACGACCGCGTCTATAACAATACATCTAGAACAAGACGACCGCGTCTAGAACAAGACGACTGCATCTAGAACAAGACGACCGCGTCTAGAACAAGACGACCGCATCTAGAACAAGACGACCGCGTCTAGAACAAGACGACCGCGTCTAGAACAAGACGACCACGTGTAGCACAAGACGACCACATCTAGAACAAGACGACTACATCTAGAACAAGACGACTAGAACAAGACGACCGCATCTAGAACAAGACGACTACATCTAGAACAAGACGACTGCATCTAGAACAAGACATCTAGAACAAGACGACCGCATCTAGAACAAGACGACTACATCTAGAACAAGACGACTACATCTAGAACAAGACATCTAGAACAAGACGACCGCATCTAGAACAAGATGACCGCATCTAGAACAAGACGACTACATCTAGAACAAGACGACCGCATCTAGAACAAGATGACCGCATCTAGAACAAGACATCTAGAACAAGACGACCGCATCTAGAACAAGATGACCGCATCTAGAACAAGACGACTACTTCTAGAACAAGACGACTACATCTAGAACAAGACGACTACATCTAGAACAAGACGACCGCATCTAGAACAAGATGACCGCATCTAGAACAAGACATCTAGAACAAGACGACCGCATCTAGAAAAAGACGACTACATCTAGAACAAGACGACCGCATCTAGAACAAGACGACCGCATCTAGAAAAAGACGACTACATCTAGAACAAGACGACCGCATCTAGAACAAGACGACCGCGTCTAGAACAAGACGACTGCATCTAGAACAAGACGACCGCGTCTAGAACAAGACGACCGCATCTAGAACAAGACGACCGCGTCTAGAACAAGACGACCGCATCTAGAACAAGACGACTGCATCTAGAACAAGACGACCGCGTCTATAACAATACATCTAGAACAAGACGACCGCGTCTAGAACAAGACGACTGCATCTAGAACAAGACGACCGCGTCTAGAACAAGACGACCGCATCTAGAACAAGACGACCGCGTCTAGAACAAGACGACCGCGTCTAGAACAAGACGACCACGTGTAGCACAAGACGACCACATCTAGAACAAGACGACTACATCTAGAACAAGACGACTAGAACAAGACGACCGCATCTAGAACAAGACGACTACATCTAGAACAAGACGACTGCATCTAGAACAAGACATCTAGAACAAGACGACCGCATCTAGAACAAGACGACTACATCTAGAACAAGACGACTACATCTAGAACAAGACATCTAGAACAAGACGACCGCATCTAGAACAAGATGACCGCATCTAGAACAAGACGACTACATCTAGAACAAGACGACTGCATCTAGAACAAGACATCTAGAACAAGACGACCGCATCTAGAACAAGACGACTACATCTAGAACAAGACGACTACATCTAGAACAAGACATCTAGAACAAGACGACCGCATCTAGAACAAGATGACCGCATCTAGAACAAGACGACTACATCTAGAACAAGACGACCGCATCTAGAACAAGATGACCGCATCTAGAACAAGACATCTAGAACAAGACGACCGCATCTAGAACAAGATGACCGCATCTAGAACAAGACGACTACTTCTAGAACAAGACGACTACATCTAGAACAAGACGACTACATCTAGAACAAGACGACCGCATCTAGAACAAGATGACCGCATCTAGAACAAGACATCTAGAACAAGACGACCGCATCTAGAAAAAGACGACTACATCTAGAACAAGACGACCGCATCTAGAACAAGACGACCGCATCTAGAAAAAGACGACTACATCTAGAACAAGACGACCGCATCTAGAACAAGACGACCGCGTCTAGAACAAGACGACTGCATCTAGAACAAGACGACCGCGTCTAGAACAAGACGACCGCATCTAGAACAAGACGACCGCGTCTAGAACAAGACGACCGCATCTAGAACAAGACGACTGCATCTAGAACAAGACGACCGCGTCTATAACAATACATCTAGAACAAGACGACCGCGTCTAGAACAAGACGACTGCATCTAGAACAAGACGACCGCGTCTAGAACAAGACGACCGCATCTAGAACAAGACGACCGCGTCTAGAACAAGACGACCGCGTCTAGAACAAGACGACCACGTGTAGCACAAGACGACCACATCTAGAACAAGACGACTACATCTAGAACAAGACGACTAGAACAAGACGACCGCATCTAGAACAAGACGACTACATCTAGAACAAGACGACTGCATCTAGAACAAGACATCTAGAACAAGACGACCGCATCTAGAACAAGATGACCGCATCTAGAACAAGACGACTACATCTAGAACAAGACGACCGCATCTAGAACAAGATGACCGCATCTAGAACAAGACATCTAGAACAAGACGACCGCATCTAGAACAAGATGACCGCATCTAGAACAAGACGACTACTTCTAGAACAAGACGACTACATCTAGAACAAGACGACTACATCTAGAACAAGACGACCGCATCTAGAACAAGATGACCGCATCTAGAACAAGACATCTAGAACAAGACGACCGCATCTAGAAAAAGACGACTACATCTAGAACAAGACGACCGCATCTAGAACAAGACGACCGCATCTAGAAAAAGACGACTACATCTAGAACAAGACGACCGCATCTAGAACAAGACGACCGCATCTAGAACAAGACGACCGCATCTAGAACAAGACGACTGCATCTAGAACAAGACGACTACATCTAGAACAAGACGACCGCATCTAGAACAAGACATCTAGAACAAGACGACCGCATCTAGAACAAGATGACCGCATCTAGAACAAGACGACTACATCTAGAACAAGACGACCGCATCTAGAACAAGACGACCGCATCTAGAACAAGACGACCGCATCTAGAACAAGAGCACCGCGTTTAGAACAATACATCTAGAACAAGACGACCGCGTCTAGAACAAGACGACTGCATCTAGAACAAGACGACTAGAACAAGACGACCGCATCTAGAACAAGACGACTACATCTAGAACAAGACGACTGCATCTAGAACAAGACATCTAGAACAAGACGACCGCATCTAGAACAAGACGACTACATCTAGAACAAGACGACTACATCTAGAACAAGACATCTAGAACAAGACGACCGCATCTAGAACAAGATGACCGCATCTAGAACAAGACGACTACATCTAGAACAAGACGACCGCATCTAGAACAAGATGACCGCATCTAGAACAAGACATCTAGAACAAGACGACCGCATCTAGAACAAGATGACCGCATCTAGAACAAGACGACTACTTCTAGAACAAGACGACTACATCTAGAACAAGACGACTACATCTAGAACAAGACGACCGCATCTAGAACAAGATGACCGCATCTAGAACAAGACATCTAGAACAAGACGACCGCATCTAGAAAAAGACGACTACATCTAGAACAAGACGACCGCATCTAGAACAAGACGACCGCATCTAGAAAAAGACGACTACATCTAGAACAAGACGACCGCATCTAGAACAAGACGACCGCGTCTAGAACAATACATCTAGAACAAGACGACCGCGTCTAGAACAAGACGACTGCATCTAGAACAAGACGACCGCGTCTAGAACAAGACGACCGCATCTAGAACAAGACGACCGCGTCTAGAACAAGACGACCGCATCTAGAACAAGACGACTGCATCTAGAACAAGACGACCGCGTCTATAACAATACATCTAGAACAAGACGACCGCGTCTAGAACAAGACGACTGCATCTAGAACAAGACGACCGCGTCTAGAACAAGACGACCGCATCTAGAACAAGACGACCGCGTCTAGAACAAGACGACCGCGTCTAGAACAAGACGACCACGTGTAGCACAAGACGACCACATCTAGAACAAGACGACTACATCTAGAACAAGACGACTAGAACAAGACGACCGCATCTAGAACAAGACGACTACATCTAGAACAAGACGACTGCATCTAGAACAAGACATCTAGAACAAGACGACCGCATCTAGAACAAGACGACTACATCTAGAACAAGACGACTACATCTAGAACAAGACATCTAGAACAAGACGACCGCATCTAGAACAAGATGACCGCATCTAGAACAAGACGACTACATCTAGAACAAGACGACCGCATCTAGAACAAGATGACCGCATCTAGAACAAGACATCTAGAACAAGACGACCGCATCTAGAACAAGATGACCGCATCTAGAACAAGACGACTACTTCTAGAACAAGACGACTACATCTAGAACAAGACGACTACATCTAGAACAAGACGACCGCATCTAGAACAAGATGACCGCATCTAGAACAAGACATCTAGAACAAGACGACCGCATCTAGAAAAAGACGACTACATCTAGAACAAGACGACCGCATCTAGAACAAGACGACCGCATCTAGAAAAAGACGACTACATCTAGAACAAGACGACCGCATCTAGAACAAGACGACCGCATCTAGAACAAGACGACCGCATCTAGAACAAGACGACTGCATCTAGAACAAGACGACTACATCTAGAACAAGACGACCGCATCTAGAACAAGACATCTAGAACAAGACGACCGCATCTAGAACAAGATGACCGCATCTAGAACAAGACGACTACATCTAGAACAAGACGACCGCATCTAGAACAAGACGACCGCATCTAGAACAAGACGACCGCATCTAGAACAAGATGACCGCATCTAGAACAAGATGACCGCATCTAGAAAAAGACGACTACATCTAGAACAAGACGACCGCATCTAGAACAAGACGACCGCATCTAGAACAAGACGACCGCATCTAGAAAAAGACGACTACATCTAGAACAAGACGACCGCATCTAGAACAAGACGACCGCATCTAGAACAAGGCGACTACATCTAGAACAAGACGACTACATCTAGAACAGAGAGTCCGGAACCCTGCTGTGGACCCAGGTGTGGTGGCCACGGGTGACCCCCGCTGCTGTGGGCTTGCAGGCTCGTGTTGTCATCCCGTAAGAGCTGCGCTTGGAGTCGTGGGAGATGACCCCCCCCCCTCTCCGGGGCTCGACAGGAACAAGCGTCGCTGGTGACACAGGACGAGCGAGTGAAGCATTGCGGGCAGAGGAGGCAGAGAGGGTCCCGGGGGAAAGTTCGGGGCGGAGGCGCGGCCAGGCCTCGAAGGTGGCACGGGTTGATGTGGCACGGGCTGAGGCGGCACGGGTTGAGGTGGCACGGGTTGATGTGGCAGGGGTTGATGTGGCACGGGTTGATGTCGCACGGGTTGATGTGGCACGGGTTGAGGCGGCACGGGTTGAGGCGGCACGGGTTGAGGCGGCACGGGTTGAGGCGCGCGCCTCTTGTGGCTCGAGGAGGCGCGGACCCCTCTCCACAAGGCCGCGTAATGCGCGCGGAATGTGAACGCGCATCGAGGAAATTATCTTCAACGCACCCCCGAGGCCCAGTGTCGGCCAACACGCTGGGCCAGGCGTCACATCCAACACCCCTAGCACCCCCATCCACCCCCTACACACAGTAACCACGCACAACATCACCCTGCACACAGTAACCGCACACACCATCACCCTGCACACAGTAACCACACACACCATCACCCTGCACACAGTAACCACACACACCATCACCCTGTATACAGTAACCACACACACCATCACCCCGCACACAGTAACCACACACACCATCACCCTGTACACAGTAACCACACACACCATCACCCCGCACACAGTAACCACACACACCATCACCCTGCACACAGTAACCACACACACCATCACCACACACACAGTAACCACACACACCATCACCCTGCACACAGTAACCACACACACCATCACCCCGCACACAGTAACCACATACACCATCACCCCGCACACAGTAACCACACACACCATCACCCTGTACACAGTAACCGAACACACCATCACCACACACACAGTAACCACACACACCATCACCCTGCACACAGTAACCACACACACCATCACCACACACACAGTAACCACACACACCATCACCCTGCACACACAGTAACCACGCACACCATCACCCTGCACACAGTAACCACACACACCATCACCCTGCACACAGTAACCACACACACCATCACCCTGCACACAGTAACCACACACACCATCACCCTGCACACAGTAACCACACACACCATCACCCCGCACACAGTAACCACACACACCATCACCCCGCACACAGTAACCACACACACCATCACCCTGCACACAGTAACCACACACACCATCACCCTGTACACAGTAACCACACACACCATCACCACACACAGTAACCACACACACCATCACCCTATACACAGTAACCACACACACCATCACCCTGTACACAGTAACCACACACCATCACCCTGCACACAGTAACCACACACACCATCACCACACACATTAACCACACACACCATCACCCTGCACACACAGTAACCACGCACAACATCACCCTGCACACAGTAACCACACACACCATCACCCTGCACACAGTAACCACACACACCATCACCCTGCACACAGTAACCACACACACCATCACCCTGTATACAGTAACCACACACACCATCACCCCGCACACAGTAACCACACACACCATCACCCTGTACACAGTAACCACACACACCATCACCCCGCACACAGTAACCACACACACCATCACCCTGTACACAGTAACCGAACACACCATCACCACACACACAGTAACCACACACACCATCACCCTGCACACAGTAACCACACACACCATCACCCTGTACACAGTAACCACACACACCATCACCACACACACAGTAACCACACAAACCATCACCCTGCACACAGTAACCACACACACCATCACCCTGCACACAGTAACCGAACACACCATCACCCTGCACACACAGTAACCACGCGCACACCATCACCCTGCACACAGTAACCACACACACCATCACCCTGCACACAGTAACCACACACACCATCACCCTGTACACAGTAACCACACACACCATCACCCTGCACACAGTAATCACACACCCCATCACCACACACAGTAACCACACACACCATCACCCTGCACACACAGTAACCACGCGCACACCATCACCCTGCACACAGTAACCACACACACCATCACCCTGCACACAGTAACCACACACACCATCACCCTGCACACAGTAACCACACACACCATCACTACACACACAGTAACCACACACACCATCACCCTGCACACAGTAACCACACACACCATCACTACACACACAGTAACCACACACACCATCACTACACACACAGTAACCACACACCATCACCTCGCACACAGTAACCACACAAACCATCACCCTGCACACAGTAACCACACACACCATCACCCCGCACACAGTAACCACATACACCATCACCCCGCACACAGTAACCACACACACCATCACCCTGTACACGGTAACCACACACACCATCACCACACACACAGTAACCACACACACCATCACCCTGCACACAGTAACCACACACACCATCACCCTGTACACAGTAACCACACACACCATCACCACACACAGTAACCACACACACCATCACCCTGCACACAGTAACCACACACCATCACCACACACACAGTAACCACACACACCATCACCCTGCACACACAGCAACCACGCACACCATCACCCTGCACACAGTAACCACACACACCACCCTGCACACAGTAACCACACACACCATCACCCTGCACACAGTAACCACACACACCATCACCCTGCACACAGTAACCACACACACCATCACCCTGCACACAGTAACCACACACACCATCACCCTGTACACAGTAACCACACACACCATCACCCCGCACACAGTAACCACACACACCATCACCCCGCACACAGTAACCACACACACCATCACCCCGCACACAGTAACCACACACACCATCACCCTGCACACAGTAACCACACACACCATCACCACACACACAGTAACCACACACACCATCACCACACACACAGTAACCACACACACCATCACCCTGTACACAGTAACCACACACACCATCACCCTGCACACAGTAACCACACACACCATCACCCTGCACACAGTAACCACACACACCATCACCCCGCACACAGTAACCACACACACCATCACCCTGCACACAGTAACCACACACACCATCACCCTGTACACAGTAACCACACACACCATCACCCTGTACACAGTAACCACACACACCATCACCCTGTACACAGTAACCACACACACCATAACCCCGCACACAGTAACCACACACACCATCACCCTGCACACATAACCACACACACCATCACCACACACACAGTAACCACACACACCATCACCTTGCACACAGTAACCACACACACCATCACCACACACACAGTAACCACACACCATCACCACACACACAGTAACCACACACACACACCATCACCCTGCACACAGTAACCATACACACCATCACCCTGCACACAGTAACCACACACACCATCACCACACACACAGTAACCACACACACCATCACCCTGCACACACAGTAACCACGCACACCATCACCCTGCACACAGTAACCACACACACCATCACCCTGCACACAGTAACCACACACACCATCACCCTGCACACAGTAACCACACACACCATCACCACACACACAGTAACCACACACACCATCACCCTGCACACAGTAACCACACACACCATCACCACACACACAGTAACCACCCACCATCACCACACACACAGTAACCACACACACACACCATCACCCTGCACACAGTAACCATACACACCATCACCCTGCACACAGTAACCACACACACCATCACCCTGCACACAGTAACCACACACACCATCACCACACACACAGTAACCACACACACCATCACCCTGCACACACAGTCACCACGCACACCATCACCCTGCACACAGTAACCACACACACCATCACCCTGCACACAGTAACCACACACACCATCACCCTGTACACAGTAACCACACACACCATCACCCTGCACACAGTAACCACACACCCCATCACCACACACAGTAACCACACACACCATCACCCTGCACACACAGTAACCACGCGCACACCATCACCCTGCACACAGTAACCACACACACCATCACCCTGCACACAGTAACCACACACACCATCACCCTGTATACAGTAAACACACACACAATCACCTCGCACACAGTAACCACACACACCATCACCCTGTACACAGTAACCACACACACCATCACCCCGCACACAGTAACCACACACACCATCACCCTGCACACAGTAACCACACACACCATCACCACACACACAGTAACCACACAAACCATCACCCTGCACACAGTAACCACACACACCATCACCCTGTACACAGTAACCACACACACCATCACCACACACAGTAACCACACACACCATCACCCTGCACACAGTAACCACACACCATCACCACACACACAGTAACCACACACACCATCACCGTGCACACACAGCAACCACGCACACCATCACCCTGCACACAGTAACCACACACACCATCACCCTGCACACAGTAACCACACACACCATCACCCTGCACACAGTAACCACACACACCATCACCCTGCACACAGTAACCACACACACCATCACCCTGCACACAGTAACCACACACCATCACCCTGTACACAGTAACCACACACACCATCACCCCGCACACAGTAACCACACACACCATCACCCCGCACACAGTAACCACACACACCATCACCCCGCACACAGTAACCACACACACCATCACCCTGCACACACAGTAACCACACACACCATCACCCTGCACACAGTAACCACACACACCATCACCACACACACAGTAACCACACACACCATCACCACACACACAGTAATCACACACACCATCACCCTGTACACAGTAACCACACACACCATCACCCTGCACACAGTAACCACACACACCATCACCACACACGGTAACCATACACACCATCACCCTGCACACACAGTAACCACGCACACCATCACCCTGCACACAGTAACCACACACACCATCACCCTGCACACAGTAACCACACACACCATCACCCCGCACACAGTAACCACACACACCATCACCCTGCACACAGTAACCACACACACCATCACCCTGCACACAGTAACCACACACACCATCACCCTGTACACAGTAACCACACACACCATCACCCCGCACACAGTAACCACACACACCATCACCCCGCACACAGTAACCACACACACCATCACCCCGCACACAGTAACCACACACACCATCACCCTGCACACACAGTAACCACACACACCATCACCCTGCACACAGTAACCACACACACCATCACCACACACACAGTAACCACACACACCATCACCACACACACAGTAACCACACACACCATCACCCTGTACACAGTAACCACACACACCATCACCCTGCACACAGTAACCACACACACCATCACCCTGCACACAGTAACCACACACACCATCACCCCGCACACAGTAACCACACACACCATCACCCTGCACACAGTAACCACACACACCATCACCCTGTACACAGTAACCACACACACCATCACCCTGTACACAGTAACCACACACACCATCACCCTGTACACAGTAACCACACACACCATAACCCCGCACACAGTAACCACACACACCATCACCCTGCACACATAACCACACACACCATCACCACACACACAGTAACCACACACACCATCACCTTGCACACAGTAACCACACACACCATCACCACACACACAGTAACCACACACCATCACCACACACACAGTAACCACACACACACACCATCACCCTGCACACAGTAACCATACACACCATCACCCTGCACACAGTAACCACACACACCATCACCACACACACAGTAACCACACACACCATCACCCTGCACACACAGTAACCACGCACACCATCACCCTGCACACAGTAACCACACACACCATCACCCTGCACACAGTAACCACACACACCATCACCCTGCACACAGTAACCACACACACCATCACCACACACACAGTAACCACACACACCATCACCCTGCACACAGTAACCACACACACCATCACCACACACACAGTAACCACCCACCATCACCACACACACAGTAACCACACACACACACCATCACCCTGCACACAGTAACCATACACACCATCACCCTGCACACAGTAACCACACACACCATCACCCTGCACACAGTAACCACACACACCATCACCACACACACAGTAACCACACACACCATCACCCTGCACACACAGTCACCACGCACACCATCACCCTGCACACAGTAACCACACACACCATCACCCTGCACACAGTAACCACACACACCATCACCCTGTACACAGTAACCACACACACCATCACCCTGCACACAGTAACCACACACCCCATCACCACACACAGTAACCACACACACCATCACCCTGCACACAGTAACCACACACCCCATCACCACACACAGTAACCACGCGCACACCATCACCCTGCACACAGTAACCACACACACCATCACCCTGCACACAGTAACCACACACACCATCACCCTGTATACAGTAAACACACACACCATCACCTCGCACACAGTAACCACACACACCATCACCCTGTACACAGTAACCACACACACCATCACCCCGCACACAGTAACCACACACACCATCACCCTGCACACAGTAACCACACACACCATCACCACACACACAGTAACCACACAAACCATCACCCTGCACACCGTAACCACACACACCATCACCCTGTACACAGTAACCACACACACCATCACCACACACAGTAACCACACACACCATCACCCTGCACACAGTAACCACACACCATCACCACACACACAGTAACCACACACACCATCACCCTGCACACACAGCAACCACGCACACCATCACCCTGCACACAGTAACCACACACACCATCACCCTGCACACAGTAACCACACACACCATCACCCTGCACACAGTAACCACACACACCATCACCCTGCACACAGTAACCACACACACCATCACCCTGCACACAGTAACCACACACACCATCACCCTGTACACAGTAACCACACACACCATCACCCCGCACACAGTAACCACACACACCATCACCCCGCACACAGTAACCACACACACCATCACCCCGCACACAGTAACCACACACACCATCACCCTGCACACACAGTAACCACACACACCATCACCCTGCACACAGTAACCACACACACCATCACCACACACACAGTAACCACACACACCATCACCACACACACAGTAATCACACACACCATCACCCTGTACACAGTAACCACACACACCATCACCCTGCACACAGTAACCACACACACCATCACCCTGCACACACAGTAACCACGCACACCATCACCCTGCACACAGTAACCACACACACCATCACCCTGCACACAGTAACCACACACACCATCACCCCGCACACAGTAACCACACACACCATCACCCTGCACACAGTAACCACACACACCATCACCCTGTACACAGTAACCACACACACCATCACCCTGTACACAGTAACCACACACACCATCACCCTGTATACAGTAACCACACACACCATCACCCTGTACACAGTAACCACACACACCATAACCCCGCACACAGTAACCACACACACCATCACCATGCACACATAACCACACACACCATCACCACACACACAGTAACCACACACACCATCACCCTGCACACAGTAACCACACACACCATCACCACACACACAGTAACCACACACCATCACCACACACACAGTAACCACACACACACACCATCACCCTGCACACAGTAACCACACACACCATCACCCTGTACACAGTAACCACACACACCATCACCCTGTACACAGTAACCACACACACCATCACCCTGTACACAGTAACCACACACACCATAACCCCGCACACAGTAACCACACACACCATCACCCTGCACACATAACCACACACACCATCACCACACACACAGTAACCACACACACCATCACCTTGCACACAGTAACCACACACACCATCACCACACACACAGTAACCACACACCATCACCACACACACAGTAACCACACACACACACCATCACCCTGCACACAGTAACCATACACACCATCACCCTGCACACAGTAACCACACACACCATCACCACACACACAGTAACCACACACACCATCACCCTGCACACACAGTAACCACGCACACCATCACCCTGCACACAGTAACCACACACACCATCACCCTGCACACAGTAACCACACACACCATCACCCTGCACACAGTAACCACACACACCATCACCACACACACAGTAACCACACACACCATCACCCTGCACACAGTAACCACACACACCATCACCACACACACAGTAACCACCCACCATCACCACACACACAGTAACCACACACACACACCATCACCCTGCACACAGTAACCATACACACCATCACCCTGCACACAGTAACCACACACACCATCACCCTGCACACAGTAACCACACACACCATCACCACACACACAGTAACCACACACACCATCACCCTGCACACACAGTCACCACGCACACCATCACCCTGCACACAGTAACCACACACACCATCACCCTGCACACAGTAACCACACACACCATCACCCTGTACACAGTAACCACACACACCATCACCCTGCACACAGTAACCACACACCCCATCACCACACACAGTAACCACACACACCATCACCCTGCACACAGTAACCACACACCCCATCACCACACACAGTAACCACGCGCACACCATCACCCTGCACACAGTAACCACACACACCATCACCCTGCACACAGTAACCACACACACCATCACCCTGTATACAGTAAACACACACACCATCACCTCGCACACAGTAACCACACACACCATCACCCTGTACACAGTAACCACACACACCATCACCCCGCACACAGTAACCACACACACCATCACCCTGCACACAGTAACCACACACACCATCACCACACACACAGTAACCACACAAACCATCACCCTGCACACCGTAACCACACACACCATCACCCTGTACACAGTAACCACACACACCATCACCACACACAGTAACCACACACACCATCACCCTGCACACAGTAACCACACACCATCACCACACACACAGTAACCACACACACCATCACCCTGCACACACAGCAACCACGCACACCATCACCCTGCACACAGTAACCACACACACCATCACCCTGCACACAGTAACCACACACACCATCACCCTGCACACAGTAACCACACACACCATCACCCTGCACACAGTAACCACACACACCATCACCCTGCACACAGTAACCACACACACCATCACCCTGTACACAGTAACCACACACACCATCACCCCGCACACAGTAACCACACACACCATCACCCCGCACACAGTAACCACACACACCATCACCCCGCACACAGTAACCACACACACCATCACCCTGCACACACAGTAACCACACACACCATCACCCTGCACACAGTAACCACACACACCATCACCACACACACAGTAACCACACACACCATCACCACACACACAGTAATCACACACACCATCACCCTGTACACAGTAACCACACACACCATCACCCTGCACACAGTAACCACACACACCATCACCCTGCACACACAGTAACCACGCACACCATCACCCTGCACACAGTAACCACACACACCATCACCCTGCACACAGTAACCACACACACCATCACCCCGCACACAGTAACCACACACACCATCACCCTGCACACAGTAACCACACACACCATCACCCTGTACACAGTAACCACACACACCATCACCCTGTACACAGTAACCACACACACCATCACCCTGTATACAGTAACCACACACACCATCACCCTGTACACAGTAACCACACACACCATAACCCCGCACACAGTAACCACACACACCATCACCATGCACACATAACCACACACACCATCACCACACACACAGTAACCACACACACCATCACCCTGCACACAGTAACCACACACACCATCACCACACACACAGTAACCACACACCATCACCACACACACAGTAACCACACACACACACCATCACCCTGCACACAGTAACCATACACACCATCACCCTGCACACAGTAACCACACACACCATCTCCACACACACAGTAACCACACACACCATCACCCTGCACACACAGTAACCACGCACACCATCACCCTGCACACAGTAACCACACACACCATCACCCTGCACACAGTAACCACACACACCATCACCCTGCACACAGTAACCACACACACCATCACCACACACACAGTAACCACCCACCATCACCACACACACAGTAACCACACACACACACCATCACCCTGCACACAGTAACCATACACACCATCACCCTGCACACAGTAACCACACACACCATCACCCTGCACACAGTAACCACACACACCATCACCACACACACAGTAACCACACACACCATCACCCTGCACACACAGTAACCACGCACACCATCACCCTGCACACAGTAACCACACACACCATCACCCTGCACACAGTAACCACACACACCATCACCCTGTACACAGTAACCACACACACCATCACCCTGCACACAGTAACCACACACACCATCACCACACACAGTAACCACACACACCATCACCCTGCACACACAGTAACCACGCACAACATCACCCTGCACACAGTAACCACACACACCATCACCCTGCACACAGTAACCACACACACCATCACCCTGTACACAGTAACCACACACACCATCACCCTGCACACAGTAACCACACACCCCATCACCACACACAGTAACCACACACACCATCACCCTGCACACACAGTAACCACGCACACCATCACCCTGCACACAGTAACCACACACACCATCACCCTGCACACAGTAACCACACACACCATCACCCTGTATACAGTAAACACACACACCATCACCTCGCACACAGTAACCACACACACCATCACCCTGTACACAGTAACCACACACACCATCACCCCGCACACAGTAACCACACACACCATCACCCTGCACACAGTAACCACACACACCATCACCACACACACAGTAACCACACAAACCATCACCCTGCACACAGTAACCACACACACCATCACCCTGTACACAGTAACCACACACACCATCACCACACACAGTAACCACACACACCATCACCCTGCACACAGTAACCACACACCATCACCACACACACAGTAACCACACACACCATCACCCTGCACACACAGCAACCACGCACACCATCACCCTGCACACAGTAACCACACACACCATCACCCTGCACACAGTAACCACACACACCATCACCCTGCACACAGTAACCACACACACCATCACCCTGCACACAGTAACCACACACACCATCACCCTGCACACAGTAACCACACACACCATCACCCTGTACACAGTAACCACACACACCATCACCCCGCACACAGTAACCACACACACCATCACCCCGCACACAGTAACCACACACACCATCACCCTGCACACAGTAACCACACACACCATCACCCTGCACACACAGTAACCACACACACCATCACCCTGCACACAGTAACCACACACACCATCACCACACACACAGTAACCACACACACCATCACCACACACACAGTAATCACACACACCATCACCCTGTACACAGTAACCACACACACCATCACCCTGCACACAGTAACCACACACACCATCACCACACACGGTAACCATACACACCATCACCCTGCACACACAGTAACCACGCACACCATCACCCTGCACACAGTAACCACACACACCATCACCCTGCACACAGTAACCACACACACCATCACCCCGCACACAGTAACCACACACACCATCACCCTGCACACAGTAACCACACACACCATCACCCTGTACACAGTAACCACACACACCATCACCCTGTACACAGTAACCACACACACCATCACCCTGTATACAGTAACCACACACACCATCACCCTGTACACAGTAACCACACACACCATAACCCCGCACACAGTAACCACACACACCATCACCATGCACACATAACCACACACACCATCACCACACACACAGTAACCACACACACCATCACCCTGCACACAGTAACCACACACACCATCACCACACACACAGTAACCACACACCATCACCACACACACAGTAACCACACACACACACCATCACCCTGCACACAGTAACCATACACACCATCACCCTGCACACAGTAACCACACACACCATCTCCACACACACAGTAACCACACACACCATCACCCTGCACACACAGTAACCACGCACACACACCATCACCCTGCACACAGTAACCACACACACCATCACCCTGCACACAGTAACCACACACACCATCACCCTGCACACAGTAACCACACACACCATCACCACACACACAGTAACCACACACACCATCACCCTGCACACAGTAACCACACACACCATCACCACACACACAGTAACCACCCACCATCACCACACACACAGTAACCACACACACACACCATCACCCTGCACACAGTAACCATACACACCATCACCCTGCACACAGTAACCACACACACCATCACCCTGCACACAGTAACCACACACCCCATCACCACACACACAGTAACCACACACACCATCACCCTGCACACACAGTAACCACGCACACCATCACCCTGCACACAGTAACCACACACACCATCACCCTGCACACAGTAACCACACACACCATCACCATGCACACATAACCACACACACCATCACCACACACACAGTAACCACACACACCATCACCCTGCACACAGTAACCACACACACCATCACCACACACACAGTAACCACACACCATCACCACACACACAGTAACCACACACACACACCATCACCCTGCACACAGTAACCATACACACCATCACCCTGCACACAGTAACCACACACACCATCTCCACACACACAGTAACCACACACACCATCACCCTGCACACACAGTAACCACGCACACCATCACCCTGCACACAGTAACCACACACACCATCACCCTGCACACAGTAACCACACACACCATCACCCTGCACACAGTAACCACACACACCATCACCACACACACAGTAACCACACACACCATCACCCTGCACACAGTAACCACACACACCATCACCACACACACAGTAACCACCCACCATCACCACACACACAGTAACCACACACACACACCATCACCCTGCACACAGTAACCATACACACCATCACCCTGCACACAGTAACCACACACACCATCACCCTGCACACAGTAACCACACACACCATCACCACACACACAGTAACCACACACACCATCACCCTGCACACACAGTAACCACGCACACCATCACCCTGCACACAGTAACCACACACACCATCACCCTGCACACAGTAACCACACACACCATCACCCTGTACACAGTAACCACACACACCATCACCCTGCACACAGTAACCACACACACCATCACCACACACAGTAACCACACACACCATCACCCTGCACACACAGTAACCACGCACAACATCACCCTGCACACAGTAACCACACACACCATCACCCTGCACACAGTAACCACACACACCATCACCCTGCACACAGTAACCACACACATCATCACCCTGTATACAGTAACCACACACACCATCACCTCGCACACAGTAACCACACACACCATCACCCTGTACACAGTAACCACACACACCATCACCCTGCACACAGTAACCACACACACCATCACCCTGTACACAGTAACCACACACACCATCACCCCGCACACAGTAACCACACACACCATCACCCCGCACACAGTAACCACACACACCATCACCCTGCACACAGTAACCACACACCATCACCACACACACAGTAACCACACACCATCACCACACACACAGTAACCACACACACACACCATCACCCTGCACACAGTAACCATACACACCATCACCCTGCACACAGTAACCACACACACCATCACCCTGCACACAGTAACCACACACACCATCACCACACACACAGTAACCACACACACCATCACCCTGCACACAGTAACCACACACACCATCACCACACACACAGTAACCACCCACCATCACCACACACACAGTAACCACACACACACACCATCACCCTGCACACAGTAACCATACACACCATCACCCTGCACACAGTAACCACACACACCATCACCCTGCACACAGTAACCACACACACCATCACCACACACACAGTAACCACACACACCATCACCCTGCACACACAGTAACCACGCACACCATCACCACACACACAGTAACCACACACACCATCACCCTGCACACACAGTAACCACACACACCATCACCACACACACAGTAACCACACACACCATCACCCTGCACACAGTAACCACACACACCATCACCCTGCACACAGTAACCACACACACCATCACCCTGTACACAGTAACCACACACACCATCATCCTGTATACAGTAACCACACACACCATCACCCTGTACACAGTAACCACACTCACCATAACCCCGCACACAGTAACCACACACACCATCACCCTGCACACATAACCACACACACCATCACCACACACACAGTAACCACACACACCATCACCCTGCACACAGTAACCACACACACCATCACCACACACACAGTAACCACACACCATCACCACACACACAGTAACCACAGACACACACTATCACCCTGCACACAGTAACCATACACACCATCACCTTGCACACAGTAACCACACACACCATCACCACACACACAGTAACCACAGACACACACCATCACCCTGCACACAGTAACCATACACACCATCACCCTGCACACAGTAACCACACACACCATCACCCTGCACACAGTAACCACATACACCATCACCCTGCACACAGTAACCACACACACCATCACCCTGCACACAGTAACCACACACACCATCACCCTGTAAACAGTAAACACACACACCATCACCCTGCACACAGTAACCACACACAGTAACCACACACACCATCACCCTGCACACACAGTAACCACGCACAACATCACCCTGCACACAGTAACCACACACACCATCACCCTGCACACAGTAACCACACACACCATCACCCTGCACACAGTAACCACACACACCATCACCCTGTATACAGTAACCACACACACCATCACCTCGCACACAGTAACCACACACACCATCACCCTGTACACAGTAACCACACACACCATCACCCTGCACACAGTAACCACACACACCATCACCCTTTACACAGTAACCACACACACCATCACCCCGCACACAGTAACCACACACACCATCACCCCGCACACAGTAACCACACACACCATCACCCTGTACACAGTAACCACACACACCATCACCCCACACACAGTAACCACACACACCATCACCCTGCACACACAGTAACCACACACACCATCACCCTGCACACAGTAACCACACACACCATCACCACACACACAGTAACCACACACACCATCACCACACACACAGTAACCACACACACCATCACCCTGTACACAGTAACCACACACACCATCACCCTGCACACAGTAACCACACACACCAACACCACACACAGTAACCATACACACCATCACCCTGCACACACAGTAACCACGCACACCATCACCCTGCACACAGTAACCACACACACCATCACCCTGCACACAGTAACCACACACACCATCACCCCGCACACAGTAACCACACACACCATCACCCTGCACACAGTAACCACACACACCATCACCCTGTACACAGTAACCACACACACCATCACCCTGTACACAGTAACCACACACACCATCATCCTGTATACAGTAACCACACACACCATCACCCTGTACACAGTAACCACACTCACCATAACCCCGCACACAGTAACCACACACACCATCACCCTGTAAACAGTAAACACACACACCATCACCCTGCACACAGTAACCACACACACCAACACCACACACAGTAACCACACACACCATCACCCTGCACACACAGTAACCACGCACAACATCACCCTGCACACAGTAACCACACACACCATCACCCTGCACACAGTAACCACACACACCATCACCCTGCACACAGTAACCACACACACCATCACCCTGTATA
This sequence comes from Lampetra fluviatilis, assembly GCF_964198595.1. Lineage (NCBI taxonomy): Eukaryota > Metazoa > Chordata > Hyperoartia > Petromyzontiformes > Petromyzontidae > Lampetra > Lampetra fluviatilis. The sequence goes on along the minus strand of NC_136284.1, from coordinate 955,826 downwards.
CAGTAACCACACACACCATCACCTCGCACACAGTAACCACACACACCATCACCCTGTACACAGTAACCACACACACCATCACCCTGCACACAGTAACCACACACACCATCACCCTGTACACAGTAACCACACACACCATCACCCCGCACACAGTAACCACACACACCATCACCCCGCACACAGTAACCACACACACCATCACCCTGTACACAGTAACCACACAAACCATCACCCCGCACACAGTAACCACACACACCATCACCCTGCACACACAGTAACCACACACACCATCACCCTGCACACAGTAACCACACACACCATCACCACACACACAGTAACCACACACACCATCACCACACACACAGTAACCACACACACCATCACCCTGTACACAGTAACCACACACACCATCACCCTGCACACAGTAACCACACACACCATCACCACACACAGTAACCATACACACCATCACCCTGCACACACAGTAACCACGCACACCATCACCCTGCACACAGTAACCACACACACCATCACCCTGCACACAGTAACCACACACACCATCACCCCGCACACAGTAACCACACACACCATCACCCTGCACACAGTAACCACACACACCATCACCCTGTACACAGTAACCACACACACCATCACCCTGTACACAGTAACCACACACACCATCATCCTGTATACAGTAACCACACACACCATCACCCTGTACACAGTAACCACACTCACCATAACCCCGCACACAGTAACCACACACACCATCACCCTGCACACATAACCACACACACCATCACCACACACACAGTAACCACACACACCATCACCCTGCACACAGTAACCACACACACCATCACCACACACACAGTAACCACACACCATCACCACACACACAGTAACCACAGACACACACCATCACCCTGCACACAGTAACCATACACACCATCACCCTGCACACAGTAACCACACACACCATCACCCTGCACACAGTAACCACACACACCATCACCACACACAGTAACCATACACACCATCACCCTGCACACACAGTAACCACGCACACCATCACCCTGCACACAGTAACCACACACACCATCACCCTGCACACAGTAACCACACACACCATCACCCCGCACACAGTAACCACACACACCATCACCCTGCACACAGTAACCACACACACCATCACCCTGTACACAGTAACCACACACACCATCACCCTGTACACAGTAACCACACACACCATCATCCTGTATACAGTAACCACACACACCATCACCCTGTACACAGTAACCACACACACCATCACCCTGTACACAGTAACCACACTCACCATAACCCCGCACACAGTAACCACACACACCATCACCCTGCACACAGTAACCACACACACCATCACCCTGTACACAGTAACCACACACACCATCACCCTGTACACAGTAACCACACACACCATCATCCTGTATACAGTAACCACACACACCATCACCCTGCACACAGTAACCACACACACCATCACCCTGTACACAGTAACCACACTCACCATAACCCCGCACACAGTAACCACACACACCATCACCCTGCACACATAACCACACACACCATCACCACACACACAGTAACCACACACACCATCACCCTGCACACAGTAACCACACACACCATCACCACACACACAGTAACCACAGACACACACCATCACCCTGCACACAGTAACCATACACACCATCACCCTGCACACAGTAACCACACATACCATCACCACACACACAGTAACCACACACACCATCACCCTGCACACACAGTAACCACGCACACCATCACCCTGCACACAGTAACCACACACACCATCACCCTGCACACAGTAACCACACACACCATCACCCTGCACACAGTAACCACACACACCATCACCACACACACAGTAACCACACACCATCACCACACACACAGTAACCACACACACACACCATCACCCTGCGCACAGTAACCACACACACCATCACCCTGCACACAGTAACCACACACACCATCACCCTGCACACAGTAACCACACACACCATCACCACACACACAGTAACCACACACACCATCACCCTGCACACAGTAACCACACACACCATCACCACACACACAGTAACCACCCACCATCACCACACACACAGTAACCACACACACACACCATCACCCTGCACACAGTAACCATACACACCATCACCCTGCACACAGTAACCACACACACCATCACCCTGCACACAGTAACCACACACACCATCACCACACACACAGTAACCACACACACCATCACCCTGCACACACAGTAACCACGCACACCATCACCCTGCACACAGTAACCACACACACCATCACCCTGCACACAGTAACCACACACACCATCACCCTGTAAACAGTAACCACACACACCATCACCCTGCACACAGTAACCACACACACCATCACCACACACAGTAACCACACACACCATCACCCTGCACACACAGTAACCACGCACAACATCACCCTGCACACAGTAACCACACACACCATCACCCTGCACACAGTAACCACACACACCATCACCCTGCACACAGTAACCACACACACCATCACCCTGTATACAGTAACCACACACACCATCACCTCGCACACAGTAACCACACACACCATCACCCTGTACACAGTAACCACACACACCATCACCCTGCACACAGTAACCACACACACCATCACCCTGTACACAGTAACCACACACACCATCACCCCGCACACAGTAACCACACACACCATCACCCCGCACACAGTAACCACACACACCATCACCCTGTACACAGTAACCACACACACCATCACCCCGCACACAGTAACCACACACACCATCACCCTGCACACACAGTAACCACACACACCATCACCCTGCACACAGTAACCACACACACCATCACCACACACACAGTAACCACACACACCATCACCACACACACAGTAACCACACACACCATCACCCTGTACACAGTAACCACACACACCATCACCCTGCACACAGTAACCACACACACCATCACCACACACAGTAACCATACACACCATCACCCTGCACACACAGTAACCACGCACACCATCACCCTGCACACAGTAACCACACACACCATCACCCTGCACACAGTAACCACACACACCATCACCCCGCACACAGTAACCACACACACCATCACCCTGCACACAGTAACCACACACACCATCACCCTGTACACAGTAACCACACACACCATCACCCTGTACACAGTAACCACACACACCATCATCCTGTATACAGTAACCACACACACCATCACCCTGTACACAGTAACCACACTCACCATAACCCCGCACACAGTAAGCACACACACCATCACCCTGCACACATAACCACACACACCATCACCACACACACAGTAACCACACACACCATCACCCTGCACACAGTAACCACACACCATCACCACACACACAGTAACCACACACCATCACCACACACACAGTAACCACAGACACACACCATCACCCTGCACACAGTAACCATACACACCATCACCCTGCACACAGTAACCACACACACCATCACCACACACACAGTAACCACAGACACACACCATCACCCTGCACACAGTAACCATACACACCATCACCCTGCACACAGTAACCACACACACCATCACCACACACACAGTAACCACACACACCATCACCCTGCACACACAGTAACCACGCACACCATCACCCTGCACACAGTAACCACACACACCATCACCCTGCACACAGTAACCACACACACCATCACCCTGCACACAGTAACCACACACACCATCACCACACACACAGTAACCACACACCATCACCACACACACAGTAACCACACACACACACACCATCACCCTGCGCACAGTAACCACACACACCATCACCCTGCACACAGTAACCACACACACCATCACCCTGCACACAGTAACCACACACACCATCACCACACACACAGTAACCACACACACCATCACCCTGCACACAGTAACTACACACACCATCACCACACACACAGTAACCACCCACCATCACCACACACACAGTAACCACACACACACACCATCACCCTGCACACAGTAACCATACACACCATCACCCTGCACACAGTAACCACACACACCATCACCCTGCACACAGTAACCACACACACCATCACCACACACACAGTAACCACACACACCATCACCCTGCACACACAGTAACCACGCACACCATCACCCTGCACACAGTAACCACACACACCATCACCCTGCACACAGTAACCACACACACCATCACCCTGTAAACAGTAACCACACACACCATCACCCTGCACACAGTAACCACACACACCATCACCACACACAGTAACCACACACACCATCACCCTGCACACACAGTAACCACGCACAACATCACCTTGCACACAGTAACCACACACACCATCACCCTGCACACAGTAACCACACACACCATCACCCTGCACACAGTAACCACACACACCATCACCCCGCACACAGTAACCACACACACCATCACCCCGCACACAGTAACCACACACACCATCACCCTGCACACAGTAACCACACACCATCACCACACACACAGTAACCACACACACCATCACCCTGCACACAGTAACCACACACACCATCACCCTGCACACAGTAACCACACACACCATCACCCTGTACACAGTAACCACACACACCATCACCCCGCACACAGTAACCACACACACCATCACCCCGCACACAGTAACCACACACACCATCACCCCGCACACAGTAACCACACACACCATCACCCTGCACACACAGTAACCACACACACCATCACCCTGCACACAGTAACCACACACACCATCACCACACACACAGTAACCACACACACCATCACCACACACACAGTAACCACACACACCATCACCCTGTACACAGTAACCACACACACCATCACCCTGCACACAGTAACCACACACACCATCACCACACACAGTAACCATACACACCATCACCCTGCACACACAGTAACCACGCACACCATCACCCTGCACACAGTAACCACACACACCATCACCCTGCACACAGTAACCACACACACCATCACCCCGCACACAGTAACCACACACACCATCACCCTGCACACAGTAACCACACACACCATCACCCTGTACACAGTAACCACACACACCATCACCCTGTACACAGTAACCACACACACCATCACCCTGTATACAGTAACCACACACACCATCACCCTGTACACAGTAACCACACACACCATAACCCCGCACACAGTAACCACACACACCATCACCCTGCACACAGTAACCACACACACCATCACCACACACACAGTAACCACACACACAGTAACCACACACACACACCATCACCCTGCACACAGTAACCATACACACCATCACCCTGCACACAGTAACCACACACACCATCACCACACACACAGTAACCACACACACCATCACCCTGCACACAGTAACCACACACACCATCACCCTGCACACAGTAACCACACACACCATCACCACACACACAGTAACCACACACACCATCACCCTGCACACAGTAACCACACACACCATCACCACACACACAGTAACCACCCACCATCACCACACACACAGTAACCACACACACACACCATCACCCTTCACACAGTAACCATACACACCATCACCCTGCACACAGTAACCACACACACCATCACCCTGCACACAGTAACCACACACACCATCACCACACACACAGTAACCACACACACCATCACCCTGCACACACAGTAACCACGCACACCATCACCCTGCACACAGTAACCACACACACCATCACCCTGCCCAAAGTAACCACACACACCATCACCCTGTATACAGTAACCACACACACCATCACCTCGCACACAGTAACCACACACACCATCACCCTGTACACAGTAACCACACACACCATCACCCTGCACACAGTAACCACACACACCATCACCCTGTACACAGTAACCACACACACCATCACCCCGCACACAGTAACCACACACACCATCACCCCGCACACAGTAACCACACACACCATCACCCTGCACACAGTAACCACACACCATCACCACACACACAGTAACCACACACCATCACCACACACACAGTAACCACACACACACACCATCACCCTGCACACAGTAACCATACACACCATCACCCTGCACACAGTAACCACACACACCATCACCACACACACAGTAACCACACACACCATCACCCTGCACACACAGTAACCACGCACACTATCACCCTGCACACAGTAACCACACACACCATCACCCTGCACACAGTAACCACACACACCATCACCCTGCACACAGTAACCACACACACCATCACCACACACACAGTAACCACACACACCATCACCCTGCACACAGTAACCACACACACCATCACCACACACACAGTAACCACCCACCATCACCACACACACAGTAACCACACACACACACCATCACCCTGCACACAGTAACCATACACACCATCACCCTGCACACAGTAACCACACACACCATCACCCTGCACACAGTAACCACACACACCATCACCACACACACAGTAACCACACACATCATCACCCTGCACACACAGTAACCACGCACACCATCACCCTGCACACAGTAACCACACACACCATCACCCTGCACACAGTAACCACACACACCATAACCCTGCACACAGTAACCACACACACCATCACCCTGCACACAGTAACCACACACACCATCACCACACACAGTAACCACACACACCATCACCCTGCACACACAGTAACCACGCACAACATCACCCTGCACACAGTAACCACACACACCATCACCCTGCACACAGTAACCACACACACCATCACCCTGCACACAGTAACCACACACACCATCACCCTGTATACAGTAACCACACACACCATCACCTCGCACACAGTAACCACACACACCATCACCCTGTACACAGTAACCACACACACCATCACCCTGCACACAGTAACCACACACACCATCACCCTGCACACAGTAACCACACACACCATCACCCCGCACACAGTAACCACACACACCATCACCCCGCACACAGTAACCACACACACCATCACCCTGCACACACAGTAACCACACACACCATCACCCTGCACACAGTAACCACACACACCATCACCCTGTACACAGTAACCACACACACCATCACCCCGCACACAGTAACCACACACACCATCACCCTGCACACACAGTAACCACACACACCATCACCCTGCACACAGTAACCACACACACCATCACCACACACACAGTAACCACACACACCATCACCACACACACAGTAACCACACACACCATCACCCTGTACACAGTAACCACACACACCATCACCCTGCACACAGTAACCACACACACCATCACCACACACAGTAACCATACACACCATCACCCTGCACACACAGTAACCACGCACACCACCCTGCACAGAGTAACCACACACACCATCACCCTGCACACAGTAACCACACACACCATCACCCCGCACACAGTAACCACACACACCATCACCCTGCACACAGTAACCACACACACCATCACCCTGTACACAGTAACCACACACACCATCACCCTGTACACAGTAACCACACACACCATCATCCTGTATACAGTAACCACACACACCATCACCCTGTACACAGTAACCACACTCACCATAACCCCGCACACAGTAACCACACACACCATCACCCTGCACACATAACCACACACACCATCACCACACACACAGTAACCACACACACCATCACCCTGCACACAGTAACCACACACACCATCACCACACACACAGTAACCACACACCATCACCACACACACAGTAACCACAGACACACACCATCACCCTGCACACAGTAACCATACACACCATCACCCTGCACACAGTAACCACACACACCATCACCACACACAGTAACCATACACACCATCACCCTGCACACACAGTAACCACGCACACCATCACCCTGCACACAGTAACCACACACACCATCACCCTGCACACAGTAACCACACACACCATCACCCCGCACACAGTAACCACACACACCATCACCCTGCACACAGTAACCACACACACCATCACCCTGTACACAGTAACCACACACACCATCACCCTGTACACAGTAACCACACACACCATCACCCTGTATACAGTAACCACACACACCATCACCCTGTACACAGTAACCACACACACCATAACCCCGCACACAGTAACCACACACACCATCACCCTGCACACAGTAACCACACACACCATCACCACACACACAGTAACCACACACACAGTAACCACACACACACACCATCACCCTGCACACAGTAACCATACACACCATCACCCTGCACACAGTAACCACACACACCATCACCACACACACAGTAACCACACACACCATCACCCTGCACACAGTAACCACACACACCATCACCCTGCACACAGTAACCACACACACCATCACCCTGCACACAGTAACCACACACACCATCACCACACACACAGTAACCACACACACCATCACCCTGCACACAGTAACCACACACACCATCACCACACACACAGTAACCACCCACCATCACCACACACACAGTAACCACACACACACACCATCACCCTGCACACAGTAACCATACACACCATCACCCTGCACACAGTAACCACACACACCATCACCCTGCACACAGTAACCACACACACCATCACCACACACACAGTAACCACACACATCATCACCCTGCACACACAGTAACCACGCACACCATCACCCTGCACACAGTAACCACACACACCATCACCCTGCACACAGTAACCACACACACCATAACCCTGTAAACAGTAACCACACACACCATCACCCTGCACACAGTAACCACACACACCATCACCACACACAGTAACCACACACACCATCACCCTGCACACACAGTAACCACGCACAACATCACCCTGCACACAGTAACCACACACACCATCACCCTGCACACAGTAACCACACACACCATCACCCTGCACACAGTAACCACACACACCATCACCCTGTATACAGTAACCACACACACCATCACCTCGCACACAGTAACCACACACACCATCACCCTGTACACAGTAACCACACACACCATCACCCTGCACACAGTAACCACACACACCATCACCCTGCACACAGTAACCACACACACCATCACCCCGCACACAGTAACCACACACACCATCACCCCGCACACAGTAACCACACACACCATCACCCTGCACACACAGTAACCACACACACCATCACCCTGCACACAGTAACCACACACACCATCACCCTGTACACAGTAACCACACACACCATCACCCCGCACACAGTAACCACACACACCATCACCCTGCACACACAGTAACCACACACACCATCACCCTGCACACAGTAACCACACACACCATCACCACACACACAGTAACCACACACACCATCACCACACACACAGTAACCACACACACCATCACCCTGTACACAGTAACCACACACACCATCACCCTGCACACAGTAACCACACACACCATCACCACACACAGTAACCATACACACCATCACCCTGCACACACAGTAACCACGCACACCACCCTGCACAGAGTAACCACACACACCATCACCCTGCACACAGTAACCACACACACCATCACCCCGCACACAGTAACCACACACACCATCACCCTGCACACAGTAACCACACACACCATCACCCTGTACACAGTAACCACACACACCATCACCCTGTACACAGTAACCACACACACCATCATCCTGTATACAGTAACCACACACACCATCACCCTGTACACAGTAACCACACTCACCATAACCCCGCACACAGTAACCACACACACCATCACCCTGCACACATAACCACACACACCATCACCACACACACAGTAACCACACACACCATCACCCTGCACACAGTAACCACACACACCATCACCACACACACAGTAACCACACACCATCACCACACACACAGTAACCACAGACACACACCATCACCCTGCACACAGTAACCATACACACCATCACCCTGCACACAGTAACCACACACACCATCACCACACACACAGTAACCACAGACACACACCATCACCCTGCACACAGTAACCATACACACCATCACCCTGCACACAGTAACCACACACACCATCACCACACACACAGTAACCACACACACCATCACCCTGCACACACAGTAACCACGCACACCATCACCCTGCACACAGTAACCACACACACCATCACCCTGCACACAGTAACCACACACACCATCACCCTGCACACAGTAACCACACACACCATCACCACACACACAGTAACCACACACCATCACCACACACACAGTAACCACAAACACACACCATCACCCTGCGCACAGTAACCACACACACCATCACCCTGCACACAGTAACCACACACACCATCACCCTGCACACAGTAACCACACACACCATCACCACACACACAGTAACCACACACACCATCACCCTGCACACAGTAACCACACACACCATCACCACACACACAGTAACCACCCACCATCACCACACACACAGTAACCACACACACACACCATCACCCTGCACACAGTAACCATACACACCATCACCCTGCACACAGTAACCACACACACCATCACCCTGCACACAGTAACCACACACACCATCACCACACACACAGTAACCACACACACCATCACCCTGCACACACAGTAACCACGCACACCATCACCCTGTACACAGTAACCACACACACCATCACCCTGCACACAGTAACCACACACACCATCACCCTGTAAACAGTAACCACACACACCATCACCCTGCACACAGTAACCACACACACCATCACCACACACAGTAACCACACACACCATCACCCTGCACACACAGTAACCACGCACAACATCACCCTGCACACAGTAACCACACACACCATCGCCCTGCACACAGTAACCACACACACCATCACCCTGCACACAGTAACCACACACACCATCACCCTGTATACAGTAACCACACACACCATCACCTCGCACACAGTAACCACACACACCATCACCCTGTACACAGTAACCACACACACCATCACCCTGCACACAGTAACCACACACACCATCACCCTGTACACAGTAACCACACACACCATCACCCCGCACACAGTAACCACACACACCATCACCCCGCACACAGTAACCACACACACCATCACCCTGTACACAGTAACCACACACACCATCACCCCGCACACAGTAACCACACACACCATCACCCTGCACACAGTAACCACACACACCATCACCACACACACCATCACCACACAGACCATCACCCTGTACACAGTAACCACACACACCATCACCCTGCACACAGTAACCACACACACCATCACCACACACAGTAACCATACACACCATCACCCTGCACACACAGTAACCACGCACACCATCACCCTGCACACAGTAACCACACACACCATCACCCTGCACACAGTAACCACACACACCATCACCCTGTACACAGTAACCACACACACCATCACCCTGTACACAGTAACCACACACACCATCATCCTGTATACAGTAACCACACACACCATCACCCTGTACACAGTAACCACACTCACCATAACCCCGCACACAGTAACCACACACACCATCACCCTGCACACATAACCACACACACCATCACCACACACACAGTAACCACACACCATCACCCTGCACACAGTAACCACACACACCATCACCACACACACAGTAACCACACACCATCACCACACACACAGTAACCACAGACACACACCATCACCCTGCACACAGTAACCATACACACCATCACCCTGCACACAGTAACCACACACACCATCACCACACACACACTAACCACAGACACACACCATCACCCTGCACACAGTAACCATACACACCATCACCCTGCACACAGTAACCACACACACCATCACCACACACACAGTAACCACACACACCATCACCCTGCACACACAGTAACCACGCACACCATCACCCTGCACACAGTAACCACACACACCATCACCCTGCACACAGTAACCACACACACCATCACCCTGCACACAGTAACCACACACACCATCACCACACACACAGTAACCACACACACAGTAACCACACACACACACCATCACCCTGCGCACAGTAACCATACACACCATCACCCTGCACACAGTAACCACACACACCATCACCCTGCACACACAGTAACCACGCACACCATCACCCTGCACACAGTAACCACACACACCACCCTGCACACAGTAACCACACACACCATCACCCTGCACACAGTAACCACACACACCATCACCCTGCACACAGTAACCACACACACCATCACCCTGCACACAGTAACCACACACACCATCACCCTGCACACAGTAACCACACACACCATCACCACACACACAGTAACCACACACCATCACCACACACACAGTAACCACACACACACACCATCACCCTGCACACAGTAACCATACACACCATCACCCTGCACACAGTAACCACACACACCATCACCACACACACAGTAACCACACACACCATCACCCTGCACACACAGTAACCATGCACACCATCACCCTGCGCACAGTAACCACACACACCATCACCCTGCACACAGTAACCACACACACCATCACCCTGCACACAGTAACCACACACACCATCACCACACACACAGTAACCACACACACACACCATCACCCTGCGCACAGTAACCATACACACCATCACCCTGCACACAGTAACCACACACACCATCACCCTGCACACACAGTAACCACGCACACCATCACCCTGCACACACAGTAACCACGCACACCATCACCCTGCACACAGTAACCACACACACCATCACCCTGCACACAGTAACCACACACACCATCACCCTGCACACAGTAACCACACACACCATCACCCTGCACACAGTAACCACACACACCATCACCCTGCACACAGTAACCACACACACCATCACCCTGTACACAGTAACCACACACACCATCACCCCGCACACAGTAACCACACACACCATCACCCCGCACACAGTAACCACACGCACCATCACCCTGTACACAGTAACCACACACACCATCACCCCGCACACAGTAACCACACACACCATCACCCTGCACACACAGTAACCACACACACCATCACCCTGCACAAAGTAACAACACACACCATCACCACACACACAGTAACCACACACACCATCACCACACACACAGTAACCACACACACCATCACCCTGTACACAGTAACCACACACACCATCACCCTGCACACAGTAACAACACACACCATCACCACACACACATTAACCACACACACCATCACCACACACACAGTAACCACACACACCATCACCCTGTACCCAGTAACCACACACACCATCACCCTGCACACAGTAACCACACACACCATCACCACACACAGTAACCATACACACCATCACCCTGCACACACAGTAACCACGCACACCATCACCCTGCACACAGTAACCACACACACCATCACCCTGCACACAGTAACCACACACACCATCACCCCGCACACAGTAACCACACACACCATCTCCCTGCACACAGTAACCACACACACCATCACCCTGTACACAGTAACCACACACACCATCACCCTGTACACAGTAACCACACACACCATCATCCTGTATACTTTAACCACACACACCATCACCCTGTACACAGTAACCACACACACCATAACCCCGCACACAGTAACCACACACACCATCACCCTGCACACATAACCACACACACCATCACCACACACACAGTAACCACACACACCATCACCCTGCACACAGTAACCACACACACCATCACCACACACACAGTAACCACACACCATCACCACACACACAGTAACCACACACACACACCATCACCTTGCACACAGTAACAACACACACCATCACCACACACACAGTAACCACACACACCATCACCCTGTACACAGTAACCACACACACCATCACCACACACACAGTAACCACACACACCATCCCCACACACACAGTAACCACACACACCATCACCCTGCACACAGTAACCACACACACCATCACCACACACACAATAACCACACACCATCACCACACACACAGTAACCACACACACACCATCACCCTGCACACAGTAACCATACACACCATCACCCTGCACACAGTAACCACACACACCATCACCCTGCACACAGTAACCACACACACCATCACCCTGTACACAGTAACCACACACACCATCACCCTGCACACAGTAACCACACACACCATCACCACACACAGTAACCACACACACCATCACCCTGCACACACAGTAACCACGCACAACATCACCCTGCACACAGTAACCACACACACCATCACCCTGCACACAGTAACCACACACACCATCACCCTGCACACAGTAACCACACACACCATCACCCTGTATACAGTAACCACACACACCATCACCTCGCACACAGTAACCACACACACCATCACCCTGTACACAGTAACCACACACACCATCACCACACACACAGTAACCACACACCATCACCACACACACAGTAACCACAGACACACACCATCACCCTGCACACAGTAACCATACACACCATCACCCTGCACACAGTAACCACACACACCATCACCACACACACAGTAACCACAGACACACACCATCACCCTGCACACAGTAGCCATACACACCATCACCCTGCACACAGTAACCACACACACCATCACCACACACACAGTAACCACACACACCATCACCCTGCACACACAGTAACCACGCACACCATCACCCTGCACACAGTAACCACACACACCATCACCCTGCACACACAGTAACCACACACACCATCACCCTGCACACAGTAACCACACACACCATCACCCTGCACACAGTAACCACACACACCATCACCCTGTACACAGTAACCACACACACCATCACCCCGCACACAGTAACCACACACACCATCACCCCGCACACAGTAACCACACACACCATCACCCTGTACACAGTAACCACACACACCATCACCCCGCACACAGTAACCACACACACCATCACCCTGCACACACAGTAACCACACACACCATCACCCTGCACACAGTAACCACACACACCATCACCACACACACAGTAACCACACACACCATCACCACACACACAGTAACCACACACACCATCACCCTGTACACAGTAACCACACACACCATCACCCTGCACACAGTAACCACACACACCATCACCACACACAGTAACCATACACACCATCACCCTGCACACACAGTAACCACGCACACCATCACCCTGCACACAGTAACCACACACACCATCACCCTGCACACAGTAACCACACACACCATCACCCTGTACACAGTAACCACACACACCATCACCCTGTACACAGTAACCACACACACCATCATCCTGTATACAGTAACCACACACACCATCACCCTGTACACAGTAACCACACTCACCATAACCCCGCACACAGTAACCACACACACCATCACCCTGCACACATAACCACACACACCATCACCACACACACAGTAACCACACACACCATCACCCTGCACACAGTAACCACACACACCATCACCACACACACAGTAACCACACACCATCACCACACACACAGTAACCATACACACCATCACCCTGCACACAGTAACCACACACACCATCACCACACACACACTAACCACAGACACACACCATCACCCTGCACACAGTAACCATACACACCATCACCCTGCACACAGTAACCACACACACCATCACCACACACACAGTAACCACACACACCATCACCCTGCACACACAGTAACCACGCACACCATCACCCTGCACACAGTAACCACACACACCATCACCCTGCACACAGTAACCACACACACCATCACCCTGCACACAGTAACCACACACACCATCACCACACACACAGTAACCACACACACAGTAACCACACACACACACCATCACCCTGCGCACAGTAACCATACACACCATCACCCTGCACACAGTAACCACACACACCATCACCCTGCACACACAGTAACCACGCACACCATCACCCTGCACACAGTAACCACACACACCACCCTGCACACAGTAACCACACACACCATCACCCTGCACACAGTAACCACACACACCATCACCCTGCACACAGTAACCACACACACCATCACCCTGCACACAGTAACCACACACACCATCACCCTGCACACAGTAACCACACACACCATCACCACACACACAGTAACCACACACCATCACCACACACACAGTAACCACACACACACACCATCACCCTGCACACAGTAACCATACACACCATCACCCTGCACACAGTAACCACACACACCATCACCACACACACAGTAACCACACACACCATCACCCTGCACACACAGTAACCACGCACACCATCACCCTGCACACAGTAACCACACACACCATCACCCTGCACACAGTAACCACACACACCATCACCCTGCACACAGTAACCACACACACCATCACCACACACACAGTAACCACACACCATCACCACACACACAGTAACCACACACACACACCATCACCCTGCGCACAGTAACCATACACACCATCACCCTGCACACAGTAACCACACACACCATCACCCTGCGCACACAGTAACCACGCACACCATCACCCTGCACACACAGTAACCACGCACACCATCACCCTGCACACAGTAACCACACACACCATCACCCTGCACACAGTAACCACACACACCATCACCCTGCACACAGTAACCACACACACCATCACCCTGCACACAGTAACCACACACACCATCACCCTGCACACAGTAACCACACACACCATCACCCTGTACACAGTAACCACACACACCATCACCCCGCACACAGTAACCACACGCACCATCACCCTGTACACAGTAACCACACACACCATCACCCTGCACACAGTAACCACACACACCATCACCCTGCACACAGTAACCACACACACCATCACCCTGCACACAGTAACCACACACACCATCACCCTGCACACAGTAACCACACACACCATCACCCTGCACACAGTAACCACACACACCATCACCCTGTACACAGTAACCACACACACCATCACCCCGCACACAGTAACCACACACACCATCACCCTGCACACAGTAACCACACACACCATCACCCTGTACACAGTAACCACACACACCATCACCCCGCACACAGTAACCACACGCACCATCACCCTGTACACAGTAACCACACACACCATCACCCCGCACACAGTAACCACACACACCATCACCCTGCACACACAGTAACCACACACACCATCACCCTGCACAAAGTAACCACACACACCATCACCACACACACAGTAACCACACACACCATCACCACACACACAGTAACCACACACACCATCACCCTGTACACAGTAACCACACACACCATCACCCTGCACACAGTAACAACACACACCATCACCACACACACAGTAACCACACACACCATCACCACACACACAGTAACCACACACACCATCACCCTGTACCCAGTAACCACACACACCATCACCCTGCACACAGTAACCACACACACCATCACCACACACAGTAACCATACACACCATCACCCTGCACACACAGTAACCACGCACACCATCACCCTGCACACAGTAACCACACACACCATCACCCTGCACACAGTAACCACACACACCATCACCCCGCACACAGTAACCACACACACCATCTCCCTGCACACAGTAACCACACACACCATCACCCTGTACACAGTAACCACACACACCATCACCCTGTACACAGTAACCACACACACCATCATCCTGTATACAGTAACCACACACACCATCACCCTGTACACAGTAACCACACACACCATAACCCCGCACACAGTAACCACACACACCATCACCCTGCACACATAACCACACACACCATCACCACACACACAGTAACCACACACACCATCACCCTGAACACAGTAACCACACACACCATCACCACACACACAGTAACCACACACCATCACCACACACACAGTAACCACACACACACACCATCACCCTGCACACAGTAACAACACACACCATCACCACACACACAGTAACCACACACACCATCACCCTGTACACAGTAACCACACACACCATCACCACACACACAGTAACCACACACACCATCCCCACACACACAGTAACCACACACACCATCACCCTGCACACAGTAACCACACACACCATCACCACACACACAATAACCACACACCATCACCACACACACAGTAACCACACACACACACCATCACCCTGCACACAGTAACCATACACACCATCACCCTGCACACAGTAACCACACACACCATCACCCTGCACAAAGTAACCACACACACCATCACCCTGTACACAGTAACCACACACACCATCACCCTGCACACAGTAACCACACACACCATCACCACACACAGTAACCACACACACCATCACCCTGCACACACAGTAACCACGCACAACATCACCCTGCACACAGTAACCACACACACCATCACCCTGCACACAGTAACCACACACACCATCACCCTGCACACAGTAACCACACACACCATCACCCTGTATACAGTAACCACACACACCATCACCTCGCACACAGTAACCACACACACCATCACCCTGTACACAGTAACCACACACACCATCACCCTGCACACAGTAACCACACACACCATCACCCTGTACACAGTAACCACACACACCATCACCCCGCACACAGTAACCACACACACCATCACCCTGCACACACAGTAACCACACACACCATCACCCTGCACACAGTAACCACACACACCATCACCACACACACAGTAACCACACACACCATCACCACACATACAGTAACCACACACACCATCAACCTGTACCCAGTAACCACACACACCATCACCCTGCACACAGTAACCACACACACCATCACCACACACAGTAACCATACACACCATCACCCTGCACACACAGTAACCACGCACACCATCACCCTGCACACAGTAACCACACACACCATCACCCTGCACACAGTAACCACACACACCATCACCCCGCACACAGTAACCACACACACCATCTCCCTGCACACAGTAACCACACACACCATCACCCTGTACACAGTAACCACACACACCATCACCCTGTACACAGTAACCACACACACCATCATCCTGTATACAGTAACCACACACACCATCACCCTGTACACAGTAACCACACACACCATAACCCCGCACACAGTAACCACACACACCATCACCCTGCACACATAACCACACACACCATCACCACACACACAGTAACCACACACACCATCACCCTGCACACAGTAACCACACACACCATCACCACACACACAGTAACCACACACCATCACCACACACACAGTAACCACACACACACACCATCACCCTGCACACAGTAACAACACACACCATCACCACACACACAGTAACCACACACACCATCACCCTGTACACAGTAACCACACACACCATCACCACACACACAGTAACCACACACACCATCCCCACACACACAGTAACCACACACACCATCACCCTGCACACAGTAACCACACACACCATCACCACACACACAATAACCACACACCATCACCACACACACAGTAACCACACACACACACCATCACCCTGCACACAGTAACCATACACACCATCACCCTGCACACAGTAACCACACACACCATCACCCTGCACAAAGTAACCACACACACCATCACCCTGTACACAGTAACCACACACACCATCACCCTGCACACAGTAACCACACACACCATCACCACACACAGTAACCACACACACCATCACCCTGCACACACAGTAACCACGCACAACATCACCCTGCACACAGTAACCACACACACCATCACCCTGCACACAGTAACCACACACACCATCACCCTGCACACAGTAACCACACACACCATCACCCTGTATACAGTAACCACACACACCATCACCTCGCACACAGTAACCACACACACCATCACCCTGTACACAGTAACCACACACACCATCACCCTGCACACAGTAACCACACACACCATCACCCTGTACACAGTAACCACACACACCATCACCCCGCACACAGTAACCACACACACCATCACCCTGCACACACAGTAACCACACACACCATCACCCTGCACACAGTAACCACACACACCATCACCACACACACAGTAACCACACACACCATCACCACACACACAGTAACCACACACACCATCACCCTGTACCCAGTAACCACACACACCATCACCCTGCACACAGTAACCACACACACCATCACCACACACAGTAACCATACACACCATCACCCTGCACACACAGTAACCACGCACACCATCACCCTGCACACAGTAACCACACACACCATCACCCTGCACACAGTAACCACACACACCATCACCCCGCACACAGTAACCACACACACCATCTCCCTGCACACAGTAACCACACACACCATCACCCTGTACACAGTAACCACACACACCATCACCCTGTACACAGTAACCACACACACCATCATCCTGTATACAGTAACCACACACACCATCACCCTGTACACAGTAACCACACACACCATAACCCCGCACACAGTAACCACACACACCATCACCCTGCACACATAACCACACACACCATCACCACACACACAGTAACCACACACACCATCATCCCGCACAAAGTAACCACACACACCATCACCACACACACAGTAACCACACACACCATCACCACACACACAGTAACCACACACACCATCACCCTGTACACAGTAACCACACACACCATCACCCTGCACACAGTAACAACACACACCATCACCACACACACAGTAACCACACACACCATCACCACACACACAGTAACCACACACACCATCACCCTGTACCCAGTAACCACACACACCATCACCCTGCACACAGTAACCACACACACCATCACCACACACAGTAACCATACACACCATCACCCTGCACACACAGTAACCACGCACACCATCACCCTGCACACAGTAACCACACACACCATCACCCTGCACACAGTAACCACACACACCATCACCCCGCACACAGTAACCACACACACCATCTCCCTGCACACAGTAACCACACACACCATCACCCTGCACACAGTAACCACACACACCATCACCCTGCACACAGTAACCACACACACCATCACCCCGCACACAGTAACCACACACACCATCTCCCTGCACACAGTAACCACACACACCATCACCCTGTACACAGTAACCACACACACCATCACCCTGTACACAGTAACCACACACACCATCATCCTGTATACAGTAACCACACACACCATCACCCTGTACACAGTAACCACACACACCATCACCACACACACAGTAACCACACACACCATCACCCTGTACACAGTAACCACACACACCATCACCCTGCACACAGTAACAACACACACCATCACCACACACACAGTAACCACACACACCATCACCACACACACAGTAACCACACACACCATCACCCTGTACCCAGTAACCACACACACCATCACCCTGCACACAGTAACCACACACACCATCACCACACACAGTAACCATACACACCATCACCCTGCACACACAGTAACCACGCACACCATCACCCTGCACACAGTAACCACACACACCATCACCCTGCACACAGTAACCACACACACCATCACCCCGCACACAGTAACCACATACACCATCTCCCTGCACACAGTAACCACACACACCATCACCCTGTACACAGTAACCACACACACCATCACCCTGTACACAGTAACCACACACACCATCATCCTGTATACAGTAACCACACACACCATCACCCTGTACACAGTAACCACACACACCATAACCCCGCACACAGTAACCACACACACCATCACCCTGCACACATAACCACACACACCATCACCACACACACAGTAACCACACACACCATCACCCTGAACACAGTAACCACACACACCATCACCACACACACAGTAACCACACACCATCACCACACACACAGTAACCACACACACACACCATCACCCTGCACACAGTAACAACACACACCATCACCACACACACAGTAACCACACACACCATCACCCTGTACACAGTAACCACACACACCATCACCACACACACAGTAACCACACACACCATCCCCACACACACAGTAACCACACACACCATCACCCTGCACACAGTAACCACACACACCATCACCACACACACAATAACCACACACCATCACCACACACACAGTAACCACACACACACACCATCACCCTGCACACAGTAACCATACACACCATCACCCTGCACACAGTAACCACACACACCATCACCCTGCACAAAGTAACCACACACACCATCACCCTGTACACAGTAACCACACACACCATCACCCTGCACACAGTAACCACACACACCATCACCACACACAGTAACCACACACACCATCACCCTGCACACACAGTAACCACGCACAACATCACCCTGCACACAGTAACCACACACACCATCACCCTGCACACAGTAACCACACACACCATCACCCTGCACACAGTAACCACACACACCATCACCCTGTATACAGTAACCACACACACCATCACCTCGCACACAGTAACCACACACACCATCACCCTGTACACAGTAACCACACACACCATCACCCTGCACACAGTAACCACACACACCATCACCCTGTACACAGTAACCACACACACCATCACCCCGCACACAGTAACCACACACACCATCACCCTGCACACACAGTAACCACACACACCATCACCCTGCACACAGTAACCACACACACCATCACCACACACACAGTAACCACACACACCATCACCACACACACAGTAACCACACACACCATCAACCTGTACCCAGTAACCACACACACCATCACCCTGCACACAGTAACCACACACACCATCACCACACACAGTAACCATACACACCATCACCCTGCACACACAGTAACCACGCACACCATCACCCTGCACACAGTAACCACACACACCATCACCCTGCACACAGTAACCACACACACCATCACCCTGCACACAGTAACCACACACACCATCACCCCGCACACAGTAACCACACACACCATCTCCCTGCACACAGTAACCACACACACCATCACCCTGTACACAGTAACCACACACACCATCACCCTGTACACAGTAACCACACACACCATCATCCTGTATACAGTAACCACACACACCATCACCCTGTACACAGTAACCACACACACCATAACCCCGCACACAGTAACCACACACACCATCACCCTGCACACATAACCACACACACCATCACCACACACACAGTAACCACACACACCATCACCCTGCACACAGTAACCACACACACCATCACCACACACACAGTAACCACACACCATCACCACAAACACAGTAACCACACACACACACCATCACCCTGCACACAGTAACAACACACACCATCACCACACACACAGTAACCACACACACCATCACCCTGTACACAGTAACCACACACACCATCACCACACACACAGTAACCACACACACCATCCCCACACACACAGTAACCACACACACCATCACCCTGCACACAGTAACCACACACACCATCACCACACACACAATAACCACACACCATCACCACACACACAGTAACCACACACACACACCATCACCCTGCACACAGTAACCATACACACCATCACCCTGCACACAGTAACCACACACACCATCACCCTGCACAAAGTAACCACACACACCATCACCCTGTACACAGTAACCACACACACCATCACCCTGCACACAGTAACCACACACACCATCACCACACACAGTAACCACACACACCATCACCCTGCACACACAGTAACCACGCACAACATCACCCTGCACACAGTAACCACACACACCATCACCCTGCACACAGTAACCACACACACCATCACCCTGCACACAGTAACCACACACACCATCACCCTGTATACAGTAACCACACACACCATCACCTCGCACACAGTAACCACACACACCATCACCCTGTACACAGTAACCACACACACCATCACCCTGCACACAGTAACCACACACACCATCACCCTGTACACAGTAACCACACACACCATCACCCCGCACACAGTAACCACACACACCATCACCCTGCACACACAGTAACCACACACACCATCACCCTGCACACAGTAACCACACACACCATCACCACACACACAGTAACCACACACACCATCACCACACACACAGTAACCACACACACCATCAACCTGTACCCAGTAACCACACACACCATCACCCTGCACACAGTAACCACACACACCATCACCACACACAGTAACCATACACACCATCACCCTGCACACACAGTAACCACGCACACCATCACCCTGCACACAGTAACCACACACACCATCACCCTGCACACAGTAACCACACACACCATCACCCTGCACACAGTAACCACACACACCATCACCCCGCACACAGTAACCACACACACCATCTCCCTGCACACAGTAACCACACACACCATCACCCTGTACACAGTAACCACACACACCATCACCCTGTACACAGTAACCACACACACCATCATCCTGTATACAGTAACCACACACACCATCACCCTGTACACAGTAACCACACACACCATAACCCCGCACACAGTAACCACACACACCATCACCCTGCACACATAACCACACACACCATCACCACACACACAGTAACCACACACACCATCACCCTGCACACAGTAACCACACACACCATCACCACACACACAGTAACCACACACCATCACCACAAACACAGTAACCACACACACACACCATCACCCTGCACACAGTAACAACACACACCATCACCACACACACAGTAACCACACACACCATCACCCTGTACACAGTAACCACACACACCATCACCACACACACAGTAACCACACACACCATCCCCACACACAGTAACCACACACACCATCACCCTGCACACAGTAACCACACACACCATCACCACACACACAATAACCACACACCATCACCACACACACAGTAACCACACACACACACCATCACCCTGCACACAGTAACCATACACACCATCACCCTGCACACAGTAACCACACACACCATCACCCTGCACAAAGTAACCACACACACCATCACCCTGTACACAGTAACCACACACACCATCACCCTGCACACAGTAACCACACACACCATCACCACACACAGTAACCACACACACCATCACCCTGCACACACAGTAACCACGCACAACATCACCCTGCACACAGTAACCACACACACCATCACCCTGCACACAGTAACCACACACACCATCACCCTGCACACAGTAACCACACACACCATCACCCTGTATACAGTAACCACACACACCATCACCTCGCACACAGTAACCACACACACCATCACCCTGTACACAGTAACCACACACACCATCACCCTGCACACAGTAACCACACACACCATCACCCTGTACACAGTAACCACACACACCATCACCCCGCACACAGTAACCACACACACCATCACCCTGCACACACAGTAACCACACACACCATCACCCTGCACACAGTAACCACACACACCATCACCACACACACAGTAACCACACACACCATCACCACACACACAGTAACCACACACACCATCACCCTGTACCCAGTAACCACACACACCATCACCCTGCACACAGTAACCACACACACCATCACCACACACAGTAACCATACACACCATCACCCTGCACACACAGTAACCACGCACACCATCACCCTGCACACAGTAACCACACACACCATCACCCTGCACACAGTAACCACACACACCATCACCCCGCACACAGTAACCACACACACCATCTCCCTGCACACAGTAACCACACACACCATCACCCTGTACACAGTAACCACACACACCATCACCCTGTACACAGTAACCACACACACCATCATCCTGTATACAGTAACCACACACACCATCACCCTGTACACAGTAACCACACACACCATAACCCCGCACACAGTAACCACACACACCATCACCCTGCACACATAACCACACACACCATCACCACACACACAGTAACCACACACACCATCACCCTGCACACAGTAACCACACACACCATCACCACACACACAGTAACCACACACCATCACCACACACACAGTAACCACACACACACACCATCACCCTGCACACAGTAACAACACACACCATCACCACACACACAGTAACCACACACACCATCACCCTGTACACAGTAACCACACACACCATCACCACACACACAGTAACCACACACACCATCCCCACACACACAGTAACCACACACACCATCACCCTGCACACAGTAACCACACACACCATCACCACACACACAATAACCACACACCATCACCACACACACAGTAACCACACACACACACCATCACCCTGCACACAGTAACCATACACACCATCACCCTGCACACAGTAACCACACACACCATCACCCTGCACACAGTAACCACACACAGTAAACTACCATTCTTGGATATTCTGTTTAAGAGGAGGCTTGACGGATCCTTGGGACATTCTGTCTACAGGAAAGCCACCCACACAGATTCCTACTTGAAACCGGATTCCCACCACCACCCATCTCAAAAGAATTCTCTCATCAAAACGCTATACCACAGAGCCCATGGCATTTCTGACCAACACCACCTGACTGATGAATTAAGACATGTACATCGGGCCCTCAGGATGAACGGATACTCTGACCGTACTATCCGCCAAGCTGTCTCTCCCACCACACAGAAACAACCACATGAAACTCCGACCAAAACTATCACGTTACCATACATAGCAGGCGTGACCAAAAAGATCTCCAAAATTCTAAACAAACATAAGATCCAAGTCCGATTCAGTACAGTGCATAAAATCCGTGATCTGATTCCATCTGTGAAGGATGTCGTTCCTGACTTACAGTATCCTGGAGTCTACAAATTGAGTTGCATTTGTGGTGATTGCTACATTGGAGAAACGAAACGTCATGTTTCTGATCGTGTCCGCGAGCACAAGTCAGATCTGAAACACGGCAGAACTGATTCTTCGGCCGTTGCCGATCATTGCTACAACTCTGTGGGCTCTCATGAAATTGTCTTTTCCGATACCAAGGTTCTCTGCAAACCTACTGGCTACTATCAAAGGTTTGTACACGAAGCCATACAAATATACAAACACAGACACAATTTCAACCGTGATGATGGGTACAAACTTAGTAATCACTGGAAAGATGTTATTAACCACGCAAAAAAGACTTAATTACACTTTTTGGACCATCTTATCTGACAGGCACTATTTTAATTTACTTCACCGAGTGTTAACATCCCCAGTGTTTAACAGTAATCTCTTCATTGTTCTTTGATCACCGCTCACCCTCCGTCCCGACACGTCTCCATTCATTGTGTTTAGCACTACGTGCAGTCTTTGATCACCGCTCACCCTCCGTCCCGACACGTTTCCATTCATTGTGTTGAGCACTACGTGATGTCTTTGATCACCGCTCACCCTCCGTCCCGACACGTCTCCATTCATTGTGTTGAGCACTACGTGCAGTCTTTGATCACCGCTCACCCTCCGTCCCGACACGTCTCCATTCATTGTGTTGAACACTACGTGCAGTCTTTGATCACCGCTCCTCCTCCCTCCCGACACGTGTCCATTCATTGTGTTGAGCACTACGTGCAGTCTTTGATCACCGCTCCTCCTCCCTCCCAATACGTTTCCATTCATTGGCTACCACAGTCTGATAAACTCTCCAAACCCCCCCCCCCTCTCCACCTCCCTTCAACTTGCTTATAAGGGATTACATCTTGAATCATTGCTTCACTTGATGCAGCTAATTCGGCTGTGACGGTCCCACCTGATGACGGAGACTTGTGTTGCCTCCGAAACGTCGTGATTTTATTTTTATTTTGTTTTATTTTACTTTCATTAATTTTAATGTTTTATCTACGTGACTTTACCGAAAAAACCTAAGAATACCATCACCCTGTACACAGTAACCACACACACCATCACCCTGCACACAGTAACCACACACACCATCACCACACACAGTAACCACACACACCATCACCCTGCACACACAGTAACCACGCACAACATCACCCTGCACACAGTAACCACACACACCATCACCCTGCACACAGTAACCACACACACCATCACCCTGCACACAGTAACCACACACACCATCACCCTGTATACAGTAACCACACACACCATCACCCTGCACACAGTAACCACACACACCATCACCCTGCACACAGTAACCACACACACCATCACCCTGCACACAGTAACCACACACACCATCACCACACACACAGTAACCACACACACCATCACCACACACACAGTAACCACACACACCATCACCCTGTACCCAGTAACCACACACACCATCACCCTGCACACAGTAACCATACACACCATCACCCTGCACACACAGTAACCACGCACACCATCACCCTGCACACAGTAACCACACACACCATCACCCTGCACACAGTAACCACACACACCATCACCTCGCACACAGTAACCACACACACCATCTCCCTGCACAAAGTAACCACACACACCATCACCCTGTACACAGTAACCACACACACCATCACCCTGTACACAGTAACCACACACACCATCATCCTGTATACAGTAACCACACACACCATCACCCTGTACACAGTAACCACACACACCATAACCCCGCACACAGTAACCACACACACCATCACCCTGCACACATAACCACACACACCATCACCACACACACAGTAACCACACACACCATCACCCTGCACACAGTAACCACACACACCATCACCACACACACAGTAACCACACACCATCACCACACACACAGTAACCACACACACACACCATCACCCTGCACACAGTAACCATACACACCATCACCCTGCACACAGTAACCACACACACCATCACCACACACACAGTAACCACACACACCATCACCCTGCACACACAGTAACCACGCACACCATTACCCTGCACACAGTAACCACACACACCATCACCCTGCACACAGTAACCACACACACCATCACCCTGCACACAGTAACCACACACACAGTAACCACACACCATCACCACACACACAGTAACCACACACACACACCATCACCCTGCGCACAGTAACCATACACACCATCACCCTGCACACAGTAACCACACACACCATCACCCTGCACACACAGTAACCACGCACACCATCACCCTGCACACAGTAACCACACACACCACCCTGCACACAGTAACCACACACACCATCACCCTGCACACAGTAACCACACACACCATCACCCTGCACACAGTAACCACACACACCATCACCCTGCACACAGTAACCACACACACCATCACCCTGCACACAGTAACCACACACACCATCACCACACACACAGTAACCACACACCATCACCACACACACAGTAACCACACACACACACCATCACCCTGCACACAGTAACCATACACACCATCACCCTGCACACAGTAACCACACACACCATCACCACACACACCATCACCCTGCACACACTGTAACCACGCACACCATCACCCTGCACACAGTAACCACACACACCATCACCCTGCACACAGTAACCACACACACCATCACCCTGCACACAGTAACCACACACACCATCACCACACACACAGTAACCACACACCATCACCACACACACAGTAACCACACACACACACCATCACCCTGCGCACAGTAACCATACACACCATCACCCTGCACACAGTAACCACACACACCATCACCCTGCACACACAGTAACCACGCACACCATCACCCTGCACACAGTAACCACACACACCATCACCCTGCACACAGTAACCACACACACCATCACCCTGCACACAGTAACCACACACACCATCACCCTGCACACAGTAACCACACACACCATCACCCTGCACACAGTAACCACACACACCATCACCCTGTACACAGTAACCACACACACCATCACCCCGCACACAGTAACCACACACACCATCACCCCGCACACAGTAACCACACACACCATCACCCTGTACCCAGTAACCACACACACCATCACCCTGCACACAGTAACCATACACACCATCACCCTGCACACACAGTAACCACGCACACCATCACCCTGCACACAGTAACCACACACACCATCACCCTGCACACAGTAACCACACACACCATCACCCTGCACACAGTAACCACACACACCATCACCTCGCACACAGTAACCACACACACCATCTCCCTGCACACAGTAACCACACACACCATCACCCTGTACACAGTAACCACACACACCATCACCCTGTACACAGTAACCACACACACCATCATCCTGTACACAGTAACCACACACACCATCACCCTGTACACAGTAACCACACACCATCACCACACACACAGTAACCACACACACCATCACCCTGCACACAGTAACCACACACACCATCACCACACACACAGTAACCACACACCATCACCACACACACAGTAACCACACACACCATCACCCTGCACACAGTAACCATACACACCATCACCCTGCACACAGTAACCACACACACCATCACCACACACACAGTAACCACACACACCATCACCCTGCACACAGTAACCACGCACACCATCACCCTGCACACAGTAACCACACACACCATCACCCTGCACACAGTAACCACACACACCATCACCCTGCACACAGTAACCACACACACAGTAACCACACACCATCACCACACACACAGTAACCACACACACACACCATCACCCTGCGCACAGTAACCATACACACCATCACCCTGCACACAGTAACCACACACACCATCACCCTGCACACACAGTAACCACGCACACCATCACCCTGCACACAGTAACCACACACACCACCCTGCACACAGTAACCACACACACCATCACCCTGCACACAGTAACCACACACACCATCACCCTGCACACAGTAACCACACACACCATCACCCTGCACACAGTAACCACACACACCATCACCCTGCACACAGTAACCACACACACCATCACCCTGCACACAGTAACCACACACACCATCACCACACACACAGTAACCACACACCATCACCACACACACAGTAACCACACACACACACCATCACCCTGCACACAGTAACCATACACACCATCACCCTGCACACAGTAACCACACACACCATCACCACACACACAGTAACCACACACACCATCACCCTGCACACACAGTAACCACGCACACCATCACCCTGCACACAGTAACCACACACACCATCACCCCGCACACAGTAACCACACGCACCATCACCCTGTACACAGTAACCACACACACCATCACCCCGCACACAGTAACCACACACACCATCACCCTGCACACACAGTAACCACACACACCATCACCCTGCACAAAGTAACCACACACACCATCACCACACACACAGTAACCACACACACCATCACCACACACACAGTAACCACACACACCATCACCCTGTACACAGTAACCACACACACCATCACCCTGCACACAGTAACAACACACACCATCACCACACACACAGTAACCACACACACCATCACCACACACACAGTAACCACACACACCATCACCCTGTACCCAGTAACCACACACACCATCACCGTGCACACAGTAACCACACACACCATCACCACACACAGTAACCATACACACCATCACCCTGCACACACAGTAACCACGCACACCATCACCACACACACAGTAACAACACACACCATCACCACACACACAGTAACCACACACACCATCACCACACACACAGTAACCACACACACCATCACCCTGTACCCAGTAACCACACACACCATCACCCTGCACACAGTAACCACACACACCATCACCACACACAGTAACCATACACACCATCACCCTGCACACACAGTAACCACGCACACCATCACCCTGCACACAGTAACCACACACACCATCACCCTGCACACAGTAACCACACACACCATCACCCCGCACACAGTAACCACACACACCATCTCCCTGCACACAGTAACCACACACACCATCACCCTGTACACAGTAACCACACACACCATCACCCTGTACACAGTAACCACACACACCATCATCCTGTATACAGTAACCACACACACCATCACCCTGTACACAGTAACCACACACACCATAACCCCGCACACAGTAACCACACACACCATCACCCTGCACACATAACCACACACACCATCACCACACACACAGTAACCACACACACCATCACCCTGCACACAGTAACCACACACACCATCACCACACACACAGTAACCACACACCATCACCACACACACAGTAACCACACACACACACCATCACCCTGCACACAGTAACAACACACACCATCACCACACACACAGTAACCACACACACCATCACCCTGTACACACTAACCACACACACCATCACCACACACACAGTAACCACACACACCATCCCCACACACACAGTAACCACACACACCATCACCCTGCACACAGTAACCACACACACCATCACACACACAATAACCACACACCATCACCACACACACAGTAACCACACACACACACCATCACCTTGCACACAGTAACCATACACACCATCACCCTGCACACAGTAACCACACACACCATCACCCTGCACACAGTAACCACACACACCATCACCCTGTACACAGTAACCACACACACCATCACCCTGCACACAGTAACCACACACACCATCACCACACACAGTAACCACACACACCATCACCCTGCACACACAGTAACCACGCACAACATCACCCTGCACACAGTAACCACACACACCATCACCTCGCACACAGTAACCACACACACCATCACCCTGTACACAGTAACCACACACACCATCACCCCGCACACAGTAACCACACACACCATCACCCTGCACACACAGTAACCACACACACCATCACCCTGCACACAGTAACCACACACACCATCACCACACACACAGTAACCACACACACCATCACCACACACACAGTAACCACACACACCATCACCCTGTACCCAGTAACCACACACACCATCACCCTGCACACAGTAACCACACACACCATCACCACACACAGTAACCATACACACCATCACCCTGCACACACAGTAACCACGCACACCATCACCCTGCACACAGTAACCACACACACCATCACCCTGCACACAGTAACCACACACACCATCACCCCGCACACAGTAACCACACACACCATCTCCCTGCACACAGTAACCACACACACCATCACCCTGTACACAGTAACCACACACACCATCACCCTGTACACAGTAACCACACACACCATCATCCTGTATACAGTAACCACACACACCATCACCATGTACACAGTAACCACACACACCATAACCCCGCACACAGTAACCACACACACCATCACCCTGCACACATAACCACACACACCATCACCACACACACAGTAACCACACACACCATCACCCCGCACAAAGTAACCACACACACCATCACCACACACACAGTAACCACACACACCATCACCACACACACAGTAACCACACACACCATCACCCTGTACACAGTAACCACACACACCATCACCCTGCACACAGTAACAACACACACCATCACCACACACACAGTAACCACACACACCATCACCACACACACAGTAACCACACACACCATCACCCTGTACCCAGTAACCACACACACCATCACCCTGCACACAGTAACCACACACACCATCACCACACACAGTAACCATACACACCATCACCCTGCACACACAGTAACCACGCACACCATCACCCTGCACACAGTAACCACACACACCATCACCCTGCACACAGTAACCACACACACCATCACCCCGCACACAGTAACCACACACACCATCTCCCTGCACACAGTAACCACACACACCATCACCCTGTACACAGTAACCACACACACCATCACCCTGTACACAGTAACCACACACACCATCATCCTGTATACAGTAACCACACACACCATCACCCTGTACACAGTAACCACACACACCATAACCCCGCACACAGTAACCACACACACCATCACCCTGCACACATAACCACACACACCATCACCACACACACAGTAACCACACACACCATCACCCTGCACACAGTAACCACACACACCATCACCACACACACAGTAACCACACACCATCACCACACACACAGTAACCACACACACACACCATCACCCTGCACACAGTAACAACACACACCATCACCACACACACAGTAACCACACACACCATCACCCTGTACACAGTAACCACACACACCATCACCACACACACAGTAACCACACACACCATCCCCACACACACAGTAACCACACACACCATCACCCTGCACACAGTAACCACACACACCATCACCACACACACAATAACCACACACCATCACCACACACACAGTAACCACACACACACCATCACCCTGCACACAGTAACCATACACACCATCACCCTGCACACAGTAACCACACACACCATCACCCTGCACACAGTAACCACACACACCATCACCCTGTACACAGTAACCACACACACCATCACCCTGCACACAGTAACCACACACACCATCACCACACACAGTAACCACACACACCATCACCCTGCACACACAGTAACCACGCACAACATCACCCTGCACACAGTAACCACACACACCATCACCCTGCACACAGTAACCACACACACCATCACCCTGCACACACAGTAACCACACACACCATCACCCTGCACACAGTAACCACACACACCATCACCACACACACAGTAACCACACACACCATCACCACACACACAGTAACCACACACACCATCACCCTGTACACAGTAACCACACACACCATCACCCTGCACACAGTAACCACACACACCATCACCACACACACAGTAACCACATACACCATCACCCTGTACACAGTAACCACACACACCATCACCACACACACAGTAACCACACACACCATCACCCTGTACACAGTAACCACACACACCATCACCCTGTACACAGTAACCACACACACCATCACCCTGCACACAGTAACTACACACACCATCACCCTGCACACAGTAACCACACACACCATCACCCTGCACACAGTAACCACACACACCATCACCCTGCACACAGTAACCACACACACAGTAACCACACACACACACCATCACCCTGCGCACAGTAACCACACACACAATAACCACACACACACACCATCACCCTGCGCACAGTAACCATACACACCATCACCCTGCACACAGTAACCACACACACCATCACCCTGCACACACAGTAACCACGCACACCATCACCCTGCACACAGTAACCACACACACCACCCTGCACACAGTAACCACACACACCATCACCCTGCACACAGTAACCACACACACCATCACCCTGCACACAGTAACCACACA
Source organism: Lampetra fluviatilis (assembly GCF_964198595.1). NCBI lineage: Eukaryota > Metazoa > Chordata > Hyperoartia > Petromyzontiformes > Petromyzontidae > Lampetra > Lampetra fluviatilis. The sequence goes on along the minus strand of NC_136284.1, from coordinate 919,853 downwards.
CACCATCACCCTGCACACAGTAACCACACACACCATCACCTTGCACACAGTAACCACACACACCATCACCACACACACAGTAACCACACACCATCACCACACACACAGTAACCACACACACACACCATCACCCTGCACACAGTAACCATACACACCATCACCCTGCACACAGTAACCACACACACCATCACCACACACACAGTAACCACACACACCATCACCCTGCACACACAGTAACCACGCACACCATCACCCTGCACACAGTAACCACACACACCATCACCCTGCACACAGTAACCACACACACCATCACCCTGCACACAGTAACCACACACACCATCACCACACACACAGTAACCACACACCATCACCACACACACAGTAACCACACACACACACCATCACCCTGCGCACAGTAACCATACACACCATCACCCTGCACACAGTAACCACACACACCATCACCCTGCACACACAGTAACCACGCACACCATCACCCTGCACACAGTAACCACACACACCATCACCCTGCACACAGTAACCACACACACCATCACCCTGCACACAGTAACCACACACACCATCACCCTGCACACAGTAACCACACACACCATCACCCTGCACACAGTAACCACACACACCATCACCTTGTACACAGTAACCACACACACCATCACCCCGCACACAGTAACCACACACACCATCACCCCGCACACAGTAACCACACACACCATTACCCTGTACACAGTAACCACACACACCATCACCCCGCACACAGTAACCACACACACCATCACCCTGCACACACAGTAACCACACACACCATCACCCTGCACACAGTAACCACACACACCATCACCACACACACAGTAACCACACACACCATCACCCTGTACACAGTAACCACACACACCATCACCCTGCACACAGTAACCACACACACCATCACCCTGTACACAGTAACCACACACACCATCACCCTGTACACAGTAACCACACACACCATCATCCTGTATACAGTAACCACACACACCATCACCCTGTACACAGTAACCACACACACCATAACCCCGCACACAGTAACCACACACACCATCACCCTGCACACATAACCACACACACCATCACCACACACACAGTAACCACACACACCATCACCCTGCACACAGTAACCACACACACCATCACCACACACACAGTAACCACACACCATCACCACACACACAGTAACCACACACACACACCATCACCCTGCACACAGTAACCACACACACCATCACCCTGCACACAGTAACCACACACACCATCACCACACACACAGTAACCACACACACCATCACCCTGCACACACAGTAACCACGCACACCATCACCCTGCACACAGTAACCACACACACCATCACCCTGCACACAGTAACCACACACACCATCACCCTGCACACAGTAACCACACACACAGTAACCACACACCATCACCACACACACAGTAACCACACACACACACCATCACCCTGCGCACAGTAACCATACACACCATCACCCTGCACACAGTAACCACACACACCATCACCCTGCACACACAGTAACCACGCACACCATCACCCTGCACACAGTAACCACACACACCATCACCCTGCACACAGTAACCACACACACCATCACCCTGCACACAGTAACCACACACACCATCACCCTGCACACAGTAACCACACACACCATCACCACACACACAGTAACCACACACCATCACCACACACACACACCATCACCCTGCACACAGTAACCATACACACCATCACCCTGCACACAGTAACCACACACACCATCACCACACACACAGTAACCACACACACCATCACCCTGCACACACAGTAACCACGCACACCATCACCCTGCACACAGTAACCACACACACCATCACCCTGCACACAGTAACCACACACACCATCACCCTGCACACAGTAACCACACACACCATCACCACACACACAGTAACCACACACCATCACCACACACACAGTAACCACACACACCATCACCCTGCGCACAGTAACCATACACACCATCACCCTGCACACAGTAACCACACACACCATCACCCTGCACACACAGTAACCACGCACACCATCACCCTGCACACAGTAACCACACACACCATCACCCTGCACACAGTAACCACACACACCATCACCCTGCACACAGTAACCACACACACCATCACCCTGCACACAGTAACCACACACACCATCACCCTGTACACAGTAACCACACACACCATCACCCCGCACACAGTAACCACACACACCATCACCCCGCACACAGTAACCACACACACCATCACCCTGTACACAGTAACCACACACACCATCACCCCGCACACAGTAACCACACACACCATCACCCTACACACACAGTAACCACACACACCATCACCCTGCACACAGTAACCACACACACCATCACCACACACACAGTAACCACACACACCATCACCACACACACAGTAACCACACACACCATCACCCTGTACACAGTAACCACACACACCATCACCCTGCACACAGTAACCACACACACCATCACCACACACACAGTAACCACATACACCATCACCCTGTACACAGTAACCACACACACCATCACCACACACACAGTAACCACACACACCATCACCCTGTACACAGTAACCACACACACCATCACCCTGTACACAGTAACCACACACACCATCACCCTGCACACAGTAACTACACACACCATCACCCTGCACACAGTAACCACACACGCCATCACCACACACAGTAACCATACACACCATCACCCTGCACACACAGTAACCACGCACACCATCACCCTGCACACAGTAACCACACACACCATCACCCTGCACACAGTAACCACACACACCATCACCCCGCACACAGTAACCACACACACCATCACCCTGCACACAGTAACCACACACACCATCAACCTGTACACAGTAACCACACACACCATCACCCTGTACACAGTAACCACACACACCATCACCCTGTATACAGTAACCACACACACCATCACCCTGTACACAGTAACCACACACACCATAACCCCGCACACAGTAACCACACACACCATCACCCTGCACACATAACCACACACACCATCACCACACACACAGTAACCACACACACCATCACCCTGCACACAGTAACCACACACACCATCACCACACACACAGTAACCACACACCATCACCACACACACAGTAACCACACACACCATCACCCTGCACACAGTAACCACACACATCATCACCACACACACAGTAACCACACACCATCACCACACACAGTAACCACACACACACACCATCACCCTGCACACAGTAACCATACACACCATCACCCTGCACACAGTAACCACACACACCATCACCCTGCACACAGTAACCACACACACCATCACCCTGCACACAGTAACCACACACACCATCACCCTGCAAACAGTAACCACACACACCATCACCACACACAGTAACCATACACACCATCACCCTGCACACACAGTAACCACGCACACCATCACCCTGCACACAGTAACCACACACACCATCACCCTGTACACAGTAACCACACACACCATCACCCTGTATACAGTAACCACACACACCACCCTGCACACAGTAACCACACACACCATCACCCTGTACACAGTAACCACACACACCATAACCCCGCACACAGTAACCACACACACCATCACCACACACACAGTAACCACACACACCATCACCCTGCACACACAGTAACCACGCACACCATCACCCTGCACACAGTAACCACACACACCATCACCCTGCACACAGTAACCACACACACCATCATCCTGCACACAGTAACCACACACACCATCACCCCGCACACAGTAACCACACACACCATCACCCTGTACACAGTAACCACACACACCATCACCCTGCACACAGTAACCACACACACCATCACCCTGCACACACAGTAACCACACACACCATCACCCTGCACACAGTAACCACACACACCATCACCCTGTACACAGTAACCACACACACCATCACCCTACACACAGTAACCACACACACCATCACCACACACACAGTAACCACATACACCATCACCCTGCACACAGTAACCACACACACCATCACCCTGTACACAGTAAGTACACACACCATCACCCTGCACACAGTAACCACACACACCATCACCACACGCACAGTAACCACACACACCATCACCACACACACAGTAACCACACACACCATCACCCTGTACACGGTAACCACACACACCATCACCACACGCACAGTAACCACACACACCATCACCACACACACAGTAACCACACACACCATCACCACACACAGTAACCACACACACCATCACCCTGCACACACAGTAACCACGCACACCATCACCCTGCACACAGTAACCACACACACCATCACCCTGCACACAGTAACCACACACACCATCACCCTGCACACAGTAACCACACACACCATCACCCTGCAAACAGTAACCACACACACCATCACCACACACAGTAACCATACACACCATCACCCTGCACACACAGTAACCACGCACACCATCACCCTGCACACAGTAACCACACACACCATCACCCTGTACACAGTAACCACACACACCATCACCCTGTATACAGTAACCACACACACCACCCTGCACACAGTAACCACACACACCATCACCCTGTACACAGTAACCACACACACCATAACCCCGCACACAGTAACCACACACACCATCACCCTGCACACAGTAACCACACACACCATCACCACACACACAGTAACCACACACACCATCACCCTGCACACACAGTAACCACGCACACCATCACCCTGCACACAGTAACCACACACACCATCACCCTGCACACAGTAACCACACACACCATCACCCTGCACACAGTAACCACACACACCATCACCCCGCACACAGTAACCACACACACCATCACCCTGTACACAGTAACCACACACACCATCACCCTGCACACAGTAACCACACACACCATCACCCTGCACACACAGTAACCACACACACCATCACCCTGCACACAGTAACCACACACACCATCACCCTGCACACAGTAACCACACACACCATCACCCTACACACAGTAACCACACACCATCACTACACACACACAGTAACCACACAAACCATCACCCTGTACACAGTAACCACACACACCATCACCCTGTACACAGTAACCACACACACCATCACCCCGCACACAGTAACCACACACACCATCACCCTGCACACACAGTAACCACACACACCATCACCCTGCACACAGTAACCACACACACCATCACCCTGCACACAGTAACCACACACACCATCACCCTGTACACAGTAACCACACACACCATCACCCTACACACAGTAACCACACACACCATCACCACACACACAGTAACCACATACACCATCACCCTGCACACAGTAACCACACACACCATCACCCTGTACACAGTAAGTACACACACCATCACCCTGCACACAGTAACCACACACACCATCACCACACGCACAGTAACCACACACACCATCACCACACACACAGTAACCACACACACCATCACCCTGTACACGGTAACCACACACACCATCACCACACGCACAGTAACCACACACACCATCACCACACACACAGTAACCACACACACCATCACCCTGCACACACAGTAACCACGCACACCATCACCCTGCACACAGTAACCACACACACCATCACCCTGCACACAGTAACCACACACACCATCACCCTGCACACAGTAACCACACACACCATCACCCTGCAAACAGTAACCACACACACCATCACCACACACAGTAACCATACACACCATCACCCTGCACACACAGTAACCACGCACACCATCACCCTGCACAGTAACCACACACACCATCACCCTGTACACAGTAACCACACACACCATCACCCTGTATACAGTAACCACACACACCATCACCCTGTACACAGTAACCACACACACCATAACCCCGCACACAGTAACCACACACACCATCACCCTGCACACAGTAACCACACACACCATCACCACACACACAGTACCTACACACACCATCAACCTGCACACAGTAACCACACACACCATCACCACACACACAGTAACCACACACCATCACCACACACAGTAACCACACACACCATCACCCTGTACACAGTAACCACACACACCATCACCTTGCACACAGTAACTACACACACCATCAACCTGCACACAGTAACCACACACACCATCACCCTGTACACAGTAACCACACACACCATCACCTTGCACACAGTAACCACACACACCATCACCCTGCACACAGTAACCACACACACCATCACCCTGTTCACAGTAACCACACACACCATCACCCCGCACACAGTAACCACACACACCATCACCCTGCACACACAGTAACCACACACACCATCACCCTGTACACAGTAACCACACACACCATCACCCTGCACACAGTAACCACACACACCATCACCCTGCACACAGTAACCACACACACCATCACCCTGCACACAGTAACCACACACACAGTAACCACACACCATCACCACACACACAGTAACCACACACACACACCATCACCCTGCGCACAGTAACCATACACACCATCACCCTGCACACAGTAACCACACACACCATCACCCTGCACACACAGTAACCACGCACACCATCACCCTGCACACAGTAACCACACACACCACCCTGCACACAGTAACCACACACACCATCACCCTGCACACAGTAACCACACACACCATCACCCTGCACACAGTAACCACACACACCATCACCCTGCACACAGTAACCACACACACCATCACCTTGCACACAGTAACCACACACACCATCACCACACACACAGTAACCACACACCATCACCACACACACAGTAACCACACACACACACCATCACCCTGCACACAGTAACCATACACACCATCACCCTGCACACAGTAACCACACACACCATCACCACACACACAGTAACCACACACACCATCACCCTGCACACACAGTAACCACGCACACCATCACCCTGCACACAGTAACCACACACACCATCACCCTGCACACAGTAACCACACACACCATCACCCTGCACACAGTAACCACACACACCATCACCACACACACAGTAACCACACACCATCACCACACACACAGTAACCACACACACACACCATCACCCTGCGCACAGTAACCATACACACCATCACCCTGCACACAGTAACCACACACACCATCACCCTGCACACACAGTAACCACGCACACCATCACCCTGCACACAGTAACCACACACACCATCACCCTGCACACAGTAACCACACACACCATCACCCTGCACACAGTAACCACACACACCATCACCCTGCACACAGTAACCACACACACCATCACCCTGCACACAGTAACCACACACACCATCACCTTGTACACAGTAACCACACACACCATCACCCCGCACACAGTAACCACACACACCATCACCCCGCACACAGTAACCACACACACCATCACCCTGTACACAGTAACCACACACACCATCACCCCGCACACAGTAACCACACACACCATCACCCTGCACACACAGTAACCACACACACCATCACCCTGCACACAGTAACCACACACACCATCACCACACACACAGTAACCACACACACCATCACCACACACACAGTAACCACACACACCATCACCCTGTACACAGTAACCACACACACCATCACCCTGCACACAGTAACCACACACACCATCACCCTGTACACAGTAACCACACACACCATCACCCTGTACACAGTAACCACACACACCATCATCCTGTATACAGTAACCACACACACCATCACCCTGTACACAGTAACCACACACACCATAACCCCGCACACAGTAACCACACACACCATCACCCTGCACACATAACCACACACACCATCACCACACACACAGTAACCACACACACCATCACCCTGCACACAGTAACCACACACACCATCACCACACACACAGTAACCACACACCATCACCACACACACAGTAACCACACACACCATCACCCTGCACACAGTAACCATACACACCATCACCCTGCACACAGTAACCACACACACCATCACCACACACACAGTAACCACACACACCATCACCCTGCACACACAGTAACCACGCACACCATCACCCTGCACACAGTAACCAAACACACCATCACCCTGCACACAGTAACCACACACACCATCACCCTGCACACAGTAACCACACACACAGTAACCACACACCATCACCACACACACAGTAACCACACACACACACCATCACCCTGCGCACAGTAACCATACACACCATCACCCTGCACACAGTAACCACACACACCATCACCCTGCACACACAGTAACCACGCACACCATCACCCTGCACACAGTAACCACACACACCATCACCCTGCACACAGTAACCACACACACCATCACCCTGCACACAGTAACCACACACACCATCACCCTGCACACAGTAACCACACACCATCACCACACACACAGTAACCACACACCATCACCACACACACACACCATCACCCTGCACACAGTAACCATACACACCATCACCCTGCACACAGTAACCACACACACCATCACCACACACACAGTAACCACACACACCATCACCCTGCACACACAGTAACCACACACACCATCACCCTGTACACAGTAACCACACACACCATAACCCCGCACACAGTAACCACACACACCATCACCCTGCACACATAACCACACACACCATCACCACACACACAGTAACCACACACACCATCACCCTGCACACAGTAACCACACACACCATCACCACACACACAGTAACCACACACCATCACCACACACACAGTAACCACACACACACACCATCACCCTGCACACAGTAACCATACACACCATCACCCTGCACACAGTAACCACACACACCATCACCACACACACAGTAACCACACACACCATCACCCTGCACACACAGTAACCACGCACACCATCACCCTGCACACAGTAACCAAACACACCATCACCCTGCACACAGTAACCACACACACCATCACCCTGCACACAGTAACCACACACACAGTAACCACACACCATCACCACACACACAGTAACCACGCACACACACCATCACCCTGCGCACAGTAACCATACACACCATCACCCTGCACACAGTAACCACACACACCATCACCCTGCACACAGTAACCACACACACCATCACCCTGCACACAGTAACCACACACACCATCACCACACACACAGTAACCACACACCATCACCACACACACAGTAACCACACACACCATCACCCTGCACACAGTAACCATACACACCATCACCCTGCACACAGTAACCACACACACCATCACCACACACACAGTAACCACACACACCATCACCCTGCACACACAGTAACCACGCACACCATCACCCTGCACACAGTAACCAAACACACCATCACCCTGCACACAGTAACCACACACACCATCACCCTGCACACAGTAACCACACACACAGTAACCACACACCATCACCACACACACAGTAACCACACACACACACCATCACCCTGCGCACAGTAACCATACACACCATCACCCTGCACACAGTAACCACACACACCATCACCCTGCACACACAGTAACCACGCACACCATCACCCTGCACACAGTAACCACACACACCATCACCCTGCACACAGTAACCACACACACCATCACCCTGCACACAGTAACCACACACACCATCACCCTGCACACAGTAACCACACACCATCACCACACACACAGTAACCACACACCATCACCACACACACACACCATCACCCTGCACACAGTAACCATACACACCATCACCCTGCACACAGTAACCACACACACCATCACCACACACACAGTAACCACACACACCATCACCCTGCACACACAGTAACCACACACACCATCACCCTGTACACAGTAACCACACACACCATAACCCCGCACACAGTAACCACACACACCATCACCCTGCACACATAACCACACACACCATCACCACACACACAGTAACCACACACACCATCACCCTGCACACAGTAACCACACACACCATCACCACACACACAGTAACCACACACCATCACCACACACACAGTAACCACACACACACACCATCACCCTGCACACAGTAACCATACACACCATCACCCTGCACACAGTAACCACACACACCATCACCACACACACAGTAACCACACACACCATCACCCTGCACACACAGTAACCACGCACACCATCACCCTGCACACAGTAACCAAACACACCATCACCCTGCACACAGTAACCACACACACCATCACCCTGCACACAGTAACCACACACACAGTAACCACACACCATCACCACACACACAGTAACCACGCACACACACCATCACCCTGCGCACAGTAACCATACACACCATCACCCTGCACACAGTAACCACACACACCATCACCCTGCACACACAGTAACCACGCACACCATCACCCTGCACACAGTAACCACACACACCATCACCCTGCACACAGTAACCACACACACCATCACCCTGCACACAGTAACCACACACACCATCACCCTGCACACAGTAACCACACACACCATCACCACACACACAGTAACCACACACACCATCACCCTGCACACACAGTAACCACGCACACCATCACCCTGCACACAGTAACCAAACACACCATCACCCTGCACACAGTAACCAAACACACCATCACCCTGCACACAGTAACCACACACACCATCACCCTGCACACAGTAACCACACACACAGTAACCACACACCATCACCACACACACAGTAACCACGCACACACACCATCACCCTGCGCACAGTAACCATACACACCATCACCCTGCACACAGTAACCACACACACCATCACCCTGCACACACAGTAACCACGCACACCATCACCCTGCACACAGTAACCACACACACCATCACCACACACACAGTAACCACACACCATCACCACACACACACACCATCACCCTGCACACAGTAACCATACACACCATCACCCTGCACACAGTAACCACACACACCATCACCACACACACAGTAACCACACACACCATCACCCTGCACACACAGTAACCACGCACACCATCACCCTGCACAAAGTAACCACACACACCATCACCCTGCACACACAGTAACCACGCACACCATCACCCTGCACACAGTAACCACACACACCATCACCCTGCACACAGTAACCACACACATCATCACCCTGCACACAGTAACCACACACACCATCACCCTGCACACAGTAACCACACACACCATCACCACACACACAGTAACCACACACACCATCACCCTGCACACACAGTAACCACGCACACCATCACCCTGCACACAGTAACCAAACACACCATCACCCTGCACACAGTAACCAAACACACCATCACCCTGCACACAGTAACCACACACACCATCACCACACACACAGTAACCACACACCATCACCACACACACAGTAACCACACACACACACCATCACCCTGCACACAGTAACCATACACACCATCACCCTGCACACAGTAACCACACACACCATCACCACACACACAGTAACCACACACACCATCACCCTGCACACACAGTAACCACGCACACCATCACCCTGCACACAGTAACCAAACACACCATCACCCTGCACACAGTAACCACACACACCATCACCCTGCACACAGTAACCACACACACAGTAACCACACACCATCACCACACACACAGTAACCACGCACACACACCATCACCCTGACACCATCACCCTGCACACAGTAACCATACACACCATCACCCTGCACACAGTAACCACACACACCATCACCACACACACAGTAACCACACACACCATCACCCTGCACACACAGTAACCACACACACCATCACCCTGTACACAGTAACCACACACACCATAACCCCGCACACAGTAACCACACACACCATCACCCTGCACACATAACCACACACACCATCACCACACACACAGTAACCACACACACCATCACCCTGCACACAGTAACCACACACACCATCACCACACACACAGTAACCACACACACACACCATCACCCTGCACACAGTAACCATACACACCATCACCCTGCACACAGTAACCACACACACCATCACCACACACACAGTAACCACACACACCATCACCCTGCACACACAGTAACCACGCACACCATCACCCTGCACACAGTAACCAAACACACCATCACCCTGCACACAGTAACCACACACACCATCACCCTGCACACAGTAACCACACACACAGTAACCACACACCATCACCACACACACAGTAACCACGCACACACACCATCACCCTGCGCACAGTAACCATACACACCATCACCCTGCACACAGTAACCACACACACCATCACCCTGCACACACAGTAACCACGCACACCATCAACCTGCACACAGTAACCACACACACCATCACCCTGCACACAGTAACCACACACACCATCACCCTGCACACAGTAACCACACACACCATCACCCTGCACACAGTAACCACACACACCATCACCACACACACAGTAACCACACACCATCACCACACACACACACCATCACCCTGCACACAGTAACCATACACACCATCACCCTGCACACAGTAACCACACACACCATCACCACACACACAGTAACCACACACACCATCACCCTGCACACACAGTAACCACGCACACCATCACCCTGCACACAGTAACCACACACACCATCACCCTGCACACAGTAACCACACACACCATCACCCTGCACACAGTAACCACACACACCATCACCACACACACAGTAACCACACACCATCACCACACACACAGTAACCACACACACCATCACCCTGCGCACAGTAACCATACACACCATCACCCTGCACACAGTAACCACACACACCATCACCCTGCACACACAGTAACCACGCACACCATCACCCTGCACACAGTAACCACACACACCATCACCCTGCACACAGTAACCACACACACCATCACCCTGCACACAGTAACCACACACACCATCACCCTGCACACAGTAACCACACACACCATCACCCTGTACACAGTAACCACACACACCATCACCCCGCACACAGTAACCACACACACCATCACCCCGCACACAGTAACCACACACACCATCACCCTGTACACAGTAACCACACACACCATCACCCCGCACACAGTAACCACACACACCATCACCCTACACACACAGTAACCACACACACCATCACCCTGCACACAGTAACCACACACACCATCACCACACACACAGTAACCACACACACCATCACCCTGTACACAGTAACCACACACACCATCACCCTGCACACAGTAACCACACACACCATCACCACACACACAGTAACCACATACACCATCACCCTGTACACAGTAACCACACACACCATCACCACACACACAGTAACCACACACACCATCACCCTGTACACAGTAACCACACACACCATCACCCTGTACACAGTAACCACACACACCATCACCCTGCACACAGTAACTACACACACCATCACCCTGCACACAGTAACCACACACGCCATCACCACACACAGTAACCATACACACCATCACCCTGCACACACAGTAACCACGCACACCATCACCCTGCACACAGTAACCACACACACCATCACCCTGCACACAGTAACCACACACACCATCACCCCGCACACAGTAACCACACACACCATCACCCTGCACACAGTAACCACACACACCATCAACCTGTACACAGTAACCACACACACCATCACCCTGTACACAGTAACCACACACACCATCACCCTGTATACAGTAACCACACACACCATCACCCTGTACACAGTAACCACACACACCATAACCCCGCACACAGTAACCACACACACCATCACCCTGCACACATAACCACACACACCATCACCACACACACAGTAACCACACACACCATCACCCTGCACACAGTAACCACACACACCATCACCACACACACAGTAACCACACACCATCACCACACACACAGTAACCACACACACCATCACCCTGCACACACAGTAACCACACACACCATCACCCTGCACACAGTAACCACACACATCATCACCACACACACAGTAACCACACACCATCACCACACACACAGTAACCACACACACACACCATCACCCTGCACACAGTAACCATACACACCATCACCCTGCACACAGTAACCACACACACCATCACCCTGCACACAGTAACCACACACACCATCACCCTGCACACAGTAACCACACACACCATCACCCTACACACAGTAACCACACACCATCACTACACACACACAGTAACCACACAAACCATCACCCTGTACACAGTAACCACACACACCATCACCCTGTACACAGTAACCACACACACCATCACCCCGCACACAGTAACCACACACACCATCACCCTGCACACACAGTAACCACACACACCATCACCCTGCACACAGTAACCACACACACCATCACCCTGCACACAGTAACCACACACACCATCACCCTGTACACAGTAACCACACACACCATCACCCTACACACAGTAACCACACACACCATCACCACACACACAGTAACCACATACACCATCACCCTGCACACAGTAACCACACACACCATCACCCTGTACACAGTAAGTACACACACCATCACCCTGCACACAGTAACCACACACACCATCACCACACGCACAGTAACCACACACACCATCACCACACACACAGTAACCACACACACCATCACCCTGTACACGGTAACCACACACACCATCACCACACGCACAGTAACCACACACACCATCACCACACACACAGTAACCACACACACCATCACCACACACAGTAACCACACACACCATCACCCTGCACACACAGTAACCACGCACACCATCACCCTGCACACAGTAACCACACACACCATCACCCTGCACACAGTAACCACACACACCATCACCCTGCACACAGTAACCACACACACCATCACCCTGCACACAGTAACCACGCACACCATCACCCTGCACACAGTAACCACACACACCATCACCACACACAGTAACCATACACACCATCACCCTGCACACACAGTAACCACGCACACCATCACCCTGCACACAGTAACCACACACACCATCACCCTGTACACAGTAACCACACACACCATCACCCTGTATACAGTAACCACACACACCATCACCCTGTACACAGTAACCACACACACCATAACCCCGCACACAGTAACCACACACACCATCACCCTGCACACAGTAACCACACACAACATCACCACACACACAGTAACCACACACCATCACCACACACAGTAACCACACACACCATCACCCTGTACACAGTAACCACACACACCATCACCTTGCACACAGTAACTACACACACCATCAACCTGCACACAGTAACCACACACACCATCACCCTGTACACAGTAACCACACACACCATCACCTTGCACACAGTAACCACACACACCATCACCCTGCACACAGTAACCACACACACCATCACCCTGTTCACAGTAACTACACACACCATCACCCCGCACACAGTAACCACACACACCATCACCCTGCACACACAGTAACCACACACACCATCACCCTGTACACAGTAACCACACACACCATCACCCTGTACACAGTAACCACACACACCATCACCCTATACACAGTAACCACACACACCATCACCCCGCACACAGTAAC
The DNA here is from genome assembly GCF_964198595.1 of Lampetra fluviatilis. Lineage (NCBI taxonomy): Eukaryota > Metazoa > Chordata > Hyperoartia > Petromyzontiformes > Petromyzontidae > Lampetra > Lampetra fluviatilis. The sequence goes on along the minus strand of NC_136284.1, from coordinate 903,911 downwards.
CACACACACCATCACCCTGCACACAGTAACCACACACACCATCACCCTGCACACAGTAACCACACACACCATCACCCTGTACACAGTAACCACACACACCATCACCACACACACCAGCACCATCACTCCGCTTTTGCAGTCTCCGCGCTCTGCACTCGGGACCGCGCTGCTGCTGTAGAGGGAGGGGGGCTGGGGGAGTTGGGCTGAGGGGCTTGGGGGAGTTGGTATTGGGTGAAGAGGGAGGGAGGGAGGCTGGGTGAGGGGAGGAGGGGGGGCTGGGTGGGGGGAGGGGTGGTGATGGGTAAGGGGAGGGGCTTGTTGTTGGGGGGAGCGGGGGGCGCGGTTGTTGGGTGGTAGTGACGTCACCGCCTGGCTGTTCGCCAGCCCGGGCTGACGTCAGTTTCTAAATCTGGCCCGCGGCTTGTTTACAAGGCGCATTGTCTCCTGCTGCTGCTGCTGTAGCTGCTGCAGCTGCTGTAGCTCCCCCGGTACAGCTCTCGGTACCCCGCACGTCGACTCGGCGGGGACGACGTGGGTCCCCGTGCCCCCTCGGCGGCTCGCTCCTCGGCATGTAAACAACAACAACAACACGCGGTGTCCATCGCGGCGGGCTTGGCGTCATCACGGGGCCCAGCAGCACGGCGCCGACGATGTCGCGGCTCGTGTCAACATCGCCACCCGCCTCGCGGCGGCGACGACGACGGTGGCGGTAAGTTGTTGATGATGGTGGTGCCGCTGGTGGTGGTGGTTCTGATGGTGGTGGTTCTGATGGTGGTGGTGGTGCCGCTGTTGGTCGTGGTGGTGAGTGGTGCTAGTGGCTGTCAACTCGCGAGCGTCGCGGTTGTGAGCCGCCCATCTCGCTTCAGCGAGTGGGGGGAGTCGCGGCACAGCGTGCGTTTGTGTGAACACGGCGTGTTCACGCGCTGTGTTACGCCGTGTGTTCACGCGCTGTGTTACACCGTGTGTCCACGCGCTGTGTTACGCCGTGTGTTCACGCGCTGTGTTTACACCGTGTGTCCACGCGCTGTGTTACGCCGTGTGTCCACGCGCTGTGTTACACCGTGTGTCCACGCGCTGTGTTTACACCGTGTGTCCACGCGCTGTGTTACACCGTGTGTTCACGTGCTGTGTTACACCGTGTGTTCACGCGCTGTGTTACGCCGTGTGTCCACGCGCTGTGTTACACCGTGTGTCCACGCGCTGTGTTACACCGTGTGTCCACGCGCTGTGTTTACACCGTGTGTTCACGCGCTGTGTTTACACCGTGTGTTCACGTGCTGTGTTACACCGTGTGTTCACGCGCTGTGTTTACACCGTGTGTCCACGCGCTGTGTTACGCCGTGTGTTCACACGCTGTGTTTACACCGTGTGTCCACGCGCTGTGTTACACCGTGTGTTCACGCGCTGTGTTACGCCGTGTGTTCACGCGCTGTGTTTACACCGTGTGTTCACGCGGTGTGTGTTCACGCGATGTGGTCGTGCTGTGTGTTCACGCGGCGCTGTGTAGTGACAGCTGGCGGTGGACAGCCCCGTGCTGTGGTGGATGTGGGGGTGGCACGAGGGGGTAACGCCACCCCCCCTACTCAGTGCGCTGCAGGCGGGTGTCGTCGCTACGTGGTATGAAGGTGTTGTTGTTGTTGGGTGCTGAGTGCTACGTATTGAGTGCGAGGTGAATAGTTAATGCTGTTAGGTGAGCGTTAGCTGCTTATTGGGTGAGTTGTTAGGTGAGTGTTAGCCTAACACTCACCTAACAACACTCACCTAACACTCACCTAACACTGGTAGGTGAGGGTTAGGTGAGTGTTAGGTGAGTGTTGTTAGGTGAGTGTTCGAAGGTGTTGGCAGGTGAGGGGGTGTGCGTGGGTAGTCCAGCGGTTAGCGCGCTCCGAACCCGGCGACCCGAGTTCGATTCCCACTCACGGCCAACACCAGTTACAATTATCATAACCTGTGCTGGGCGTCTGCCAGGTCGACTCAGCCTCAAATGAGTACCTGGTGTGGTGTGTAAACATCTCCACTCGGGAGACAAAGACAGTCGGGCGTGGTGTCCATGCTGGCTTCAGGCACTTGTCCCAGCAATCTGTTAAGGCTATACGGGGGATCTTTGTGTTCACCGGGTTTAGGTGAGTGTTGGGTTGTAGGTGAGTGTCGGTAAGTAGTGGCAGAGCTGCAGTGCACGGCTCCCACGTGGATGTGCACTGAACTCGGCTTTGACCCTGACCTCACAAGCCTGGCCCTGACCCCATCTTGCAAAAACAAAAACATCACCCAATGCCCGAGGCACAGTGCAAATCATTCACGCCCAGTTCCCGACAACACGTGGAGCACAATTTAAAATGCGCAATTGCTTCACGACATTTCTCTTGTGCTGGAGGAAACAAGATGACCTAAACATTAATCTTTTAGCTAATTCAGCAAATGGCGTTTCGCGTTATTTTATAATTTGTCCATGTTTTAGTTGTTAGTTGCACAAGTTGTCGTCATGCTGAATGGCTGTTGTGTCATGTACAGCGCTTGGAGATTGCTGATGAAAGGCGCTTTTAAAATATAATTGTTATTAAACATGAGAACAATTAACACAATTAGATTTTTTAAAATGTTTTTTTTATCTTAGAAGTTAGATTTCTGTCAAACGTATCCCTAAACACGTGCCCATGATCTCTGTTACACATTCACCTCTGGTTGAAGACACACCTTCAACACCACCAGCTGGAGCCTCCACCACCAGCTCGCGCCTACGACCGCGTTGAACGCTCACGTCTCGCTGCTGGAGCCCCGAGCGCCGTGGGTAGTGCACGCGGATGGATTTGAGATCGTGCAAGCGGTGTCCACTCACTGGTACAAGTCGTGAATCAGAATCACCATCTTAATTTATCCTGGAGAAATCCGATGAGCCATGAAGCTCTTTGTGTGTGGTGGAGCCGTTCCATGTAGGCCCCGTCACAGTGCACCGTCTAAATCGGGCTCCTCTCCACCTCGGTGCTCCCCGGAGCCCAAATCGGCGCGAGCGGCAGCGCCTCATGCCGTTTACACCTCGTGCCGGCAACATCGCCGGATAACGCCCTTTATCCGGACGGCTCAATTTATAAAACTGAGCAATTAAATTAGACTCGCCCATTATGCTTATTGAATTTGACAGCCAATCCGGTTAAATTGGAACCAGTACGTCTTATGACGGCTCGTGCACGGCTTACACATGGCTACAGTCACCGCCTAATAGCCTCATGAAGGGCTCGAATCACGCGTTGCGTGTGCTGCTCGGAGCTGCCGTACCCCCTGGCCCGCCCCTGGTTCAAGTAATCCAGGATAGGCTGTGGGCTGAGTTGGCCTGTCCTCGGTTGCTTGGCCTTGGTGCGGTGCCACCATCGGCCACCACTTCCCGTGCGATTCGTGTCTCCGGGCGTGAGCTACTGCGGGGAAGAACGTGAGCCATCACTTGAGACGCACCGATGACTGCGTATAAAATAAACGCCGTGTTTCACGCACGCTGCTGTCACCACTGCTCCGTGTTCCGTGAGATTTTTCTCAGTCTGCCTCACAGTTCAAGTGTCCCTGCTCGTCCTGGAGAAACACTCCCTGATCCTTTACTCCACTCAGTGTGCCCCACGGGTCAGAGCAGCAAATCGGTTTCATCTGAGCTGTGAAACCTTTACTGGTTTAATATCTTGCTGAATATTTACCAAGTCCCTGGTTAACTGGAGTAGGCCTAGGCACAGGGCCATAGAGGGGAGATTAAGCCTCTTAAGTTATGCGATGATGTGCCAGGTGCAGAAATATTTTCTTGGTCACGGACCAAATAGAAATGAAACCCCCACTGGTACCGATGTCTTCACGTGGCCAAAAAAGACTTGTAACACACTGATTAAAGTCCCACCGGCACCACGGTAGCGTGCTCCACCCGGTTTGCGTGCGGAACAGTGATCAATAGAGCGGTGGTGTCTCGGGGTCTGGGTGTGGTAGAGCTGTTGAATGTGCGGGTCGTGGTGCAGCTGCACCAGGGCTGGTGGCCTCGAGGGAACTAGGCGCCGGGGGGCTGTGAAGAGGTGAAAAATAAGAAGGGGCCACATTTCATTCCTTGCACCAGGCCCATAACAATCGCACGAGGTCTTGGCTGAGCGCAGCACCCATAGGGCATTGGCCAGACTGGTGCGAGACCCAGAGAAGGAAGCTGATAGGCCTGCAGTTCGAACCTGAACCACGTGTGGTCGAATAAAAGTGAATTGGCTTAACCTAATAGCCTTTTCAAAGGCTATTGCATAATGCACCATAGCTATCTGCATGAATCAGTACCACTTAATACTTTGTCATGTTTACAGCGAATAATTGTGACATTACTTCAAGACGCAGTGAAGAACCTTACAAACGAGCAGAGAACATGCAAGAACAAAAATACAATAACATTGCACACAGACACAAAAATTCCCCTGGTAGGACATACGCTGTTAGTGCACTCCTATTAAGGCTGGCAGAGATGGGTGATCTGGTCAACACCACGCCTGCCCGTCTTTGTATCCCCAGTGCTGATTTATACATTTCACCAGGTCCTCATTGAAGGCTGAGTCAATCTAGGGTAGGCACGGTACCGGTTGAGATTTCCACTGCGCTCGCAGCGCGTGCTCGTGTCGGGATGTGAAGAGGGTGGCGCGTGGTCGCCTTCAGCCCTCGAAAGGGCGCCGCTGATCTCCGCCCGGGATCCGCCACTCGCCCCGCGTTTGCCGCATCTGTAACAGGTGAGTCCGGGTGCGTCCCGTGGGGCTCGCGTAATTACCACTCGCCCGCTCGCGCGATCGTTAATTGCAAAGCGGAAGACAATTGAATTTGCTCCGGCGCATTGTGACTCACGCCTGCAGCGCACCGCGGGTGATCTCAATGGAGGTCCCGGGCTCCCCGCCGTCACCCACCCAGTGCCGCTCTCAGCCACCCACCGCGCCTTCTCCCACCCAGTGTCCCGCTCAGCCACCCACCTCGCCTTCACCCACCCAGTGTCACGCTCAGCCACCCACTGCGCCTTCTCCCACCCAGTGCCGCTCTCAGCCACCCACCTCGCCTTCACCCACCCAGTGCGCGCTCGGCTTGGCGGAGTGCGCCACGATTGTCGGCTCGAGCCCTCGCTTCATAATCCCAGATGTACAGTCATTGCGAATGAGAGCAACGATTGCCGGGTGCCCGTGCGTTGATCGGTGAGGCCGGCAACATGGATGGGGCTGTGCCGGTGCGAGCGGGGAGTTGGAGGCGACGTGGCCGCGCGAACGCCCTCGTCGCGCCTCGGCGTGCGCCGTGAGGTCATCCTTGGCGTGCTCCGAGTGCGCCATCACGGCGAGCGGAATGAATAAATGTCCGTGCCTTTCACGCCGTGTAATTACACAAAGACAGATACCCCCCTTACCCCCCCCCCCCCCGTATAGCCTGAACAGACTGTTGGGGCAAGTGCTGTTAGCGAGCACCTATGAAGTCCGGCACGGCACACGAGGGGGGGTGGCCCGCACCACGCCATGTACACAAACAGTTGGATAACTGTGTCTGTGACAATCTCTGTGTCCTCTCTCCGCTCCGTGATGTCGGCCTGCAGCACAGTGTTCTCCCACGTGGTGTCCCTTCATTGTTATTCAGTTGCGCGTTTGGCAAAGTGCCATTGTAATCCGTGATTGTTTATTTGGTTGCGATAGACAGGCAAACCTTTTTTTATTAATCATTTGTGCTTGCCTACCATTGATATTTGCTATATGGGCAGACGGACTCGAACAGACGCACAGATATTCGCGTTCCTGGGCTCCCCTTCTTGCATGCGTGTGATCGGTAGTGTGGGGTTATTGGTGTTTATCGTCGCCTCCAAATTATACGTTTAATAAAAAGCGTTCACAGCTCCTCCTATGCTCACAAAATAATTAATCAGACACCAGCACGCAGTTTCTTGCAGGTAGCAGTAATCGTAGTAAAATTTCGTCTCCGGTTTATTAACAAATATCAATGCACAGCCTTGTACCAGTTTTACTGCTCGTAAATGAATCGTCGGCTGAGCGGTAAAGTGAGAGGGGCCGAGCTGCACAGAGGGGGACGCGCGGAGTCGGAAGCTGGAGGGAAGAGGCCGAGCGGGAGCCGTGGGTGCAGTGATAAACGTACTTGTGCCGTGAACTCGTTTACAGCATCCGAGTTTGATTCCAAACCACGGCTAAGATCAGTGGTGAGTGATATGTCTACACCAGTCCCGGGCCACCTCCCTTCAAGCCGCACCGACCAGCGTGGTGAAGTATGGTCAAATCGCCCCCGAGACCAACGTGGCGCGGGGAGGCCCTCATCCAGCAGTAGATGGACAAGGCTGCACAAGCAATGCGCACCAAGATTCACCACCTCAGCCGGTAGCAAATTCTGCCCTCCAGCTTCGCACTCCACATCTCCTGGCCGCCCACGCGACATCCACTCTCATCACCTCGATGGACCCCCACCTCGGGGGGCCGTGGAGGGAGGGTCACGCGACCCCGGCGGCACCGCGGCTCGGACCCTGGAGGGCTGGTGGGGTCACGCGGCTCCAGGGGCTCTGGGATTGGACGCGAAGACGGACATGGACGCGTTGAGCCCGGAGTGCATTGATCGCGCGAGTAAACAGCAGCGGGCGGCGGCGCACGGCCAGGGCGGGTCGGGGACCCTCCGTCCATTGAGCGGTATTGAGCCGCGGGCTCCCAGTGCAGTCACTTACACTGGCGCCCTTAGCGAGACGAGGTTCAGGGAGCCGAGGTTTGTGACCCGCCAGCAAATGCGTATCGGTTCTGCGGGGCGGGGGGCGAGGGGGTGGAATGCGTGGTCCGTGTGGATGAGCGGTGGTTCTGTTGCTGGCGCACTCCGTCACGAATCTCGTGTCCCGAGTTAGACCCTCGGCCACGGATAGCACGTGGCGCGAAATATTGGAAGTTCTTGGACATGCACCTGTGTGTGTGTAGGTCGACTCAGTCTTTTTTAACCCCCGCCCCCTCATTTTATTAAAATGTAACTATTTGCGACTTGCCACGATACGAAGTGTCCGTCCGTAATTCCAATGTCAGTGCAGCACATGATGACAGAATGTACCCGCGGAAGTAGATATCACGGAACCACTGAAAAGCTTTCAAAATGATCCCATAACCAAGCTGGGGGCTTCCCACGCTGCTCCAGTGATGATTATGGTATGGCTGTAAAACAGGAAACCTGAAGTCTCACGTCAATATTTAATTGAACACCAAATATATATTGAAGCTAGTTGTAATTACTGGCGAAAAGTCGTACTCAGATTGTAAATGTTGTGGCTTGGCTCTCCAACACACCGGTGGTGATGTACTAGTGACGAATTGGCCACGTTCTGTTTACGTGACACCCCTTACTAGTTGGCTGTGGCGGGTTTTAACGACACATTTATTTACGCAATCTAATCCTAAAAACCTCTATTATGGATGTATATTTTGTGCAGCCATTGTTGAGCGGCCTGAGATCAGCGGTTGCATTCCGGATATGAACCCAGTGGTCCCTCACGTCCTCGTGCTTTGTGTCGGCTTTAATAGGTGCTCGCTAACATTACTTAATTGGCCAGTCTGTATAGCAGTCGCGGGCATCTTTGTCTTTGAGGGTGTATGAGTCAGTCAACCCACGGCACTTGGGTCTGTCCCGTGACCTCTTGCTAGCGAGCCTTCGACATTCACACGGCCTCAAGGTGCATCTAGCCTGGCACAAGCGCCATGGGGACGTCACCGCCACTTAGTGGTGAATGGCTGTTATTGTTGGGGAGCGGTAGTGCTTTGCACGCTGCGTTACGAACCGAATTCGATTCCCGCTCACGGCCAACACCAGTGAAGATTATCTGAACCGTCCTCGTGAAGGTCGACTCAGCCTCAAATGAGTACTCGGTTCAAGCATCGTCACTAGGTAGACAAAGGCGGATGGGCGTGGTTCTGGCCAAAATTAACCTCTTCCTCGTGTGCCGTGTCGGCCTTTCTATGAGTGCTCGCTAACAGCACTCGTCCCAAGAGTCTGTTTAAGATAAAATAAATGACGACGTTTCGGGCGCAACACAAGCGTCCATCATCAGATTGTTGCGCCCGAAACGTCGTGATTTATGTTATTTTATAACCACGTGACTTTACCGAAAGAACCAAAGAGTATGGATTCCTGCAGTCACGAAAGCTTCAAATTAAGATTAGTCTGTTGAAGGTTATATGGGGAATCTTTGTCTGAAATGTGTGTGGGAGAGGGGTGTACTATAGAGAAACATCCTAGAGCTACTGTTTGTATTGAAAAGCACAGCGGCGCGTGGCCACGTTTCCTGAATTGGTTCCAATGTCCCAGGCTGTCACTTGTGTTACGTAACTGATAAATGGACATGGAGCAAATGATAATAACGAAATGTGCAGTGGCTCGCACACAGCACAAAGACAAAAAATCTCCCGCATAGCCCGATCAGACTGTTGGGGCAAGGCCAGAACGGCACACGAGGGGGCGGGTGACCAGCACCACGCCCGGCCGCATTTGTCCCCGAGTGTCGATATTTTTATGTACCGCACCAGGTACTCATTTGAGGCTGAGCCGACCTAGGGGAGGCCCAGAACCGGTTCAGATAATCGTCACCGGTGTCGGCCGTGAGCGGGCATCGAACCTTGGTCGCCAGGTTCGTAGCGCAGCGCGCTAACCACTACACTACCGCTCCCCACACTCGCATACTCACATACACAGGCCAGTGCACTACACACTACTGCATGTGCAGGGCTGGATCATGGCGAGCTCTGGCCACTTACACCGGCCCCGTGTTGCTGCTGTAGATGCTGCAGCACTGCCCGCGAGCAGCCCGGTCAGCTGACCACTGCTGCGATGCTGGGGATGCAGAAATCATTGCTCCGAGGTGCATTGCTCCGTAGCCCCTGGCACTGCCCCCCCCCACCGCCCCCACCCCCTCCACGATCTGGACTGTGCTGCGCCTGGCTGTGAGAGCCCTCCGTGTCCTCGTTGCTCACGGCAGCTGCGTGCTGCGTGGTGAGAAAGTCGAACGCAGCCAAGCGTCCGTTTCTGATGCGGCTCGCGAGTAGCGCCGCGTGTGAACGTGAGTGACGTAACCGCGCATGGGAACAATGGCACGCGTCGGATTCGTGGGAGCGATGTTCGGCGCTGCCGATTGACGCCGGCACAGTTTGTTTTTTCAGAGCCGTGAGTATTCGTGAGACAGCGCCATCTCGCAAGCGGTCGCTATTGCCATGTAAGCGTGCCCACAGCCATTTCCGTTGACGTAACCGCCATGTGAAAATCCCATGTCAGCCCAATTAATGTGCCCGATTTCCGTTCCCTCCTCGGACGGCTGGGGAAGTCGACTTGCAGCGCTCATGCAAAGAGGCTCATTGCCATACAGGCGCTCGCTATCGACATCGTCTCGTGGAGAACACCTGTCGAGATTTGCAGTGCTGAGGAATATTTATCTGTGTGTGTGCCGAAGCCTGAATGCAAGAGAAGCATCGAAGAACATTATTTCCACCATGCATGCATAGGAGGGATGTGCTCCCGCTTTTCGGTTTGATTCGAACAACCCAACGGTCTGGCGTTTTTGACGAGATTTCTGACGATTCCAGCTGTTTTGTGGTCTGGCGTTCTGATCACCACCAAACGGTGGTGGCACGTGGGCATCGGGCCACGCCACTCTCATCAGCGCGAAGATAATTCACATTCACAGCGATGTCAATCATCCGAAAATCCGACAAAGATCTGAAATTATCCTTAGAAATCCGAAAACGAAAATGTCTCTGAGCAGCATCAAACCCCCACACCAAAGCACGTGACTGGACTGAAGACCACCAGCCCTCCAGTAGCGTTACTAGCGTGGGCGCCATAGGGTGCCTTGCCCACTCACCCCCCTGGTGGCCGAAGCTACGAGTTGGGGCCCCCTTGACAACTGCCACGAGATGGGGGGGGGGGCGCCTGATCGATTACCGCACGCGTGAGCTGATAGAGTAGTTACTACGCCACGGCACCAGCGCCGTTATTTGACTTTAGTTCTCCTAAGGCAGTGATTCTCGACCGATGGGCCTCAGATCATTTCAAAAGGCGGGCGCAGACTGCAGCGTGGATACCGTGCAGGATAATTTTCGAATATGTAGGGGAAAAGGTCAGTGTCACGTTGCGGCAGCAAGAAACATACTAATACACAACATGAAACAAATGCCTTACTGACATAAAACACGCCAACATGCAACACATGCCTAACTAACACCGCATTGACGAGAGCCATGAACATGTGAACCTCTGTGTTGTGGCCTCAATGACCTGGGTGAGGATCTCAGGATATGGGGAAGGGGGCAGAGGCACCGGGAAACAATGTTCCTGATTGGGGGTCACTGTTCCAAAGAGGTTGAGGAACACCCGCGTAGACTACAGTATACATATACTGTACATGCAATGTGTATACTACGCTACAGTATGCCCTGGATATGTATTGTAATGGTAGTATAGTTAACGTACTGTGGTATACACATCTCGTCTATGTACAGTATATTACATGAAATATTACATCGCCATGTCTATACATGGCTATGCACTGCTTGACAAGTAAACACCACGCGCACAATGTGCGACCGTGTGCGTGTGCGTTTGTGTGCGTGTGTGTGTGCTTGCGTGTGTGCGCGCGTGTGTGGGCGTGCGTGTGTGTGCGTGTGTGCGTGCGCGTGCATGTGTATGTGCGTGTGTGTGTGCGTGCGCGTGTGTATGTGCGCGTGCGTGTGTGTGTGCGTGCGTGTGCGCGTGTGCGTGCGTGTGTGTGCGTGTGTGTGTGCGTGTGTGTGTGCGTGTGTGCGTGCGTGTACGTGTGTGCGTGCGTGCGTGTACGTGTGTGCGTGCGCGCGTGTGTGTGCGCGTGCGTACGTGCATGTGTGTGCGTGCGTGTGCGCGCGTGTGTGTGCGCGTGTGCGTGCGTGTGTGTGCGCGCGTGTGCGTGCGTGTGTGCCGGCCTCGCTGGAAGACCGCCATCACTCTCCGCCCGGGTCAGTGGACGCGGCTGTCCGTCCTCTGCTTGGGAAAGAGCGCCACGCTCGGGCTAGGCGAGTTCACTGCAAGCCCCCCCCCCCCCAGCAGCCCTCCACCCCCGCACGGCAGGAGCGCGCCCCCCCCCCCTCCCAACACCGCACGCGTCGCCTGACCGCATTTCCCATGCAGCTTCTGCGCTGGCGTCGATTGATCGGCCGCTGGCAATGCGAGCGCTGTTGGGAAGTGCTCATGACGAGGGGCCGAGGGTCGCCGGGCATTCGGCGCTGACGACGTCGCCGCCGTCGCAGCGTCTCGTCTTGCGCGCGCCCACGAGGCCGGCAGCGCGGTAAGGGCGCTGGCTGCTGTCCAGGCGCGCGGCGGTGCTGAATCCACACGGGTCAGCGCCGGCGCTCGACGCGAGCGCGTTCGGCAGCCGCAATGAATGCGAGCGCTGGGGCGGACGCTGCGGGGAGGGGCGGAGTTTGACTCCCGTCCCTTCGGCTTCGCGGACGTGAAGGAGCCGTGCAGCAGCAGCAGCAGCGAGAATCGTTTTGCGGGGGACCGCGGCGAGACCGCGAGGTGCGCCGCCCGCTGCCGCTTCACGCGCTCGGCGCCTGTGCGCGGCGCGTGCTGCGTGCGCGGCCGCCGATGCGAGGCGGTGCTCGCGATGCGTCAGTCGGCGGTGACGCGGGGAGCTGCGAGCTGCAATGAGGCGAGAGCTCGTTCTGACCAGATAACGCTTCCGTTATCGGCGGAGGGAGAGAGAGGGGACGAAAGGGCTGCGGAGGGAGAAGGCGAGGGCGGGAGAGAGACCCGGTGAGCCAACCGAGAAGCCATTAAACCGCGTCCCGGCTGCTGGCGCGTTATTAATGAATGGAGGCGAGCGCGGTGTGCGGCGATCGCCGGTGGAGGCTCGCCGCTCTCTTGCACCGGCGCCGGGCATGAGGCGATGCGCAGAGCGGCGAGCGTAGCGGGAGAGAGCGCCGAGCAGAGAGAGAGGGGGGCGAGCCCCGCAGGCAGTCGCACGCTCCGCGCCGCCCCTCGAGCGCCCTTCTCTGCACGAGCCCCTCGGAGGCCGCCGCGAGTCACGGAGCCGCGTGACGCCTCCACTCCCGAGCCTCCATTGCGCGCCGCCGGCTCCCGACGCTCGCTGCTGCTGCCCGCAGAGGCCGCCTCCCCCCTCGGTAAGACGGAACGCCCTGCCGCATCGCCATGCTTCGGCTCATTGTGCCGCGGACGCGGTCTGCGCGCGCCTCGCGGTGTCCATTGCGCGCACTGCTGCTGCTGCTGCATTGTTCGCGCTGCTGCTGCTGCTGCTGAGTGACCGTCGACAGCAGTGAATAATGCATGGCCGCTATATACAGGAGGTGGAGGAGCGTGCAGAGGGCGGCTGCGCTCGATGTTGGCGAGTCGAGCCGTGTGCGGCTCGCCCGGGTTCGGGCGTCGGGTTGTGACCGTGCAGCACTGTGACACCCCCCCCCACCCGCCCCTCGCGGTGGGCCTCGGGTTGACACCTGCCGCCCGGGGCAGGCTGGCTGCCGCGGGTCGTGCGCGGCGTGGGCGCTTCGTGTTAGACGGCTCCTTTCGTGAGACGAGACGACGACGATGAGGGGGACGAGGAGAGACGGGGCCCTTAACGCGCTCTTCGCCCACTGCCTCCCTCCCCTCCATCCTTTACGATTCCTTCGCACGTGAGGAATTATCTCTCGCAGAGGCAATGGAGATGCGCGAGTGTTCGAACTAGCGCTCGAGCGAGGGTCAGGATTTGGGCAACGATTCGGGTTCGAACAAATGTTCGGGTTAGGATTGCGTGGATGTTCATGGTGAGAACGATTATCCCAATCGTTCTCACCATGAACATTAGGGACAGATTTAGCTCGCGAATGATCGCGCCTTCACCTCGACCTTCATGCCTATCTCGGAGGCGCGGACTTGGCTATTGCTCTCGAGTTGGGGGCGCCCCCCCCACACTTACACCCCCCCCCACACCCCCTCTCCCCTCCTCTGTAACTGACGCTCAGTAAATAGGCCTGACCCCTCGCGCGCGCTCGTGTCAGAAGTCGCGCCCGGCTCCTTCAGCCATCACACAGCGCGTTATTAAGGGCGGGAGGCGGGAGCGGCCGGGTTCTCAGACTCCATCGTCAGATGCAGCGGAGCAGTGCAGAGCCCGGGGAAGGAGGAAGGGGAGGGGGCGAAGGATATTCGCGGGGTTTCGTCTCAGGCGGCGAGGATACGAATCCGGGGTTGAAGCGGTTCGCGCCGTGTCGCGCGCCGTGGCCCCGGGGGCGCTTTGAAGCCGCACATCAGACGCGCCGCGCGAGAGGAGATGCAACTTTTATTGTTAAATGTGTTTCTCTCCGTTATTTTCGGCGAAAACGTGCGGGAGAAACGACGCGAGGAGGAAGCGACCGGGCTCCGGCTCCGCGAGCGCTCTAATTAGCGCGGGGAATGTTCGGTGCCGCATTTCACGGAGACGTTAATGGCACGAGCGCGGCTCCCTGAATGGGGGGAGCAGAGCGCGGGAGCATCCGGAATGCGAATGACGGGAGGAGGGAGGCGGGAGCCACGGGGAAGTGGGGGGGAAGGCAAAGCGTGAAGGAGGAGGGGTCGCAAGGGCAAGAGATTCCACGAGTCGGGAACGAAAGCCGCGGAGTGGGGAGGGAGCGGTGTGGAGAGAGCGGCTCCAGAGACGTCGGCGTGCCCCCCCCCGCAGCCGTCTCCTCCATCCTCCCTCTTCTGCACGATTTTAAACGCGCAAACGCAACCAAACGGCGCGATGAACATGGAAACCCTCGGCGACTGCCTCTCGCTGGCTCCCCCCCCCTCGCCCTCCCCGCGCCTTCACCACGCGAGTCGCGCTCCTCTCCGCCGCCGTCAAACGTCGCCGCGTCCCCTGCCCCCCCCACCACAACCCCTTGGCGAACATGGAGGCGGCGCTCCGTCACGGAACGGCCCTCGCTCCTTGTGAATGGGCCCTGCTGTAATTGGTATTCTAGCGAGTGACGCAGCCTCCACACGCGAGAGCTGCGGGCAGGAGCGGGGCCCTGGACTGGGGGCGCCGCGGTCCGTGGAGTCGCGGAGGCGAAGCTCCTCCGTGTCTCAGGTGGCGCGGGGCTCGGAGACGCCACTCTCGGTCTCTGTTACTCTGTCTCTCCCTCTCTCTCTCCCTCCGTCACTGTTGATCTGTGTATGTGTCTCAGTCTACCCGCCTCTCTTACTGTCTGTTGCTCTTCTTCTTTCGTGTGGCATTTGCATACGAATTTTGGGGAATGCAAAAGATTACAAATTGAGATTTGATATCCATCCGACTGCGTCAGGAGTAGCCGCGTGTATTTGTTTCAGATCGCCGTTGAGTGGTCCGATTGGGGCAGTCGTCCACGACACCTTGCACGGTCTGATACGTCGCACCACCACGGTCACAAACTGGACTCTCGTTAAATTGTCCATTTGTGGAGAAAGTGTCCACATCTTCCGTGGAGTGTCCGGTAGGTCAGATCCAGTATGGAGGATTGCAGGGGTCGCTCTGTTTCTCCGTCTCCCTCTCTTCGTGTGTCTCTGTCTCTCATTGTTGTTCTGTGTCCGTGTCTCTCTGTCTTTCTCACCGCTGCTCTCTCTCTCTCTCTGTGCCGGCCTCTCGCCATGTCGCCTTGTGGGAGCGAGGGTTGCGAGTCGCGGGGGCGTCGTGGCCGCCGCCGCTTTTCGCGGCGTTTGACTCGGCTGTCTTCTTCTTCGCGCGAGGTCTCCACGTGAAGACGCTCTCCGTGTCGCTCCGGATCCTCGTGTGCCCGGGACTCTGCGCGGAGCCTCGCTTCGGCTTCGTTTGACGACGCCAGAGCGAGACCGCTGCGCCCAATGAGGCCCCTGAGGGCAGCTCCGTCTCGCCCCGTGCGCAGAGCAGACATGGCCACGGAGGAGGTCCCGAGGGCGGCGGAGCCAGGAGTCGGCGTGAACAACTGCCCAGGGGTGGCGCGGAGACCGCCAAGAGACAGCGCGCAGGAGACGGCCCGAGCCTCGCTCATCTTGGCGTCCGTCAAGGAGCAGGCAAGAACCTTCGCACCGCCACCTGCTCGCGGCACACGACTCCCTCGCCTCACTGCACCCCTTCTTCGCCCCCTCGCCAGCGCACACGAAACCGGCCCCGCCAGCGGCGCGGGTCGCGTTGGCACCAGAGCGGGCGGCAACGGGGACGGGACGGTGATGTCGCGAGCGACTCCGCGTTCCGGCGCGCCCGTCGATGATCCAGGGAGTCTTTTGAGTGTCAGAGTGTGTAGAGAGTCGACAGAGTTCGTGAAGGTGCGAGAGAGACTGGTGGGTTGTCCGACCCGACCCCGTCTCTCGATGCCGCGCGTCGTCGTCGTGGCTCCGCCTCGTCAGCCCAGACACGAGCCCCAGTCGCTCCGCACCAGGGAGCCCCAGTCGCTCCACACCAGGGAGCCCCAGTCACACCAGGGAGCCCCAGTCGCTCCGCACCAGGGAGCCCCAGTCACACCAGGGAGCCCCAGTCGCTCCGCACCAGGGAGCCCCAGTCGCTCCACGCCAGGGAGCCCCAGTCGCTCCACACCAGGGAGCCCCAGTCGCTCCACACCAGGGAGCCCCAGTCGCTCCGCACCAGGGAGCCCCAGTCGCTCTACACCAGGGAGCCCCAGTCGCTCCACACCAGGGAGCCCCAGTCGCTCCACGCCAGGGAGCCCCAGTCGCTCCACACCAGGGAGCCCCAGTCGCTCCACGCCAGGGAGCCCCAGTCACACCAGGGAGCCCCAGTCGCTCCACACCAGGGAGCCCCAGTCGCTCCACGCCAGGGAGCCCCAGTCGCTCCACACCAGGGAGCCCCAGTCGCTCCACGCCAGGGAGCCCCAGTCACACCAGGGAGCCCCAGTCGCTCCACGCCAGGGAGCCCCAGTCGCTCCACACCAGGGAGCCCCAGTCGCTCCACACCAGGGAGCCCCAGTCACACCAGGGAGCCCCAGTCGCTCCACACCAGGGAGCCCCAGCCACACCAGGGAGCCCCAGTCACACCAGGGAGCCCCAGTCACACCAGGGAGCCCCAGTCACATCAGGGAGCCCCAGTCACACCAGGGAGCCCCAGTCGCTCCACGCCACGGAGCCCCAGTCGCTCCACGCCAGGGAGCCCCAGTCGCTCCACGCCACGGAGCCCCAGTCGCTCCACGCCAGCAGCTCGGCAACCTGTGGCTCCGGAGCCGCACGCCGTGGCTCTTTACGGGCCGCCTCGTGACGCAACGTGTGTACTCACGTGCACTGGCGGCTCTTGTTTTGTATCGAATGTTTTTAATCTCCTTGTCATTTTGGTTGCCGAGCCACTGCGCCCTACACCCACCGCGACCCTCGCTGCGAGAAGTCCCCAGCTGCGTGCAGCAGCCCGGGTCGGAGTTGCGCTGCGGTGAGAAGTCGCTGCTGCCCCGAAAGTCACTGCTGCCTCCAAGCGCAATTGTGGATTGCGGTTCACGCGCCTCGGTGCGAGGCGCGTTAATGAGCGCGATAGCCGCACGTGGGGACAGGTTAGGGTGCGGGGGGTGTGCGGAGAAGTGTTGGGGTGGATGCGCGAGATTTAGGATTAGGGCTCGGGTTGTGGATTGTCTCCCAGAGCAGTGATTCGCAACCGCAGATCGGAGCCACCAGAGTCGAGGCTGCTGGACGCATTCCGCGATACCCAAGACCCTTTCTCACGCTGGTGCCAGATGACTCGTGCGCCGAACTCCCAACACAGTACTCCATCACCCCCACATTCTACCACTCCCCCTTCTCTGCGCCTATGTTATCGTCTTTCTCCCGTATCCCGAGTCTGTCTCGCTGTGTGTCTATGCCTCTGTCTTTCTATCTCTGTCTCCGTCTCTATGGCCGTTCATCCCATCGTCTGCACAGGGCATTGGTCTAACACTCGCGTTCGACAACAGTCAAATGTGTGTGCTTGGTGACAGACGTGAGTCGCCGCGGTTGTCACGATCTCAGTTCACGGGGCTCCGTGAGCGTCTCGAGTTGCGGCGTGGGGGGCGGGGTAGCCGGTGACGTAATCGACGCGCTTACTTCGTTGCCCGAGACCGTCCCCCGCTCACCCGGCTCCCTCGGAGATCGGGCGCCCCCTCCTCCTGCCCCTCAACATCGACCCTCGTCGTGGGAGAGACATATGTGACGTCACAGCCCTCGAGTCTGGGCTGTGAGTGTCCGGGGACCGCGATGTGGGTCGGTGTGAGGACGAGCGAGGACGAGCGAGGGTGATCGAGGGTGAGGGTGAGCGAGGGTGAGCGAGGGTGAGGACGAGCGAGGGTGAGCGAGGGTGAGCGAGGGTGAGGACGAGCGAGGGTGAGGGCGAGCGAGGGTGAGCGAGGGTGAGGGTGAGCGAGGGTGAGGACGAGCGAGGGTGAGGGTGAGCGAGGGCGAGCGAGGGTGCGTGTTAAGAACGCGCTCAGCGCCCTCTATCACAAGCGGCGCCGCTCGCAATGGCCACCCGATGTGGAACAAGAAGCTGCCGCGGCGCGCGGTGGATTCGTCGCGTGCGGTGATGGAACGCCGCGACTCCTTATCAGGCGCGGCGCCGCGACACGCGGGATGGATGTGAGCGCGTTTCTCGCCGCGTACGCAGCGCGAGCAATTAACGATGCACGAGCCCCCCCCCCTGCCACCGCAGGCCCCCAACCCGCCCCCATTCCCTCCAGCACCCCTCCCCGTGCGTCGCCTTACACGAGTCGCTGGCGCGGAGTGTAAACACCGCGGCCACTTGGCAGTCCACGGCAGCTGTGGGCCCCCTGCCAGCGACGTGCTCGCCTTAATAGGCGCTCGCTGATCGCGCTTACACAAACAGTTTGTTACGGGTTGTTTTTGTCTTTGTATCTCTATATTTGTCGTTATTGTAATATAATAATCGTACTGTTTTCGTACATTATCTATCCACTGCAGGACGAAGGTCTCCCATCGGTGTGTCGGTCTTGGGGGGGGCATGTTTGACCATACTTCACCAAAGATGGTCAGAACGAGTTGATGAGAGGTAGCCGGGATCGTAGCGCGGTGAAGAAACTTCTCCACCACCGTTCCTCGCCTCGTGCTCGCATGTGTGGAAGTGTGTGTGTGTGCGTGTGCGCGTGTGCGTGCGTTTGTGCGTGTGTGTGTGGAAGTGTGTGTGCGTGTGTGTCCGTGTGTGCGTGTGTGGAAGTGTGTGTGTGCGTGTGTGCGTGTGTGCGTGTGTGCGTGTTTGCGTGTGTGCGCGTGTGTGTGTGCGCGTGTGTGCATGTGTGCGTGTGTGTGCGTGTGTGTGTGTGTGCGCGCGTGTGCGTGTGGAAGTGAGTGTGTGTGTGCGTGTGTGTAGAAGTGTGTGCGTGCGTGTGGAAGTGCGTGTGGAAGTGCGTGTGTGTGTGCGTGCGTAAGTGTGTGTGCGCGTGTTTGTGTGTGTGGAAGTGTGTGTGTGCGTGTGTGTGTGCCTGTGTGTGTGGAAATGTGTGCGTGTGTATGCGTGCGTGTGTGGGGGCGGTAGGGTAGCGGTTCGCGCGCTGCGCTACGAAAGCGGCGAGTTCGAATTCCGCTCACGACCAACACCAGTGACGATTATCTGAACCGGTCCTGGGCCTCCCCTAGGTCGACTCAGGCTCGCATGAGTACCTGGTGTGGTGTTTAAACATTGCCAATGGGGAGACAAAGGCGGCCGGGCATGGTGTTGGCTACTCACCCTCCTCGTGGACAATGCCCGCCTTCTTAGCTGCTCGCTAACGGCACTTGTCCCCAGCAGCATGTGAAGGCTACACGAGGATCTTTGTCTGTGTGTACACGTGTGTGCGTGCGTCACAGTGTGTGGGAGAGTGACCGCTCCCCGCTGCCCCCGGGGAACCCACGCGGCTCCGTCACTCGACGCTCGGGTCACGGTCACGTGATCGGCGACAGACTCGCGAAGCCGCATTCATCACCATCAGCAGCAGCAGCGGCATCAGTGGCACGGCGTGCAGCAGGGTGCAGGCGGCGTGCCGGCCTCAGGCAGCACGCTGCTACCGCCAAGATAGTGACGCTGCCGAGAGGCGCGTGGACAGCGCGACGCGCAAGCGGTCATTGCCGCGCCGCGTGTCTGCTCAGGGCTGACAGCAGCCACTGTCTTGGCCATTGTGAACCGCACTTGTGAGCAAGCGCTATGGAGGCAAGGGTTGGCGGGTCACACAAATGTTTAAAACTCCGAATCCGGCTGCACTGCGAGGTGGTCAAGAATAGCAGAACGGCAAGTGGGGTTCGTAAGCTCGTCTGTGTGGACCTTTTGAGTGCTGCCCCATTGCAGGCATTCACGAATGGCGGCTTTGGACCCACACTGCTAAAAATTGTAATTGGCCAAATCTGCCAATGCAAAACCCTGCATTGGCAGGTGTGTGCAGCACCGCGTCACATCGCCGCGGTGTGTCCGGGACTCGCGGGGGACTGAGCGCACGAACCCGTGGACGGAGCCTCGCGTGCCTCTGTCGCGGTCACACATCATCTTAAAAAAAAAAACGTTCATCAATTATTCAATGTTCCGCTGGAGGGCACGCGACTGCTCTGCCTGGGAAGGAGCTGATGGAGTTGCCTTGCGTGAGGTGCTGGATTAGAGGAGGAGGCCAAGACGCCTCCACGCATGTTCCGTCATGGAGCGCTCCCGCCGGAGAGAGTGACAGGAGCTACCGTGGGGCCCGTCTGGAAACTAAGGGGACCGATGGGCATGGCTAAGGGGGCAAGGTTCGTGTTGCAGCGTGGACGCACGGGCAGTGCTGGGCGCCACGCCTGTGGTCTCCTCTACACTCTCCGCGCTCTGCGCTGCGAGTGCCACGCAGCGACCGCGCGCGCCGCGTCCCAAAGCCTCGCGTAAGCCGGGGGATGGGCGGGCTCTTTCCCGCGGGATTTCACTGCCGTGGATTATTCACGAGGACGGCAGAGACGCGGAGCAGCTGGACTCCTCGCTCGCCGCGTAACGCGATCGCCTCGTCGGCGGCGACTCGGCGTAATCGTGGGTGAGCGAGACGGGATGATCCGCGCCCTTGAGGCGGGCCTCCGTCCCACCGCTCGCCCCCGTGCACGCATACGGGCACGCACAGCGCACGGCTGAGGGTCGCTTTATGAGCCCGGCGTGTGACTCTGCTGCTCGGCGCCCCGACTTATACATTTCTGCCGCGTTCGGAGCCATCAAAGACCGGAGGCCGCGTCGAGAGCGAGGCCGACGTGAGACCTTGAGACCTCTGGGCCGTGGAGCCGTGGAGCTGTATCGATCGCATGCCTCCTCCCTGCGCATCGATCGCGCGGGGGCGCGGATACTCCCCTTTGCTTAAACAAGTCACTTCGGGAATGCATCCCTCGGCGATTCGCGTCGCTTTAATCCCGATTCAAATAAATCTCCGCACTCGCACGAGAGCGCGCGTGGTGGTGGCGCGACCATAGCCCAGTGCCGGATTCGGTCTCAAGGGGGCAAGGGGGAAGTGCGGGGTCACGACCATTACTCGTGACCTCGCCGCCCGAGCCGCGCGTGATGAGTGGAGGCGCTCGATCCCACGGGAGCCCGGCGGGCACACGGGGTGCGGACTCGGCGCGGACGACCAGGGCTCGAGCAATATCTGGGGCCGCAAATAAAGGCGAGACGCGGAGACCAGCCCCGAGCACTGTGCGCAACGGGGAGTGAAGGCTGTGGGTGAGGGCCCGACCCAACGCCTCCACGCCGATGTGGAGCCCGTGGCCTCCTCCTGTCGCCTCCCCACTCCGCGCGGTCCCCGCGAAGCCAACGGCACGATCCCCGTGCCGCGTGCGATGCTGGGACGAGGTGGGACGCACGCTACACGAATCGCGCTGTTCTCTCGTCTCATGAAAAAATCTCGAATGAAGAACGGTTTAATTCCGTTAAAGGCAGAATTTCTTAGATTCCTGACTCTAATCCAGACGTCTGGCTCTTATAGAGACTGGTGGCTCGAGACGATCACTGCAGCTGCCGCGCTGGATGCATTTCAAGCGGAGTAGCGAGTCTGGGCAGCACAGAGAGGTGGGGGGGGGGGGGCACGGCTACGCACCCGAGCACCACTGGAATCGTCGCCAGGCGCAGCGTGGCCACGGCTCGGCGCTGGCTTAAGAACGATCGCCTTTGGTGCAAACATTTTAATTTGACTCGCGTCGTGCTGCAAGGATGCTTAAGAGGCAGTGTGGATCTCCTGGGTCCTCTCGTGGCTTAAACCCGGCGAGTGTCTCTGGCCTGTAGGGGAGCCGGGCCGCCTTCGCGAGCTGGGAACTGAGCGAGGTTTCTGGGGACGCGGAGAGGCCGGGTGCCTCCTCATCTCTCCACACCTGTAGCACACGCGCCCAGCCACAGGGTCAACCCAACTCCCTTCCCCTCTGCGCCGCCCCCCCCCCCCCCACCTGCTCCCTCGTCATCGATGTGTTCAGGAGTTCAGTGGCAGCGAGGAGACCGAGAAGGTGTGAAACTCCACCTCGGGGCTTTCGTGTGACGCGTGCAGGCGGACTGATTAATGGTGGGAACGCGAAGGCAAGAAGAGAGTGATGGTGATTGGTGCGTCACTGCATGCCCCCGCAAGGCGGCAACCCGCTGATGATGAAGCGGCAGCCATCGCATTCCAGATACTCCACGAATCCACTTGCACGCGTTATCACCCGAGACTGGACAAACCCGCCAGAAGTGTGTGGCCTCCTCAACCTGGAGCCGCGAGCCGTCACTGGGCTATGCGCTGAGTGAACGCAGAGAAGCGGGTGGAGAGCGCTGCGCTGGGACGTTCGATGCGTGATTCTCTGAGGCCGCGGCGGCCCTCTGATGGACGACGCGGCGATTCGCTCGAACCGCGAGCCACACGGAGAGCGGGGGACGCGGGGACGAGACGTGGTGCCACGGGGCAGGGCCTAATGCGAGCGCGAAATGCCGCTGCGTGGCGATGAGGGGCATGAGGAACGCTGCTGGCGGCGCGGAGCAGCCGTGCCCCTGTGAGGCACGGAGTGGAACGCCTTGTGAATGGAATGGAACGACGGTGGTGCGTGCGTGAGTGCGCGCTAATTGTGGTTATCGGATAAAAGCCGACGCCACGGGCCGCTCTAGCATCAATGTTTAATGATCTCTGCTGCTGCTGATGACGATGCTGCTGCTGCTGCTGCCGGCGAAGCGCCGCGCGCTCCCCGCCACCTGCCAGGCGACGCGCGTGGCAGTCGCGGGGAGCAAACGGCGAGGGGGGCCCCGGTTCCATTTCCCATCGAACGCGGCGCGCTGAGCCCGCGGGCGCCGCGCCCCATCCGCGCCGCTCGCACAGCCAGAGAGGGAGGCGAGGGAGAGGGAAGGGGGACGCGAGACGAATTGCAGTCGCACTGAGTGTAAGCGATATGTAAATGCGAGCGTCCCCTGGTTAATTTGCATAGAGAACGAGCGGTAATCTCCGGCACGGGGGAGGGGTGGAAGAGTTCGCACTCGACCCAGCCCGCCCCCGTCCCCCTTTCGTGGCCGTGAGATTGCGTGAGACCGAGGGGCGCCGCGCGACCCCCTCTGCCTTGCGAGCCGCAGAAATCTCCGAGATGGGGGTGGAGGGGGGGGCTTGGGACGCAGCTTTATGGGGCCCGGGCTCGACGTGGCCCGGGTTGAGGTGGCGACCTGGGACCTCGGTGTCGGGGCCCCCGGGGGTCGCAGCTCAGCTGGTGCGGCGAGGTTGATGGCGCTCGCTGCGCGTCGCCTGTCTGAAGTCGTCTCGGTGCCGTGTGGACGGCCGTGCGTGTTTGTATATTTGTGTGGGAGCGGTGGTGAAGCGGTTAGCGCGCTGCGCTACGAACCCGGCTTCCCAAGTTTGAGTCCCGCTCACGGACAACGCCAGTGACGATTATCTGAACCGGTCCCTGGGCCTCCCCTAGGTCGACTCGGCCTCAAATAAGTACCTGCTGCGATGTGTAAACATCGACCACTCGGAAGACAAAGGCGGCCGTGCGTGGTATTAGCCACCTACCCACTCGTGTGCCGTGCCGGCCTTCGTAGATGCTCGCTGACGGCACTTGTCCTTACGGTCTGTTGCAAGGCTATACGGGTGATCTTTGTCTGTGTGCGTGCGCCTCTGCAGGAGCTGCAGTTCGAGCGGCTGACCCGCGAGCTGGAGGCGGAGCACCACAGCGTCGCCTCGCAGCTGCAGCGCTGCCGCCTCGACTCGGAGGCCGGCAGCGCGAGCAGCGTCAGGTGAGGCGTGGGGGGAGGGGCAGCACTCACCACTCAGCAGCTCACCACTCACCGCTCACCACTCACCACCACCACTCACCACAAACCACTCACCCACTCACCACTCAGCAGCTCACCACTCACCGCTCACCACGCACTACTCACCCACTCACTACTCACCAGTCAGCAGCTCACCACTCACCCACTCACCCACTCACCACTCAGCAGCTCACCACTCACCACTCACCCACTCACCACTCAGCAGCTCACCACTCTCTACCTCACCACTCACCACACACCACTCACCACTCAGCAGCTCACCACTCTCTACCTCACTACTCACCACACAGCAGCTCACCACTCACCACACACCACTCACCACTCACCCACTCACCACTCACCACTCAGCAGCTCACCACACACCACTCACCACTCACCCACTCACCACTCAGCAGCTCACCACTCACCACTCACCACGCACTACTCACCCACTCACCACTCAGCAGTCAGCACTCACCACTCAGCCACTCAGAACACACCACTCAGCAGCTCACCACTCACCACCCACCACTCACCATTCAGCAGCTCACCACTCACCCACTCACCACTCAGCAGCTCACCACTCACCACTCACCCACTCACCACTCAGCAGCTCACCACTCTCTACCTCACCACTCACCACACACCACTCAGCAGCTCACCACTCACCACTCACCACTCAGCAGCTCACCACTCTCTACCTCACTACTCACCACACAGCAGCTCACCACTCACCACACACCACTCACCACTCACCCACTCACCACTCAGCAGCTCACCACTCACCACACACCACTCACCACTCACCCACTCACCCACACACCAGCTCACCACACACCACTCACCACTCACCCACTCACCCACTCACCACTCAGCAGCTCACCACTCTCTACCTCACCACTCACCACACAGCAGCTCACCACTCACCACACACCACTCACCACTCACCCACTCACCCACTCACCACTCACCACTCAGCAGCTCACCCACTCACCACTCAGCAGCTCACCACTCTCTACCTCACCCACTCACCACTCACCACTCACCCACACACCAGCTCACCACACACCACTCACCACTCACCCACTCACCACTCACCACTCAGCAGCTCACCACTCTCTACCTCACCACTCACCACACACCACTCACCACTCAGCAGCTCACCACTCTCTACCTCACTACTCACCACACAGCAGCTCACCACTCACCACACACCACTCACCACTCACCCACTCACCACTCAGCAGCTCACCACTCACCACTCACCACACACCACTCACCACTCACCCACTCACCCACACACCAGCTCACCACACACCACTCACCACTCACCCACTCACCACTCAGCAGCTCACCACTCTCTACCTCACCACTCACCACACAGCAGCTCACCACTCACCACTCACCACTCAACAGCTCACCACTCTCTACCTCACCACTCACCACACAGCAGCTCACCACTCACCACTCAGCAGCTCACCACTCTCTACCTCACCCACTCACCACTCACCACTCACCCACACACCAGCTCACCACACACCACTCACCACTCACCACTCAGCAGCTCACCACTCTCTACCTCACCACTCAGCAGCTCACCACTCACCACTCACCCACTTACCAGCTTACCAGCTCACCACTCACCACTCAGCAGCTCACCACTCACCAGCTCACCACTCACCACTCAGCAGTTCACCACACACAGCCTCGTATAATGAGCTCCACATCGAGCCCGCGACGTGTGCGTGAGCTGCAGGTCTGACGCACGAGGCCACGTGCAGCCCCATGCCCCCTAACAGCAGACGCTTGGTACAGCGCGCGATCAATACACACAACGCGAGGTAACGGGCAGCCACGCCGCTGTTGATGAGACCCGGAAAGTCTCCACCTTGGCGTGGTCTGCGTGCGTAGGCCACGAGCTGCTGGGGGACAATGACCCCTTGACCCTGCGCGACCGAAGGCGATGGACATCGCGTGCCTGCTGTGCGTGGCTCCGTGGAACAGAACCTTGCCTGTTGCTATTTTACACGGTGGTTAATTCGCATTTGTTACTTTGATTCGCCACGACGCAGATGATTATATTTAAGCTTGAAAGATTGTATTCGTTTAGACTTTTGATTTGTTGAGAGTTATAGTGTTGCGTTGAACCAGCACACCGAGAGTCATTGCCTATAATCATCTGGCAGTTCACCAGCAGTGGTTCAAGTACGCCTGACTGCTGATGAGACACTGACTGTCGAAACCGGTCCAGAATTTACTCCTGTCAAACAACTCTGTTGGACATGATGCTCTCCCAGATGGAAGGCCGTGTGGCTGATGGGATGTGTCAAAAAAGAGTTTTTATTTGTTCACATGTTTCTTGTGGAGAGACAGCCACGGGAAGTAGGGGTGGTGTCGGCTTCGCGATGATCTTGGTGATGGCCGCGGCTCACTGTGGCGGCGGCTACGATGATGAAGTCAGCGGCTGCACGCGCGCGTGGCTCGGCCCGAGTCGGGGACGCGGGGCGAGACGGGACTCGCCTGCCCCCCCCCAGCCCCCCGCTAGCCAGCTGCGCGCTCCGCTCTCGTGAATAAAACATGCGGAGACCGACAATTGTTCCGCTCTTCGCATCCTGGCGCCTGGGATATTCTGCTCCGTGAGCCCCGTGTGCAGTTGCACTGCCTGCGCACTCGATAGCTAACGCCAGCTGTGTGCAACGTCTCCTCGACCCGTCGGCGTGAGAAATCAGAACTCCCTCGCTCATCTTCCCTGGGCTGGGCTGAGCTACTTTCGGTGAAACTGAAGAGTCTATGGCAGGCGCGAAGGCAGCGGCGCTGATTTGAATTCCAAACTCACGCGAGTGAGGCGATTTACAGCGACCCCACGTGCTTTCGCTCATGCGTGCATCATTCATCTCACCTCGGTGTCTCTGAGCCTCCCCGCGGATCGAGATTGATGGCGAAAGTGAAATGCACCCTCCCCCCCACCCTTCTCTCCACAGCTCTGCTGAGGATCCTTTCCACTGGCGACCTTCAGGTGACGACCTCACACCAACCTCACACCAACCTCACACCAACCTCACACAACCTCAAAACAAACACCACACCATGCTCACACAGTAATAGAACATCAACCTGAAACTCATTATACAGTAGGGCTGATCGATTAATCGATTTAAAATCGAAATCGCTATTTGATTCCAAAGGCTGCGATTTTTTGCAATTTGAAAAGGCATATTACTTTCTTATTGGAATTGTTAAAAAATGTTATTATTATGGTAACTTTATTTAACTTAACAATTGTTTATGTTTCAATTAAAACATTTTAATAAAGACATATTGGAAGCAATTCATATCTTTTAAGTTCTCATCCTTGCATTTAAATAAATAGAGGAGTTCATATTTTATGGTATCATGTGGTAATGCTCCATCACACATTTTAAATCTAATACACAGTCAATATTGAAATGAAGCTTGACTTAAAACATTTTTTATCACAAATCAAATCGCAATATCTGTCAGAAAAATCGCAATGAGATATGTTCCCCAAATCGTTCAGCCATATTATACAGCGAACAACGGGGGGGGGGGGGGCTCTCATCTCCACGTGCTCTTGTGGGCGGCTTCTCCGTGTGGGCCCCAGCAGCCGCTGCGGCTGCCGCTGCGTTCCCCGTGATCAGCCCCTCCGCGGGAGACGAGGGCGACTCGGAGCCCCCGGCGCCGCCCCCTCGGCGCGACCCGCAGTCCCTGGGCGCCCTGGGGGCATTTCAGCACAACAGCGGCGGCAGCAGCAGCCCTGGGGGCGCGGAGGAGGGAGACGAGTGGGTGTCGGGGGGCGGCGCCGAGCGGCGGGGGAGCCCCGAGTCCCAGGAGGCGGTGACTGCGGACGCCGGGGACGTCCCGGCGCCGCCTTCCTCCGCCTCGAGTCCCGGGAGCGGCTGGAGACTGAGCCAGGTCCCCTGCACCCACCGCGCGCCTCCCCCCCCACTCCTGGGCCCCAAACACGGCGATGGGAGGAGGGGGGCTCGGGCATCGAGGGGGGCGGGGGTGGGGGTCGCACGCACACAGCAGCGTTCGCATGCGGCGCTCGCTGCCTTGTGACGTCGCGGTGATGTGTGTGTGCGTGTCATGGCAGTGTGTGTGTGTGTCACGGCAGTGTATGTGTGTGTGCCACGGCAGTGTGTGTGTCGTCATGTCATGGCAGTGTGTGAGCGAGTACACGACACTGTATGCGTCAGACAGAGCGCGTCTTTGTGTGTATGTGTACAATGTGTATACATTTACAATTCCGCGCGCGCACGTCTACAGTGTGTGGAACGCACATGCTCGTCAACCTCGAGAGCGGTGTTCCATCGCCACCGATGCTCTCACTGTCTCCGTCGCTCTCCCCGCTCCAGGCCACGGCGTCTCCCGACGCCGCGCTCCCCGCCGGCTTCTCCGAGTTCCCGAGCAGCGCCGCGGACGCCGCGTCGCCTCCGCTCTTCACCTTCTCGTCATCGTTTGGCAGCGCCTTCCACTGCCCTCCGTCCCGTCGGGAATCCGTGGCCGTCCCCGCAGCGCAGACCAGCTCCCCTCTCCAGGCGCTCTCTCCGCAGGACGGGTCCCAGTCGCTCCAGCACCCCGAGTCGGGGAGCTCCGCGGCTCGGCGCTCGGCGTCGGAAGGCGGCAGCGGCGCCGGCAGCTCGGAGGAGGAAGTTTGCCTGGCGGAGGCAGTCGCTCGGGGCAAGGAGGCCTCGGACAGGGAGGAGGCGGCCCCGCCTCTCGCTCCCCACGGCTCGGCCTTCGGCAAAGGGGCGGGCGGCGGTGCCGCGCTGTCCAGGGTCCTGAGCGGCGCCGCCTCGGACTCCGGTCCCTGCGCGCAGCAGCCGGCGGCTCCCGCGGCGGCGCCTCTGCCCGCAGTGATGCCTCTCGCCCGTCCGGGGAAGCGGCCGCCTCCGATCCCGCCTCCCCGCTCCACGCCGCCCACGGCCAAGGCGACCGCTCCCGCTCAGGCCCCGAGCCAGGCGCCACCCCCGCCGTCCGCGCCGGTGGCGCCCGTCCCGGCCACGCGTCACGCCCTGCTCGCTCAGCGCGCCGCCGGGGGCGGGAGCGCGGAGGGGGAGGCCCTGGTGCCCGCGTGCGGCAGAGACGAGGAGCCGGGCCCGGGGGTTCCTGCTCAACGCGGGTTCCGCGCGGAGCACGACGAGGACGCGTTCAGGAGCGAGGCTCCCCTCCCGATGCAGCAGCAACAGCAGCAGCAGCTGTGTGAGCACGTGGGCCCCGCGAGCGCCACGCACTACGGCCAGCAGCAGGATGCCCAGGAGCAGTATCGAGGAAGCGAGGCCTACACGCAGCCGCACGGGGAGATGTACTCGGAGACGCCGGGGCTGGGATACAGCCCGCAGGGCTCGGAGATGTTCGGGGACGAGGCCGGAGAGAGCTACCCAGATCCGGGCGCACAGCGCTACGGCCAGGAGCGCAGCCACGCGTTCGGCCAGGAGAGGTTCTCCCACGAGGAGGCCGTGGGGGACAGCAGCCCGTACCGCGCGCCTCTCCCCGAGCAGTACACGTGGACGCTGGGGCGCAGGCGCAGGACGACCCAGGGGGCGGACGCCTACGGCAGCCACAGGGCCGGCACCGAGGCCGGCGGGGGCCCGCACGCGCAGGGGGCCCCCGCGCTCTACACGCTGACCATGGGCCGGAAGTTCACCCGGCAGGCCGCGCTGGGAGGAGAGGCCGCGTTCGGGCACCTCGGCTCGTCCGCCGACAGCTACATGGACGCGGGGGGCGGTGGGGACCCACGGGGGCAGGGGGCAGGGGACGCGGCGGCCAGGAGGATGGGACATGACCTTTACGCGCACGCCGCGGATGGCGCGTACAGCCTGTACGAGCGGCGCGGAATGCAGTTCCCGGGGCAACTCTCGGGCAAGTATCCCCTCGGGTCCCCTCGCCCCGTGTCCCCTCCCCTCGAATCCCCCGGTTCCGTGTCCCGGTGGATCCCCTCGGCCCTTGCTCCTTGTCCCCGCATCTCCTGTCCGCGGGCGTTCCGCACGCGAGGGATCGCGTCGACTGTCACGTCGAGAGCCTCGCGGTTGTGTTCCGCTGTCCTCTGCGTGCAGGCTCCCGCGTCTCGTACTCGGGCCAGCTGAGCCAGGGCGGCGGAGCCGAGCCCCCCGTCTTCCTGAACCCCGCCGAGAGCCACGGCAGCGTGGGGGGACACGCAACCCCGGGGTCGCAGTCGCCACCTCCGCTTCCCGCGCACGGGAGCTCCGCATTTTACAGCAGCACGAGTGGGTGCCCCCTCCACTCCCTCCACCCCCCCCGCCCCGCTCTCCCCCCCCCCCAATCTTTCCCAGTATCACCGCAACAATTACCGAGCAATAACGCGATCGAAGTCGGCGAACGCCGCTTTACTGCCGCATAATAACAGCAGCCGTACGCGGCGCAGCAGTTGCGTCGACTCAAAATTGACTTGGAATCAAACAATCCCACAGGGTGATTGATGGGCGCCCCGTGGCGAATCCTCGCGAGCGAACTTCACTCCGCCCCCTAATCGGCCGTTCGCGCCGCGCTACACTTCGATCTCCCGCGGCGGCAACTCCTCGTCGCAGACGGCAGTGTGCCACTCGGGGCCGGGAAGGGGGCAGAATGTGAGGAGGCGAGGGCGCGTGGACAGTCACTCGTAGCCAGCACCTCGGTGACCTCGCGGCCCGTCTGATGCTCCAGGAGGATTATCAATCGGTCGCTACCGTCACGATGTCCGCTCCGTGCTGGGGGGGGGGGGAATCCGCGACTGCGGCACCCGCCCCAGGACGGTGGCGGCGGGGAGGGCTCCGTGGCTCCGTGAGTCGCCACGTGGAGTTTAATGGATTACAGATTTGTGATTCATATTTGGAGGCCGGCGGGTGGTGGCTCACGTAGAGATTTGTAAACTCCCAAACCGCTGGGTAGCGCGGTGGTCAGGAGCTGGCAGTACAGCAAGTGGGCTCGCAAACCCAGCCTGTACGGAGTTGTCAGTGACATCCACTGCCACGCGTAGCCTTTCTCGAGACACTCGGCGATTCCTCCCACACGTACAGCACTCATAATATAAACAATCATCTCCAAACGCATGAAAAGGGAGTGTGGAGGCTCGGAGTGGCTGGATGTGCGTGTATTGTGCTACCATTGTGCTGCGTTGCCGTTGTATTATTGACCGCCTCGCCCCGGCAGTAATCCAAACAGCGGGAGTGGAGGGGCGGGTGACGCGCTCAGGCAACTCACAGCGTTTTGAGTTCAAGAGCTCCCTCCCTCGCACAGTGGTGCAATGGTTAGCGCACTGGACTTGCAATCTAGAGGGCACCAATTCAATTCCATCTCTCGGCAAGGCAGTTTGTAACATCAGGTGGGACAACCACAGCAAGAAAACAATTGCTGAAGTTATTTGACACCTACGTGACTTTACCGAAAGAACCAAAATGTATGGATACCTGCAGTCACGAAAACTTCAAATCTAGATTGAGTTTTTTTTGTTATCTCCCGCCGCCGCCTCTGTCCACCCAGCGGTGTAAATGGGCGCATTCACACCGCTGACTGGGGTAAAGTGGGGGTATCACCCATCTCTTCCTACACATCTGGTCGGCGTGGGAGAGAGTTGTGAAAATCTTTTCCGCGAGCAGTGTGCGTGAGCGAGCAATTGCACGACTGCGCTTTTACCCGTTTTACCTTAAGGGCAAATCCCACCCGCAGCCAACACCCACGCGTCTTGACCTCGCGCATAGCGGCCACGTGAGGGCACGGAGACACGAGTCTCCCTCGCGCGGGTTGGGGGCCGCGTGCTACCGTGGCTGAGCCGTCTGCCCCCCCCCCCCCCCCCGTGTCCGCTCAGTGCCTTTCAAGCGCAGCGGCAGCGGCAGCCAGCGCAACGCCCGCAGCTACCTCACCTACCAGCGGGGCAGCTTCAGCGCGGCGGCGGGGGGCACCTACGCCGAGGAGTACCGCCACTCGCCCAGCCACCACCTTTACGCGGACATCGACGCGAGCCAGAAGTCGCCCAGCCGCCAGGCGTACGTCGACCTGGAGCCGTACCGGCACTCGCCCGCGCACCAGATCTACGCGGACCCGGACTCGTACCGGCAGTCGCCCTCGTACAACGCGGAGCCGTTCCCCGACGCCTACGCGCTGCAGGCGTCGCCCGCGCTCAACCCGGAGCCCGCGGCCGCCTCGGCCGGGTACCCGGACGCCTATCGATACTCGCCGGGGCCGCTCTCAAGGGCGGAGGCCTCCGCCTACCCGCAGGCGCCCACTCAGAGCCTGGCGCCCACTCGGCAGCCGTCTCTGGATAGCATCCACAAGGACCCCAGGTGAGCACAGCCCCACGCCAGGAGCCTCGCGCGTGCCTGATGCAGCACGAACCGGGGCAGCGTTGGTGACGACGGCTTCAGACTCGGTGCCATTTATTCGACTGGCGCCACGGCTCCAGGCAGCCGGCAGCGTGGCGACGTAACATCACGTCTCGCATCAATCGCTCTTTTGTCAACCACCTGATGGATGAAGGCCTCCACATGCCGTGTCAGTCATGGGGGCTGTTTGACCATACTTCACCAAAGCTGGTCACTGCGGAAGCGGTGGCACAGTGGTTCGCGCACGCACTGCCCCATCGACCTGACCATCCGAGTTCAATTCCGGGCCACCTCTAAACATCAGAGACGCGCGATATCTCAACGGCCCCGTGCCTGCTTCCTCCGCTCAGCTACAAACGCACAATGCCCAGCGTGGTGAAGTATCGCTCAATCAACCCCAATGAGCGACGCGGTGGAGTGACGCCTAAATTCGTACAACAGTGGACTGAACGGGGCTTTAAATCGCCGTCAATTGTTATCTTCTCTTAAAACGCGATCCTGGGCCGTGGCGCACGCAGCTGAGATTGCCTCCGCCATCCTAAGGGGGTCGTGTTGTCATAAATTGAAACCCAATTATCACCACGTTCATTCCAATCATTGGCAGCGCCGCGATGCCACGGGCGTCGTTAATTGCCAGCTGCACGTGCCGAGGTGAAGTGTCACGTCAGTGAGGGAGACCCCGAGGCTGTCTCCAACCCATAATCGCCCCCCCCCCGCGGCCCCCAGCCCCCAGCCCCGCCCCCCACTATCTCCAATTTCCACACAAATCGTGGCACGTGCTCCCCGGCAGCATCAGAGAGCTCCATCCATCACACCCAGAGCTCGGCCTGCTGCGGGTGGTGGCGCTGTGCGTGTGTGCACGTGTTTGTCTGCGTGTGTCTATACGGGGGTTCCTTGTCTTTTGTATCGGGGAGCGGTGGTGTAGCGGTCAGCGCTACGCTGCACTACGAACCCGGCAACCCGAGTTTGATTCCCGATGTGGCCAACACAACACCGGTGACGATTATCTGAACCGGTCCTCGGCCTCCCCTGGGTTGAGTCAGCTTCTAACGAGTACCTGGTGCGGTGTGTAAACTTCGCTACTGGGGAGACAAAGGCGGCCGGGCGTGGTTCTGACCACCCATCCCCTCGTGTACCGTGCCGGCCTTCATAGGTGCTCGCTAACATCACTTGCCCCAACAGTCTGTTAAAGGCTATAGGGTGAACTTTTGTCTTTATCTCTGTTGTGTTGGATGTCGTGTGGGTACTGTGTGTAGGTGACATCTGAACTCTGTAATGTAAACACGTAGTGTGTGTTCATCATCAACAGTGATCGATCCACTGCTGGATTAAGG
Source organism: Lampetra fluviatilis (assembly GCF_964198595.1). Lineage (NCBI taxonomy): Eukaryota > Metazoa > Chordata > Hyperoartia > Petromyzontiformes > Petromyzontidae > Lampetra > Lampetra fluviatilis. The sequence continues at coordinate 871,095 of NC_136284.1, read as the reverse complement.
CCACTTAAAGCCACCACATCTCACCATCTTGAGTATGCTACAACAGTAAACATAATGCATGAGTTTTTATCTTATTTATAATAGTGTCCGTGTTATATGCGCGTGTCGAGTAATGTGTACATATTAGTAACTAGTATGTGTATCTTTTATATCGTATCTCTTGTGTAGGTATAGTTAGTATTGTGTATACGTTGTGTACATTGTATCTAGTATTGTATCTAGCGTGTGCTTGTGTTTATGTATTTTGTACATTGTGTGTCCATTATGTGCTTGTCTTGTGTATATATTTTGTGTGTATCTACCATGTGCTGCTATTGTGTACATCGTGGGGAGCAGTGTCCTTCATTTCAGGGCCCGCGGGCCCCTGGCGGCCCCTGGTGGCCTTTAGTTCGGCCCCCTGACGTGCCGCCCCCGACAGGACACATCACGTGACAACACATACACATCACGTGACAACACATACACATCACGTGACAGCACATACACATCACGTGACAACATATACACATCACGTGACAGCACATACACATCACGTGACAGCACACACACATCACGTGACAGAACATACACATCACGTGACAACACATATACATCACGTGACAACACACACACAGCGCGTGACAACACATATACATCATGTGACAGCACATACACATCACGTGACAGCACACACACATCACGTGACAGCACATACACATGACGTGACAACACATATACATCACGTGACAACACACACATCACGTGACAGCACACACACACATCACGTGACAGCACACACACATCACGTGACAGCACATACACATCACGTGACAGCTCATACACATCACGTGACAGCACGTACACATCACGTGACAACACATACATATCACGTGACAGCACATACACATCACGTGACAACACATACACATCACGTGACAGCACACACGCAGCACGTGACAACACACACACACATCACGTGACAACACATACACATCACGTGACAGCACATACACATCACGTGACAACACATACACATCACGTGACAACACACACACAGCACGTGACAACACATACACATCACGTGACAACACATACACATCACGTGACAGCACATACACATCACGTGACAACACATACACATCACGTGACAACACACACACAGCACGTGACAACACACACACACATCACGTGACAACACATACACATCACGTGACAACACACACACAGCACGTGACAGCACATACACATCACGTGATAACACATACACATCACGTGACAACACATACACATCACGTGACAACACATACACATCACGTGACAACACACACACACATCACGTGACAACACATACACATCACGTGACAACACATACACATCACGTGACAACACACACGCATCACGTGACAACACATACACATCACGTTACAACACATACACATCACGTGACAACACACACGCATCACGTGACAACACATACACATCACGTGACAACACACACGCATCACGTTACAGCACATACACATCATGTGACAACACATACACATCACGTGACAGCACATACACATCACGTGACAACACGTACATATCACGTGACAACACATACACATCACGTGACAACACACATGCATCACGTGACAACACATACACATCACGTGACAGCACATACACATCACGTGACAGCACACACACATCACGTGACAACACACACACATCACGTGACAACACATACACATCACGTGACAACACATACACATCACGTGACAACACATGCACATCATGTGACAACACATACACATCACGTGACAACACATACACATCACGTGACAACACATACACATCACGTGACAGCGCATACACATCACGTGACAACACACACACATCATGTGACAACACATACACATCACGTGACAGCACATACACATCACGTGACAACACACACATCACGTGACAACACATACACATCACGTGACAACACATACACATCATGTGACAACACATACACATCACATGACAACACATACACATCACGTGACAGCACATACACATCATGTGACAACACATACACATCACGTGACAACACACACACATCACGTGACAACACATACACATCACGTGACAACACACACATCACGTGACAGCACATACACATCATGTGACAACACATACACATCACGTGACAACACACACACATCACGTGACAACACACACGCATCACGTGACAACACATACACATCACGTTACAACACATACACATCACGTGACAACACACGCATCACGTGACAACACATACACATCACGTGACAACACACACGCATCACGTGACAACACATACACATCATGTGACAACACATACACATCACGTGACAGCGCATACACATCACGTGACAACACGTACATATCACGTGACAACACATACACATCACGTGACAACACACACGCATCACGTGACAACACATACACATCACGTGACAGCACATATACATCACGTGACAGCACACATACATCACGTGACAACACACACACACATCACGTGACAACACATACACATCACGTGACAACACATACACATCACGTGACAACACATACACATCATGTGACAACACATACACATCACGTGACAACACATACACATCACGTGACAACACATACACATCACGTGACAGCGCATATACATCACGTGACAACACACACACATCATGTGACAACACATACACATCACGTGACAGCACATACACATCACGTGACAACACACACATCACGTGACAACACATACACATCATGTGACAACACATACACATCACGTGACAACACATACACATCACGTGACAGCACATACACATCACGTGACAACACACACATCACGTGACAACACATACACATCACGTGACAACACATACACATCATGTGACAACACATACACATCACGTGACAACACATACACATCACGTGACAACACATACACATCACGTGACAGCGCATATACATCACGTGACAACACACACACATCATGTGACAACACATACACATCACGTGACAGCGCATACACATCACGTGACAACACACACATCACGTGACAACACATACACATCATGTGACAACACATACACATCACGTGACAACACACACATCACGTGACAACACATACACATCATGTGACAACACATACACATCACGTGACAACACATACACATCACGTGACAGCACATACACATCATGTGACAACACATACACATCACGTGACAACACACACACATCACGTGACAACACATACACATCACGTGACAACACACACATCACGTGACAACACATATATAGCACGTGACAGCACATACACATCACGTGACAGCACGTACACATCACGTGACAACACACACACATCACTTGACAACACATACACAGCACGTGACAACACCCCACCACGCTGTCAAGCCCCAATGGTTTCAAATGCGTGGCGGCCCTCGCTCACGCTGATGATGTCTTATCGGCGAAAGTTACTCCCCTCTGTAAATGAGTGAAGTTCCCCGGTGTATGTCGTGTCCTTGTGTTGTGTATTCATTGTGTCTATGTGGTGTAGGCACAGGACAGCTCTCGACCTTGCGGTGCCCCTCTGCCAGTTCCCGACAGAGTTGTGCCCTCCGTGCGAGCGCAGGGAGTTCGCGTGGCGGGACCCGGACCTCCCCGAGGTCATTCAGATGCTGCAGCACGAGTTTCCCTCCGTGCAGGCGAACGCCGCGGCGTACCTGCAGCACGTGTGCTTTGGGGATGACTTAGTCAAGGCCCAGGTGAGTCCTGGAGGGTGCGGGTGACCCGGTGGTGGCCCTGTTGGCGGGCTGACACGCGTGCGTCAGGCGGAGTTGATCGCAAGGTGAAGAGCGTCTCTGGAGTCGTGATATGGGGGGCGTCTGAGACTGAAGAGTCCATCTTTGGGGTTCGGCGAGCAGTTGGGGAAGGCGAATGTCTCTAGGGTGGGATAGTGGGTTTATGGGATTAAACAGGGGGTCTCTAGGGTTGGATAGTGGGTTTATGGGATTGAACAGCGGGTCTCTAGGGTTGGATAGTGGGTTTATGGGATTGAACAGGGGGTCTCTAGGGTGGGATAGTGGGTTTATGGGATTGAACAGGGGGTCTCTAGGGTGGGATAGTGGGTTTATGGGATTGAACAGGGGGTCTCTAGGGTGGGATAGTGGGTTTATGGGATTGAACAGGGGGTCTCTAGGGTGGGATAGTGGGTTTATGGGATTGAACAGGGGGGTCTCTAGGGTTGGATAGTGGGTTTATGGGATTGAACAGGGGGTCTCTAGGGTGGGATAGTGGGTTTATGGGATTGAACAGGGGGTCTCTAGGGTGGGATAGTGGGTTTATGGGATTGAACAGGGGGGTTTCTAGGGTGGGATAGTGGGTTTATGGGATTGAACAGGGGGTCTCTAGGGTGGGATAGTGGGTTTATGGGATTGAACAGGGGGTCTCTAGGGTTGGATAGTGGGTTTATGGGATTGAACAGGGGGTCTCTAGGGTTGGATAGTGGGTTTATGGGATTGAACAGGGGGTCTCTAGGGTTGGATAGTGGGTTTATGGGATTGAACAGGGGGGTCTCTAGGGTTGGATAGTGGGTTTATGGGATTGAACAGGGGGTCTCTAGGGTGGGATAGTGGGTTTATGGGATTGAACAGGGGGTCTCTAGGGTGGGATAGTGGGTTTATGGGATTGAACAGGGGGTCTCTAGGGTGGGATAGTGGGTTTATGGGATTGAACAGGGGGGTCTCTAGGGTTGGATAGTGGGTTTATGGGATTGAACAGGGGGTCTCTAGGGTGGGATAGTGGGTTTATGGGATTGAACAGGGGGTCTCTAGGGTGGGATAGTGGGTTTATGGGATTGAACAGGGGGTCTCTAGGGTGGGATAGTGGGTTTATGGGATTGAACAGGGGGTCTCTAGAGTTGGAAAGTGGGTTTATGGGATTGAACAGGGGGTCTCTAGGGTTGGAAAGTGGGTTTATGGGATTAAACAGGGGGTCTCTAGGGTGGGATAGTGGGTTTATGGGATTGAACAGGGGGTCTCTAGGGTGGGATAGTGGGTTTATGGGATTGAACAGGGGGTCTCTAGGGTTGGAAAGTGGGTTTATGGGATTGAACAGGGGGTCTCTAGGGTTGGAAAGTGGGTTTATGGGATTGAACAGGGGGTCTCTAGGGTGGGATAGTGGGTTTATGGGATTGAACAGGGGGTCTCTAGGGTGGGATAGTGGGTTTATGGGATTGAACAGGGGGTCTCTAGGGTGGGATAGTGGGTTTATGGGATTGAACAGGGGGTCTCTAGGGTGGGATAGTGGGTTTATGGGATTGAGAATGGGGTCTTTAGGGTTGGATAGTGGGTTTATGGGATTGAACAGGGGGTCTATAGGGTGGGATAGTGGGTTTATGGGATTGAGCATGGGGTCTTTAGGGTTGGATAGTGGGTTTATGGGATTGAACAGAGGGTCTCTAGGGTGGGATAGTGTGTTTATGGGATTGAGCATGGGGTCTTTAGGGTTGGATAGTGGGTTTATGGGATTGAACAGGGGGTCTCTAGGGTGGGATAGTGGGTTTATGGGATTGAACAGGGGGTCTCTAGGGTGGGATAGTGGGTTTATGGGATTGAACAGGGGGTCTCTAGGGTGGGATAGTGGGTTTATGGGATTGAACAGGGGGTCTCTAGGGTGGGATAGTGGGTTTATAGGATTGAGCAGGGGGTCTTTAGGGTTGGATAGTGGGTTTATGGGATTGAACAGGGGGTCTCTAGGGTTGGATAGTGGGTTTATGGGATTGAACATGGGGTCTTTAGGGTTGGATAGTGGGTTTATGGGATTGAACAGGGGGTCTCTAGGGTTGGATAGTGGGTTTATGGGATTGAGCAGGGGGTCTCTAGGGTGGGATAGTGGGTTTATGGGATTGAACAGGGGGTCTCTAGGGTGGGATAGTGGGTTTATGGGATTGAACAGGGGGTCTCTAGGGTGGGATAGTGGGTTTATGGGATTGAGCATGGGGTCTTTAGGGTAGGATAGTGGGTTTATGGGATTGAACAGGGGGTCTCTAGGGTGGGATAGTGGGTTTATGGGATTGAGCAGGGGGTCTCTAAGGTGGGATAGTGGGTTTATGGGATTGAACAGGGGGTCTCTAGGGTGGGATAGTGGGTTTATGGGATTGAGCATGGGGTCTTTAGGGTTGGATAGTGGGTTTATGGGATTGAACAGGGGGTCTCTAGGGTGGGATAGTGGGTTTATGGGATTGAGCATGGGGTCTTTAGGGTTGGATAGTGGGTTTATGGGATTGAGCAGGGGGTCTCTAGGGTGGGATAGTGGGTTTATGGGATTGAGCATGGGGTCTTTAGGGTTGGATAGTGGGTTTATGGGATTGAACAGGGGGTCTCTAGGGTGGGATAGTGGGTTTATGGGATTGAACAGGGGGTCTCTAGGGTTGGATAGTGGGTTTATGGGATTGAGCATGGGGTCTCTAGGGTGGGATAGTGGGTTTATGGGATTGAACAGGGGGTCTCTAGGGTTGGATAGTGGGTTTATGGGATTGAGCATGGGGTCTCTAGGGTGGGATAGTGGGTTTATGGGATTGAACAGGGGGTCTCTAGGGTTGGATAGTGGGTTTATGGGATTGAACAGGGGGTCTCTAGGGTGGGATAGTGGGTTTATGGGATTGAACAGCGGGTCTCTAGGATGGGATAGTGGGTTTATGGGATTGAGCATGGGGTCTCTAGGGTGGGATAGTGGGTTTTTGGGATTGAACAGGGGGTCTCTAGGGTTGGATAGTGGGTTTATGGGATTGAGCAGGGGGTCTCTAGGGTGGGATAGTGGGTTTATGGGATTGAACAGGGGGTCTCTAGGGTGGGATAGTGGGTTTATGGGATTGAACAGGGGGTCTCTAGGGTTGGATAGTGGGTTTATGGGATTGAGCAGGGGGTCTCTAGGGTGGGATAGTGGGTTTATGGGATTGGACAGGGGGTCTCTAGGGTGGGATAGTGGGTTTATGGGATTGAGCAGGGGGTCTCTAAGGTGGGATAGTGGGTTTATGGGATTGAACAGAGGGTCTCTAGGGTGGGATAGTGGGTTTATGGGATTAAACAGGGGGTCTCTAGGGTGGGATAGTGGGTTTATGGGATTGAACAGGGGGTCTCTAGGGTGGGATAGTGGGTTTATGGGATTGAACAGGGGGTTTCTAGGGTGGGATAGTGGGTTTATGGGATTGGACCGGGGGTCTCTAGGGTGGGATAGTGGGTTTATGGGATTGAGCAGGGGGTCTCTAGGGTGGGATAGTGGGTTTATGGGATTGAACAGGGGGTCTCTAGGGTGGGATAGTGGGTTTATGGGATTGAACAGGGGGTCTCTAGGGTAGGATAGTGGGTTTATGGGATTAAACAGGGGGTCTCTAGGGTGGGATAGTGGGTTTATGGGATTGAACAGGGGGTCTCTAGGGTGGGATAGTGGGTTTATGGGATTGAACAGGGGGTCTCTAGGGTGGGATAGTGGGTTTATGGGATTAAACAGGGGGTCTCTAGGGTGGGATAGTGGGTTTATGGGATTGAGCAGGGGGTCTCTAGGGTGGGATAGTGGGTTTATGGGATTGAACAGGGGGTCTCTAGGGTGGGATAGTGGGTTTATGGGATTGAACAGGGGGTCTCTAGGGTGGGATAGTGGGTTTATGGGATTAAACAGGGGGTCTCTAGGGTGGGATAGTGGGTTTATGGGATAGAGCAGGGGGTCTCTAGGGTGGGATAGTGGGTTTATGGGATTGAACAGGGGGTCTCTAGGGTGTGATAGTGGGTTTATGGGATTGGACAGGGGGTCTCTAGGGTGGGATAGTGGGTTTATGGGATTGAACATGGGATCTTTAGGGTTGGATAGTGGGTTTATGGGATTGAACAGGGGGTCTCTAGGGTGGGATAGTGGGTTTATGGGATTGAACAGGGGGGTCTTTAGGGTGGGATAGTGGGTTTATGGGATTGAACAGGGGGGTCTCTGGGGTGGGATAGTGGGTTTATGGGATTGAACAGGGGGTCTCTAGGGTGGGATAGTGGGTTTATGGGATTGAACAGGGTGTCTCTAGGGTGGGATAGTGGGTTTATGGGATTGAACAGGGGGTCTCTAGTGTGGGATAGTGGGTTTATGGGATTGAACAGGGGGTCTCTAGTGTGGGATAGTGGGTTTATGGGATTGAACAGGGGGTCTCTAGTGTGGGATAGTGGGTTTATGGGATTGAACAGGGGGTCTCTAGGGTGGGATAGTGGGTTTATGGGTTTGAACAGGGGGTCTCTAGGGTGGGATAGTGGGTTTATGGGATTGAACAGGGGGTCTCTAGGGTGGGATAGTGGGTTTATGGGATTGAACAGGGGGGACTCTAGGGTTGGATAGTGGGTTTATGGGATTGAACAGGGGGTCTCTAGGGTGGGATAGAGGGTTTATGGGATTGAACAGGGGGTCTCTAGGGTTGGAAAGTGGGTTTATGGGATTGAACAGGGGGTCTCTAGGGTGGGATAGTGGGTTTATGGGATTGAACAGGGGGTCTCTGGGGTGGGATTGTGGGTTTATATGATTGAAAAGGGGGTCTCTAGGGTTGGAAAGTGGGTTTATGGGATTGGACAAGGGGTCTCTGGGGTGGGATTGTGGGTTTATGTGATTGAACAGGGGGTCTCTAGGGTGGGATAGTGGGTTTATGGGATTGAACAGGGGGTCTCTAGGGTAGGATAGTGGGTTTATGGGATTGGACAGGGGGTCTCTAGGGTGGGATAGTCGGTTTATGGGATTGAACATGGGATCTTTAGGGTTGGATAGTGGGTTTATGGGATTGAACAGGGGGGTCTTTAGGGTGGGATAGTGGGTTTATGGGATTGGACAGGGGGTCTCTATGGTGGGATAGTGGGTTTATGGGATTGAACATGGGATCTCTAGGGTGGGATAGTGGGTTTATGGGATTGAACAGGGGGGTCTTTAGGGTGGGATAGTGGGTTTATGGGATTGAACAGGGGGGTCTCTGGGGTGGGATAGTGGGTTTATGGGATTGAACAGGGGGTCTCTAGGGTGGGATAGTGGGTTTATGGGATTGAACAGGGTGTCTCTAGGGTGGGATAGTGGGTTTATGGGATTGAACAGGGGGTCTCTAGTGTGGGATAGTGGGTTTATGGGATTAAACAGGGGGTCTCTAGTGTGGGATAGTGGGTTTATGGGATTGAACAGGGGGTCTCTAGTGTGGGATAGTGGGTTTATGGGATTGAACAGGGGGTCTCTAGGGTGGGATAGTGGGTTTATGGGATTGAACAGGGGGTCTCTAGGGTGGGATAGTGGGTTTATGGGATTGAACAGGGGGTCTCTAGGGTGGGATAGTGGGTTTATGGGATTGAACAGGGGGGTCTCTAGGGTTGGATAGTGGGTTTATGGGATTGAACAGGGGGTCTCTAGGGTGGGATAGTGGGTTTATGGGATTGAACAGGGGGTCTCTAGGGTTGGAAAGTGGGTTTATGGGATTGAACAGGGGGTCTCTAGGGTGGGATAGTGGGTTTATGGGATTGAACAGGGGGTCTCTGGGGTGGGATTGTGGGTTTATGTGATTGAACAGGGGGTCTCTAGGGTTGGAAAGTGGGTTTATGGGATTGAACAGGGGGTCTCTGGGGTGGGATTGTGGGTTTATGTGATTGAACAGGGGGTCTCTAGGGTGGGATAGTGGGTTTATGGGATTGAACAGGGGGTCTCTAGGGTAGGATAGTGGGTTTATGGGATTGAACAGGGGGTCTCTAGGGTTGGATAGTGGGTTTATGGGATTGAACAGGGGGTCTCTAGTGTGGGATAGTGGGTTTATGGGATTGAACAGGGGGTCTCTAGTGTGGGATAGTGGGTTTATGTGATTGAACAGGGGGTCTCTAGTGTGGGATAGTGGGTTTATGGGATTGAACAGGGGGTCTCTAGGGTGGGATAGTGGGTTTATGGGATTGAACAGGGGGTCTCTAGGGTGGGATAGTGGGTTTATGGGATTGAACAGGGGGTCTCTAGGGTGGGATAGTGGGTTTATGGGATTGAACAGGGGGTCTCTGGGGTGGGATAGTGGGTTTATGGGATTGAACAGGGGGGTCTCTAGGGTTCGATAGTGGGTTTATGGGATTGAACAGGGGGTCTCTAGGGTGGGATAGTGGGTTTATGGGATTGAACAGGGGGTCTCTAGGGTTGGAAAGTGGGTTTATGGGATTGAACAGGGGGTCTCTAGGGTGGGATAGTGGGTTTATGGGATTGAACAGGGGGTCTCTAGGGTGGGATAGTGGGTTTATGGGATTGAACAGGGGGGTCTCTAGGGTTGGATAGTGGGTTTATGGGATTGAACAGGGGGTCTCTAGGGTGGGATAGTGGGTTTATAGGATTGAACAGGGGGTCTCTAGGGTTGGAAAGTGGGTTTATGGGATTGAACAGGGGGTCTCTAGGGTGGGATAGTGGGTTTATGGGATTGAACAGGGGGTCTCTGGGGTGGGATTGTGGGTTTATGTGATTGAACAGGGGGTCTCTAGGGTTGGAAAGTGGGTTTATGGGATTGAACAGGGGGTCTCTGGGGTGGGATTGTGGGTTTATGTGATTGAACAGGGGGTCTCAAGGGTGGGATAGTGGGTTTATGGGATTGAACAGGGGGTCTCTAGGGTAGGATAGTGGGTTTATGGGATTGAACAGGGGGTCTCTAGGGTTGGATAGTGGGTTTATGGGATTGAACAGGGGGTCTCTAGTGTGGGATAGTGGGTTTATGGGATTGAACAGGGGGTCTCTAGTGTGGGATAGTGGGTTTATGGGATTGAACAGGGGGTCTCTAGTGTGGGATAGTGGGTTTATGGGATTGAACAGGGGGTCTCTAGGGTGGGATAGTGGGTTTATGGGATTGAACAGGGGGTCTCTAGGGTGGGATAGTCGGTTTATGGGATTGAACAGGGGGTCTCTAGGGTGGGATAGTGGGTTTATGGGATTGAACAGGGGGTCTCTGGGGTGGGATAGTGGGTTTATGGGATTGAACAGGGGGGTCTCTAGGGTTGGATAGTGGGTTTATGGGATTGAACAGGGGGTCTCTAGGGTGGGATAGTGGGTTTATGGCATTGAACAGGGGGTCTCTAGGGTTGGAAAGTGGGTTTATGGGATTGAACAGGGGGTCTCTAGGGTGGGATAGTGGGTTTATGGGATTGAACAGGGGGGTCTCTGGGGTGGGATTGTGGGTTTATGTGATTGAACAGGGGGTCTCTAGGGTGGGATAGTGGGTTTATGGGATTGAACAGGGGGTCTCTAGGGTGGGATAGTGGGTTTATGGGATTGAACAGGGGGTCTCTAGGGTGGGATAGTGGGTTTATGGGATTGAACAGGGGGTCTCTAGGGTGGGATAGTGGGTTTATGGGATTGAACAGGGGGTCTCTAGGGTGGGATAGTGGGTTTATGGGATTGAACAGGGGGTCTCTGGGGTGGGATTGTGGGTTTATGGGATTGAACAGGGGGTCTCTAGGGTCGGATAGTGGGTTTATGGGATTGAACAGGGGGTCTCTAGGGTGGGATAGTGGGTTTATGGGATTGAACAGGGGGTCTCTATGGTGGGATAGTGGGTTTATTTGATTGAACAGGGGGTCTCTAGGGTGGGATAGTGGGTTTATGGGATTGAACAGGGGGTCTCTAGGGTGGGATTGTGGGTTTATGGGATTGAACAGGGGGTCTCTAGGGTGGGATAGTGGGTTTATGGGATTGAGCAGGGGGTCTCTAGGGTTGGATAGTGGGTTTATGGGATTGAACATGGGATCTTTAGGGTTGGATAGTGGGTTTATGGGATTGAACAGGGGGTCTCTAGGGTGGGATAGTGGGTTTATGGGATTGAGCAGGGGGTCTCTAGGGTGGGATAGTGGGTTCATGGGATTGAACAGGGGGTCTCTAGGGTGGGATAGTGGGTTTATGGGATTGAACAGGGGGTCTCTAGGGTGGGATAGTGGGTTTATGGGATTGGACAGGGGGTCTCTAGGGTGGGATAGTGGGTGTATGGTATTGAGCAGGGGGTCTCTAGGGTGGGATAGTGGGTTTATGGGATTGAACAGGGGGTCTCTAAGGTGGGATAGTGGGTTTATGGGATTGGACAGGGGGTCTCTAGGGTGGGATAGTGGGTTTATGGGATTGAACATGGGATCTTTAGGGTTGGATAGTGGGTTTATGGGATTGAACATGGGATCTTTAGGGTTAGATAGTGGGTTTATGGGATTGAACAGGGGGTCTCTAGGGTGGGATAGTGGGTTTATGGGATTGAACAGGGGGTCTCTAGGGTGGGATAGTGGGAAATCTTAATTTTAGAACTTTCGTGACTGCAGGAATTATTATTTGTTTCTTTCGGTTAAGTCACGTCTAAAGATAAAATAATAAATTAAATTAAATAATAGAATACGACGTTTGCAATCGAAACGTCGTATTCTATTATTTAATTTAATTTATTATTTTATCTTTAGACGTGACTTAACCGAAAGAAACAAATAATAATGGGATAGTGGGTTTATGGGATTGAACAGGGGGTCTCTAGGGTGGGATAGTGGGTTTATGGGATTGAACAGGGGGTCTCTAGGGTGGGATAGTGGGTTTATGGGATTGAACAGGGGGTCTCTAGGGTGGGATAGTGGGTTTATGGGATTGAACAGGGGGTCTCTAGGGTGGGATAGTGGGTTTATGGGATTGAACAGGGGGGTCTCTAGGGTGGGATAGTGGGTTTATGGGATTGAACAGGGGGGTCTCTAGGGTGGGATAGTGGGTTTATGGGATTGAACAGGGGGTCTCTAGGGTTGGGGCAGAGGTCTATTGAGTTGACAGAGTTGTGATGCCGGGCGGAGATGGAGACACGTGGTGGTGGTGGTGGTGGTCCCGCTGTCTCGGATGGCTGTTCCCAAGTAGCGATAAACGGCATGGCGAGAGCGTGGTGCGGGTGTGAACGCGTGAATCGCTGCTCACAGCAGCGTCGAGCCGAGACGCCTCCGTGTTCCGCATGCTTATTTTAGGCTCGGCTAGGGAGAGCGTCGTGCTGGCTTCCGTCAGTCTCATCTCGGTGTCACGAACAACAGCACTCTTAGCTTATCCGGGAACAGCCTCAAGGAACTCGGTAACCATTGAGCAGAGTTCCGGGAAGACGCCGTCGTGTGGATACGTTGCCAGGGTTTTGTGCCCGCGTAGCCCGTGTAGGCGACTCACCTGAGCTCGCTCGGGCTCACCTGAGCTCACCCGCGCGCAGGTGCGTCGCTTGGGCGGGGTGCCGCTGCTTGTGGAGCTGCTGGATCACCGCGTGGCCGAGGTTCATCGTGGGGCCTGCGGGGCCCTGCGCAACCTCGTGTACGGCCGCGCCAACGACGACAACAAAGTGGCGGCACGCAGCTGCATGGGCATCCCGGCCCTGGTGCGGCTCCTGCGCAAGTCTGCCGATCCCGAGACGCGAGAGCTCGTCACGGGTACGTTCTCGTCCTCATTACCGCGTCCCACAGAGCTGCTGGTGATTGACAGCGGAGATGAATCTCACCGCATCCGTCACCTCGTGCGCCTTGGTCACTCGCACTGCGCGAGTGTGGAGCTGATAAGAGTGTGGAGCCCTGGGAAAGTTTTGCCGGTTATCTTTTCGATCCGCGTGTATGTTCATGACATTTCGGTTGGGTTTCTTTTCCGATTTCTATTGCTTCATTGCTGTGACTTTGTTTTTACGTTGTTGCTTTTGTCATTTTGGTGACCCCGGCTCACTCTTGCAATTGAGACTCATCCAGGTCTCTCGACCTCTCACCCCGTTACACAAAATAAACTTGTGAGCAATCCACCGAGGGACGCGCACCAGCGCGCCACACACTGGCCGAGCGTGCCCGCAGCGAGAGGGAGACGCCGGACTGAGCCGTCCTGCTCGTCCCACAGGGGTGCTGTGGAACCTGTCCTCGTGCGACTCGCTCAAGATGCCCATCATCCAGGACGCGCTGGCGGCGCTCACACACCTCGTGCTGATGCCACAGCTGCCGGGTTCGGGCCCCGTGCTGCACGACCTGACGGACGCGGGCCCTGCGGGACACACGCTCACCAACACCACGGGCTGCCTCCGGTAACGGCCGCCGCGGGCACCGGGTGCGATTGACGCCGGACGCGGGAGCGCGGTCGTCTTGGCGCAGTGCCGACCCCCGCTTTCCCGTGTCGCAGGAACGTGAGCTCGGCGGGCGAGGACGCGCGCAAGCGCATGCGGGAGTGCGAGGGGCTGGTGGAGGCGCTGCTCGGCATTATCCGCTCCGCGCTTGGCACCAGCGGCGTTAACAGCAAGGTGAGCGCCGCGGCCGGCGCGACCCGCGCAATCGGGGATCCACGCCCGCGTGGGGGAGTGGGGGGCTGTGGCGGGGCTCCGAGGCTCACGCCCTCACCCAGGCCGGGCGTGCCGTGCGCGCAGGTGGTGGAGAACGCGGTGTGCGTGCTGCGCAACCTCTCGTACCGCCTGGAGGCGGAGACTCGGCAGGGCCGCCAGACGCGCGGCGAGGACGAGCGCGGCTCCACGCCGGGTGGACGCGGCGCCGCCTCCAAAGACGACTCCAGCTGCTGGGGCCGGCGGCGCAGGAAAAAACAGCCCGACGCCGAGGTGTGGCTGCCACTCGCGGGCAGGGGGTGGCCCCAACACGAACACGGGTTGCGTGCCCCGAGTCTGTGTTTGCGCGCGTGTGCCTGCGTGTGCCTGCGCGTGCCTGCGTAAAGCGAGCGTGGCGCTCTCGTGTAACCGAGTACATCCAGATCCAGGCAAATCCTTTCTGAGTCTCGAGACTTTTCCAGCAAGGCCCTGCATGAGGATGTGTAGCCATTCTGTTATTGCGCTTTTAAGCAGTTGTACTCACGCATACGAGGATATAACACTCGCACATCCACACAGATGGGCTTAGCAACACCCTGGCTGTACGGCCAGAGCCACGTCGTGATGGTCGTCGGGTCGACGCACCGCGCCGCACGGGGTAAAACGCGGGTCCGTGGGAGTCCCTCCCAACCCCCCCCCCCCCCCCCCCATTTGTTCGGTTGCGCAGTGGGACGGCGCGGGGCCCCTGCCGGACTCAGGGGAGCAGCCCCGTGGGGCCGAGCTTCTCTGGCACCCGAACGTGGCCAAGCCGTACCTGGCACTGCTCGCCGAGTGCTCCAACCCCGACACCCTCGAGGGGTCGGCCGGCGCGCTGCAAAACCTGGCGGCCGGATCTTGGAAGGTGGGCGGCTGTCGCCGACACACAACTGTTTTATGTGGGCTATGAAGAAGGGCCATTGCCCAAAACGTCGCATGTTATTTTAATTTAAAGGCCACAGTATTATTGATTAATGTAGTTTTAAGCACACCGCGCTACGATGCGAGTTCGATTCCCGATCATGGCCAACACCGGTAACAATTATCTGAACCAGTCATGGGCCTCCCCTAGGTCGACCCGGTCTTAAATGAGTACCTGGTGCGGTGTTTCAACATCGCTTCGAGTGAGTCGAAGGCGGCCGGGTGTAGTGCTGGTCCCGCTCGTGCCATGCCGGCTTTCATAGGCTGCTCGCTGACCCAACAAGTTCTTAAGGCTATGCGGGGTGGGGGGGTGGGCTCTTTGTCTATGCAGTGGGCTGCGTACGTGCGCGCCGCCGTGCGCAAGGAGAAGGGGCTGCCCATCCTGGTGGAGCTGCTGCGCGTGCAGAGCGAGCGCGTCGTCTGCGCCGTGGCCACCGCCCTGCGCAACATGGCCCTGGACGCGCGCAACAAGGAGCTCATCGGTGCGCATGGCCTCCACACAAACTCTCGGGAGTTTAATCAAACCAGAAAACATTTCACACAGGTGACCCCTCGTGGTGCCACCGTGCCCCCCCTGCTCCACGGATCCACCACGACATTGTTCCATCCACCATGAATCTTTGGTGCGGACCGCCCGAAATACGCTGCCACTGAGTGGGTGCGTGCGTGTGCGTGCGTGCGTGCGTGTGTGGGTCTTCCTGTGCAGGTAAGTACGCCCTGCGGGACCTGGTGCAGCGTCTGCCGAACGCCCCGGGCCCTGTGCCGGCGGGAGAGGGAGTCGGGGCCCCCATCGCGTCGGACCCGAGTGTGGCGGCCGTGTGCTGCGCACTGCACGAGGTGATCAGCAAGAATTTGGAGAACGCCAAGGCACTGTGCGACGCGGGCGGCATCGGTCGACTGGTGGGCATCACGCGTGGCAAGGCTGGCAGGTGCGAGCCGCGTGCCCGTGTCCCCACCGTCTGTATCCCCAGGTCCCCGTGCCCTCAAGCCATTACGTAGATCTCAATCCCCGAAGCTCGAGGCTGAGGTTTCAAGTTGAATGTCAGACGTTTTGTGCCATAAGACCTCCTCGTGCAGGCCGTTCGAGAACAAAGGCCTCGATGAGCTCGCTATGTGAGCCGCGGCGGTGCATGGCTGCTGTGCAGCGTGTGTGTGCGTGGTTGTGCGGGGAACAGGCACTCCCCGAAGGTGGTGCGTGCGGCAGCCCAGGTGCTCAACACGCTGTGGCAGTACCGTGAGCTCCGGGGCCTCTACAAGAAGGTGAGTGTCCTGCTTGTGCCCGCCGGACGCTTTGTTCCAAACGCAGGCGGCAGCGGTCCTATTAGCGCTGCCATGCAGAGGGTTCGCGGTGTTTGCGGCCGCTCGTAATTGCGAGTATAGTTTTTTGAGTTGGGCTGTGGGAATTACTCAATACGGTCCAACCTGGAAACTCGCATGTGGACATGGAGGTTGTTGTAAAGGCTTCTGTGTTCCCCAGGAACGGGACTCGTGGCTCAAGGCAGTCCCAGCGGCAAACGGCTCATGCTCAGTATTAATGGTGATCCTTGAGAGCAAGAAGCGTGTGTATAAGCGGATGACTTTGCTCTGTGTGGTGCCATCAGCATTATCCTGTGAGATGATGTCCACTATGACGATGCTGTAGGCAGTTGTGGAGCTTTCCCTCGTCTGTTTGACTTATAACAACGCACTGATTATTTACCCAGTGTGAACACATGGAATAATGAATCTATGTATGTTATTTCGCAACCGTACGTAGCCAACCGTGCTAATTGAAGGTGATGTTGGTTACCATGTGACAACCAATACCGCCTAAGACAAACTCCAATGCAGACAAAACTAAAGAATAGAAGGGGAATGCCATCGGATATCAAAGTTACATTGAAGCAAAACAAACCTACTAGGATTTGAAAGAGATCAGAAAATACTTTAACATTGGTAACAAAAATACATACAGCAAAATGCAATACACTGACACGAATAGGCAGAAATAAACAGTAAAGAAGTCTGTTTTTCATTTGGGGAAAAAAGTAACATTGATGTCCATCAGTCTGTGGGTATTCTTGACCAAGTCCAGGCCTGGCTTCAACTCCTCAGCAGGTCGTTTTTTTTATACATTCTGCTGGGTTGCCTGGTGTGATAGTAACGTCCTTCTTGAACACTATGAGACCATTCAGTGCAGTGCAAAATAACTAGCCAAGGTTGCCGATGCACTTACACCGTGTGCCATCATGTGCTTTGTCTTCTTTGCTTGCTTCGTGAGTAATTGTGCTCGGCCTGAACCGTTCTCACGTACAACGCATGCCCAAGCTCAGACAAGTGTGGAGGCCTGGTCGCTGCACTCTATGGCTCAGGCTGTGCACCACCCACACACATTCCCCCTGGCCTGTGCCGTCAGGACGGCTGGGTACAGGGCGACTTCACTCCTCCGACATCCACCTCGGACTGGGAAAAGCACAAGTCGTCCTGCGAGACCCTCTCCTCGTCCCCGGCCAACCGTCGGCACTCCCCTCTCAGCCAATCAGGTACCACCGTCATGTCTCACGCTAAGCTGCCCAAGCAGCAGTGGCCCGGTGCAACGGAGCCGTGACGCTGGGGCAGCGAGGGAACCCAGGATCAAGCGCCTGAGCTGCGTTTCGCTGTCCGTGTACCCAGTGGGCAGCGTGGGGTCTCCGCGAGAGGTGTTCCGAGCCACGGATGAGCGCAGGCCGCAAGCCGAGGGCGAGAAGCGGCGCAGCGTCTCCACGTCGCGCTGCCCACCCCCGGGCCGCCCCGAGCAGCCGGCCCCGCAGGAGGAGCCACGCGGAGGTACGCGGCACCACCGCCTCGCACGTCGCGCCCGACCCAGCCGTACCCCACCACGTCCGATGAAACGCGCGTCCCGTCTGTGCGCGTGTGTCGCCTTCAGGGCGCAGCCAGTCGGCGTCCCGCATTCAGACCGTGGGCCCCTACCGCGCGTACTCCATCCCCGCGCCCGAGGAGGCTCCCCGGCACACGCAGGCGAGTGCGGCGTCGCGCGGCACCGCGCGGCCAATCGTCCCCGATGGCGGAGTCCCTCTCGGGATATTCTGAGTGGGAGCGTGATTGCTTTTTTGCCACCGTTTGGGTAATTTTCTCTCTGCGCCGTCGTCCTAGTCTCTCACGAAGCACGTCTGTGGTGTTTGCCCGGCCCAGTCGGCACCGGGAGAGCCGGCGGACCGAGATCGCACGACCCCGCGCGGCCCCGGAGGCTCCCCGCAGCGCTACCACGTGACCCTGGGCGCCGCCACCGCGGCCCCCAACCCGGGCGCGAGCAGGGTGCCGCGACCCGCTACCGCCCCCGATCACGCCGCCCGGCGCGACCTCAAGGCCAACGACAATTACGTAGACTTCTACTCGGCGGCGCGGCCGCCCTACAGCGTCTCCTCGTACGAGACGAGCCAGCTGCACAACTCGCCCGACTCGTGGGTGTGAGCGAGGAGGCCGCCGCGCCGCCACGAGCGCCACACCGCCGCCACCCGCCACGCAGATCCCTGGCCGAGTGGGCCATCCTGCCCTACCTCGACCCCTCCTCCCGGCGACTCTGGTGAGCGCAAACTCTCCTTCCGGAGGCCGGAGCTATATTTTGACGACGGCGACGACCACGAAAGGGGTGGCCCACGCCCGCAGCGTGGCCCCGTCGATGGCGCCACCCACGCTCTTCGGCCGCCGTGCCCTGCCACGGGCGAAATCGTGGCCGCCGGTCTCATCGTTGTCCAAGACACGGCCCAAGTTGTTGTGCACATTTATTTTCCATGCCGTGTTTATGCAAATCACGCGCTCCCCCGCATGCCCCCCACGAGTTCACACGCGCCGCCGTCTGCATGTGCACTTTGTCAACACGGACCGCCACCGCCGCTGCTGTTTTCGCGTTACTTGAACTGCTGAAGCCAAACACGCGCCTGTAGCCGCCACGTGGCTCCCCCATCTCTCGCCACGACGCGCCAAAGCCGCTCGCCTCATCTGCATCATGAATGGACGCACGTCGGTTCATCTGAGTCTGGAAGGGAAAGGCAGAAGCCAATGTCCATCGACCCTCCGTCACTCAAGCTGGTGCCCCCGTGTATCCGTCATAAAGGGCAGGTCTGTCGGGAGTTTAATCCGTCAGATGTTCAATTGACACGGAGCTAGAAGGTGACAATGCCGACACACGTGTGGCGCACTGTTTCAACTCGAGTTTCGCTCAATACTGGCATTCGATACAGGTGGTGATGTCACATCGATAAACACGGGCACTAGCTATGATCTTTCTACCGACACTGCACCACCCTCTCACTCTCCTCGCATCCCTCACCCCTCTCCCCCTGAACTTCCCTCCACCCTCCCACTCTCTCTCTCTCTCCCTGCTTCTATCTCCCCTCACCTCTCTCTCGCCTGCTGTCTTGCCTCTCTGCATCCTCGCTCTTTCCCCCTGCTTATATCTTCTCTCGCACCTCTCTCCATGCCTGCATCTGCTCAATTCCTGCATCTCTCTCCCTCTATCTTCGCCTAACTCTCCCCCACCTCTATCCCTCCCTGCATCTCTACCCCTGCCTTTCTTCACGCATCTCTCCCCTCGTCTCTCTCCCTATGCCTCTCTGCCCCCTCCCTCAGCCTGCATCTCTATACTTGCCTCTCTCTCTCCCCCCCTACCTCTGTCGCTCCATCACCCATTCTTCCTCCCGCTGTGCACCACCCTGCCCCAATCTCCCCGCTGCTCCGCTCCCCACCGCACTCAAGAGCTGCCGCCTCCGCCGGCTTCTGGAGCTGCTGGTCGCGGCGGCCTCCTCCGCCTCCTCCTCCTCGCCGCCCGCCCTCGCACGGGTAGCCCTGAAGGGTTTGGTGCAGAACGCCGAGCGGGGTTTTTACACAAAGCAACTGGTTACCGTCACCACACGGGGCCGCTTCGGTGGGGAGGGACCCGGCAGACTCTGCCGCGATGCCGTGGCGTGCCGCCCCTCCCCCTCCGCCAGCCGTGGTCCTGCGCTGTCGTCTTGGTGGTTTTTGTATTCGCTTCCTCGGTGCGAGGTGTCGGGTTTGCAGGGTCCCCGCGGTTCACTCGCCCACAGCGGGTATCCGTCTCCCCCCCCCTCTCAGCCCCCCCCCCCCCCACTAGGGGGGTCATGCCCCGACGTGACCCCGCGTGTGGTGCCGTCGTGCGGTTTTACGTGGAGTGAGTGTTGCCGAGATGAGCTCTTGTCTGCCCATCGTCATTTTAAATAAACACTACCGTGCCGTGCCGCCCCGCGCCGAGCTCGCGATCCGAGTCGAATGGAAGGGGAGCAGCGACCAGGGGGGGGCCGGGGGGCAGCGAGGGTCAAGGGGAAGGCGGAGGAACGAGGGTCAAGGGCAAAGCGGGGAGCAGAGTGAAGCATGGGGGAGGGTAGAGGGTCCAGCGAGAGCTTGAAAAACTGGGGGGGGGGGGTGGGGTTCTGGGATCCGGGGACATAAGGTGTGGGGGAGCAAAGGGAAGAGGGGGGCAGAAGGCAGCGTGCCCGCCACCCGTCCAGCTGCTCCCCCCGACACAAGCGGAGACTCGAATGCGGCGGTGCGCTCAGGGGCCGGGGACGCACAGGAGTTGCGCGCTCTGGAGGCCGCGGGGACTCTGGGCGCCTTCCTCGGGCGCAGGCGTCACCCTCCCGACCTTGCTGAGCCGGATGCTCGGCAGCGGTGACTCGGGGCGGACTCCAACTCGGAGCCGCCAGGGCCGAGTGAGCATCCACCAGCCCGTGGCCCGCGCGACACGCCCACGGCCACGCGAGGCACCCCGCAAGTATGGCGGCGCGCCGGCCCGTAGCCCCGTGACTTTGGGGTCGCCGCCGCGCATCGTCGCGGCGCTTGGAGGCGCCTCGACGGTGGCCCCTGAGTCACGGGTGGTCTCGCCAAAACAAGGCTTGCACGCCGTGCCGACGAAGGGGCCGGACACGGCCGTGGTTGCGCGGACCATGTGGTCGAGCGCGCCGTTGTCTTGGGGCCCCCCCGGGAAGCACGCGTCCGTCAGAGCTCGCAGGGCCCTCAGGAAGCGACCGGCGGCCCCCTGGCCGGCGGAGGAGGCGTGGTCGTCGTCGCCGAGGCACGGGGACCCGAGGCGGTACCCATCGCGCTGGAGCCACTCGGGCCGGCGCCTCTTCGCCAGACGCTCCAGCAGGGCCGCCGTGTCCGCGCGTCCACCCAGTAGAGCCCACTCCTGGGCCCGCAGCCCGCGGCCGCTGTCCCGCACCTCCATGTCCGCGCCTGCGATTGCGCGCAAACGTCCCCTTGACGTGAGCCGTGCAACCGGGGCCCCTCGGAGTGTGGCCTCCTCCACCTCGTGCCCGGTCGCCTCCCCACATACGACAAAGCCACCGTGCGACGCGAAACACTTTTCACTTAATTGGGTACAAGGTGATTGGCAGTACAACAAGTGTGTGGAATGCATCTGTGCAGTTCCTTGAGCGTTGTATGCGCGGTGGGGTTTCAACAGGGCCTCCGCTTAACTCCCATGAGTCAAACACACAATCGTGGCAGGGCCAACCATCCCGATGCAGCACCCTCCTGAAGGAGAGTCCTGAGACTCGTTGAGGCTTCCCTGGATCGTTCTTGTTATTGTTGACTCTTGAAACGGTGGCTGTCACCCACGGGTGTTCACACTCAACTCCTCACACCAAGCTGCCGTGGTGTGAGGAGGTGTGACTGGGAGCCTTGGGCATCTTCACTGAACCACAATAATCCATCCCACAAGTGTCGAAAGAATGCATTTTCAGAGTCAATTCTAGACCCGGTGAGTGGTGAGGAGTGAGAATGTACGAATGGTGAGGTTGCGAATGAGGGGTGAGTGATGAGGAACGACATTTAAGGTGTGAGGTGTTAACGAGTGAGGCTCGAGTGGTGAATAGGGGAGCCGCGAGGGGTGAGGTGGAAGCCGTCAGTAGTCATGAGGAGCTATGGGTGAAGGTTGCGGAATGAATTGAGGTGTGAGGAGGGGGTGAGGAGCGACGAGGAGTGACGGCGTGAGGAGCGGCGAGGCGGTGGCCGCACCTGCGAGCACGAGTTGGCGGGCGCACTGCAGGCGGCCCTGCACCGCGGCCTGCATGAGCGCGCTGAGGCCCAGCGCGTTGGGCACCTCCAGCGCGCCCCGCGCCACCACCTCCTCCACACAGAGCAGCTGGCGCGTGATGCCCACATCGCCTGGTGAGGGTGGGGGGTGAGACCTGGTGAGTGTTGAGTGCTGGTGAGTGCGGTGTGAGACCTGGTGAGTGTGATATTTGTCTTACTGGGGGGTATCTGAGTCTTGGTGAGTGTTGAGTGCTGGTGAGTGTGGATGAGACCTGGTGAGTGTAGTTGAGACTTGGTGAGTGTGGATGAGACCTGGTGAGTGTGGGGGTGAGCGTGGCGTGCCGCGAGTGTTTTGATATTGGAGCAGTGAGCGGCTGTGGTGCTGTGGATGAGGTTTGTGGTGGCATGAGGGTTAGCATGAGCAATGTTGGTGGCTTGTGCTGTGGCGGTGAGACGGGTTTCGAGGTATAATGCGGTGACGTTTGGTTACAGATCACTCTGTTTAACCAACATCAACATGCGTTTCGCTGACTTGTTTCTGCTCTGGCTACGCGAGAGAGAGCGAGCGAGCATCACTCGCGTGTTTGTTTAATGTAAATCCTGGGGAGCGGAGAAGCCTTCAGCGATGAGAGACCGCGACATTGTCAATTATCACCGCTCATCTTTCAATTCACCGTGAACCCCTTACCAATGCAACCGTAACCCACTTAACCCGAGCCACACGCCGTAGCCTCAGCCCATTTGGCACCGGCGCCCGAACGAGACCGAGGCAGATTCACGGCCACGCGTCGTTCCTAGCTCACAGCGCCGCCTGGCGGACAAGCCGGGGACATTCCATAGACGATGATGACCATTCACTTCCAATGTGGGTGCTCCTGGTCAACATCATGATCCATATTCGTTTTTATTGGTCTCAGCCGCGTGGTCGTTTTAATTCAAAAACGATTGCCTTTAACCCTCCACCACCCGTAAATATTGTCACGTTTACAGATGTTATTTATACGTGCCACGATGCATTTATCAAATTCTGACCGATAAATCTCCCGCTCACCGGTGTCTCAAGGCCTTTCATGACTGATGATTCCTAAAAACTATGAAACCGGAATACAACGTTTTGGTAAAAACTGTGTACACCTATCCCGTTGCCATCTCGATCCTCGTCGGTGAACCGCCGGCTCAAGTGAAGTCACTAAATTATCTTTGCGTTCGTTCAGACTCGTTGCTTTCATCTCGTCATAGTCGGTCGCGCCGTGGGCTCAGGTCGGCAGTGTCGAGCGGTGGTTATCACCCTGGGGGACGCTGACTCCTGGTGGTACGTGGAAATGTCCCAGGGGGTACGTGAGATGATTTATAAATGTGTTAAATGACATCATACATGAGAGTCATTGGTGAATAATCCCGTATGAATCTGCCAATATAAAATAACTACGATAAAATGTCCATCCATACGGTAACCTATAACGATATAAAATACCTTTATAAACTCACTGATCATAAACAATACGGTTTCCAAGACTAACCAGCGAGCACGAACAAATTATGTCACGCATGCAGAGCGTCCGTTGATTTTTTTTAAATATTCTCTCACAGTTACTCGCTGGTTAAGATATCTCACAAATTGGACAAGTGGTTAAAATATTGATGTTCATTGTTCATACATTTATATGTCAGAACCATGTTGGGTCAGACGAGCGAGTACTCGGTTGAAACGTAATTCAACAAGGGGGACAGTAGCTGAAAAAGGTTGGTGTAGAGTATTTGGCTTCTGTAAATTTCCACGTGATAAGCCACTTCGTTGAGCTATAATTGGTGATCAGGTCGCTTCTGATAAAGAGCTATAAAGTTCAGTGGACCTTATCTGGTAAAATAAAAAGTGTAATAGTGCTAGTTGCCATCACGCTTGATGATTGTCGTCCACTCAGAGTCATCGCCAACTCAAACAAAACAAACTCTGTTGACGGATACTCACTCAACTCACGTTGATAATAAGGTCAAATGCTGCATGCAAGGCCCGATCTGGTGCTCCCAATCGCGCCTTCTGCTGTCCAGAAATCACATTTCCGTGAATTGTTGTTCTTACGTTACCTGCCTCTCTGGCCCTCTTGGGAGGTGGAGTGGGGGGGGGGGTCTCGCAGGGAAGTCTAACTAATTCTCATGCTGCTTTTTCATGAGGGTCCTGCCAAGATTCCACAGGAGGGAAAGCAGGGCGGGAGGGGGTGGGTGCCGACGGTTGCAATGTTTCTCCATAATAGAGGTTTTTGGTTAAATCGCATGAATATAAATGTGTTGTTAAACCTGCCACCACCGACACCGCCAATTAGTAAGGTTTGTAAATGCTGTCGGTTCACTCTCCAACACCCTGTTGTGCTGAACTAGTCACTAATTGGCATGTTTTGTTTACGTGACAAACCTTACTTCACACGATGTAACCCAAAAAACCTCTATGGACATTGGTCGCAAAAGCCTACGTGTTATGTTTCTTCAAACTAAGTAATGCATTTGCAAGGTTTAAAATGTTAACCTTGACACCAGCACACAATGGCCTATACCTCTTCGACTTACGTCACGGGATCTTTGACGTCCACTGTGAAGCATATGCCAAGTAATTAAACAGCGAACGCTCTACCACTGGGCTATGTTACCACTCCAAGATGTCATCTGCCCGTCCGCTCCCCTTGGAGGGTCTTGCACACGTGGTGGGACGTTACCTGCCTGCACCGCCAGCATGAGCGCAGTGTTGCCCTCGTTGTCAGGAACTTGCACGTCAACCAGGGGACACTGCAGAAGCACAGACACGACTCCCGCGAAGCCGCAACAGCTCGCCACGGCCAGACCCGTCTGTGTGGACCGCGGGCACACGAGCACAAAGAAAACGATGCCACCTGTATTGTGGCGTAGCTATCTTCGAGTGCACAGGCAGTGCAACTTCACCGGGGCCATTTGGGAACCACTGCACTAGCCTTTGACTCCAGAGTGCTGGATCACAGGCACGGCGCTAAGCTGTGTGATTGTAGTGGCAGTGGTAGTGATGCTCACTGCTGCTCACCCTGCCGTTGGCATCTGTCGCGTTCACGTCACCCCACGTGGCACCCTGCCCCAGCAGCCAGCGCAGCGCCACGCAGTTGTTGCTCTCGCACGCGTTCAGGATGGCCGTCCTGCAGTCCCTGCCGCGCCATAGCGCACCTGAAGGGCTTCGTCTCACTCCCCTCCTCATCCGACGATGACGAATCTGATGATTGTAATGATGATTGTTCTGATGATGATGATGATGAGAGATTCGTGTGTCCGTCTGCCTGACTGTGTGAGGAGCAGTTGTCTGAATCTGGTCCTGTGCCAGGCTCCTTTCCATGATTTATCTCGATATTTGAGTTATGGCCACAGGGCTTCCCTCGCCCTGTTCTGACCTGAAAAGGCGCTCTCTGTGATGACATGGTGAAGACCCCAGATTGAGCCCAGGCATCTCAGTACATACCTCCAGTCAGATGCCCCGCGATTTCTTATCACATTCATCCGAGGGGAAACCTCTTCTCCCTGCCTGGGGAGTGGGGAAACACTGGATGCTGTCAGGGAGGCTAGTGCAACTCGTAAGCAGATTTGTCCCCCGTTAATCTCTAGATAATGCGAGCTCAGCAGATCCTGACTTTATTGTCCCGCATTAGCAAGACCCGGCCCCTCACACTGAGCCGCGGCCACCCTTGGCACGGGTGCAACACTTTCCACGTGTGACGCACGTGGCCATTGGGAGGTCACGTTTATGATTCTGGCGTGGAGTAAGCACAGCGGCCGGGATATATGTGCACACATGGGTGGTCCACACAGATTACTGCCCCCTCCCTCCATCCATCCCATTCCATCACAATTTTCGTCATTCCATTCCTTCTCTCTCTCTTTACATTCCTCCCTACATCATCCCAAACTTCCATACTTCCATGCCTTACTTCTGCTGTCTTCATGGGAGAAGTTTGGGGGAGGCACTGGGGGGCAGCGCCCTCCCCAAACTGGACACCTTCATGAATGTATTTTGAGTAGTTTACAATTAAGATTAAAAATAAATTATATGCACCCGTGATTCCTAATGTGAGAGACAAAGCGAACCCCTGCGCCTTCCAAACTTCGCCTATGACTGTCTTCCATCCATCTCGCCTCACATCCCTTATTCCCTCTTTTATTCCTCCTGCTTCCATCCATAATTCTTCTTTCACTCTCCTTCCATTCCTCTCATCCATCCCTCCACCTCTTCACACTAATCCCAATTAAACAGGACGGGTTTACATAAAATAAGACACTGGGAGAATGAATGAGTATTGACTCAAAAATCACGGTCGGCATTTATTGATGAAAAATAGCAAAACACTGATGATAAAGATTATATCACTTCTTGACTATCCGAGCAAGGCCGTGTCACCCTAACCTGCCGCTCGAGCCCCGTCCATCACACGAGGTGTTGACAAAGAGAGAGAGAGCTCCTAGCCAGAGCATGGGGACCTGCATGGAGTACCAAGAGCGTCTTGGGTGGACACCTGCCAGTGGCTCTACCGGGGAAACTGAGAGCGGTTCTGGAGGCGGAGGTGGTCCACGGTAGTGAATGGTCTTCGATTGGTCTTTGTGTAGGACGTGAGCACTGGAGTGGCCAGGCAGAAGCCAGGTTTCGGGGGTCAGGCGGGGGTTAGGCCAGGGAAGTCAGCCTGGTTCAGATTCCGCGGCATCACCAGTCCGTCTTGCCTGTCTCTAAACAGACACACAGAAGATACGCAATATTCGTGCAGAAATGCAGCCTTATCTCATCGGTGCACGGTGCGTGCATAATGAGGCGCCACCACCTCACTCGCACATATTTCCTGCAGGGAATGTAAATACGCGGTTCGTCAGTACCTAGTGATGACAACATATTCATAGCCATGTTTTACTGTATGCGGTTGAAACGGATCTCTTGTTTTTTAAAAGTTATTACAAAGAATGCGCCCAGGAGCGGCGACGCAAGTGCACCGATACCATAGGCGAGGCAGAGCCAAGATGACTTTGTGCTCAAGTGAGCATTGAGCTATCGGTCCTCATCTCCTGTTTACAGACTTGCAGTGCCAGTCGTGAACATTCCACTCTGTATATATGTTGAACTTCTTTTGCACCATACATAGCCGACGGTGCTAATCGGAAGTGATATGGTGGGGGGAGAGTCTGTCCGTAGATGAAAGGACTGTCCATGTATTGATCGTAATGCATCAAATAACCAAACGTATTTCATCTAATATTAGCGCATACATTTTTTAAGTAATTCATTTGAAATATTAATAGACTGCATGATTTGTACAAAAATGGTACACACACTTCGGTCCCTATTGAACAATGTCGTGTATTACACACATTCCTTGTAGGAATGTCCCATATGTTCAAGCCTGAAGTCTGAATGCATTCACTAGAAGGTCCTGATTAATCAATGAGAGAGCGGGGCTCAGAGCATCAGTCACAAGCCTGTGGCCGGCAGAACCACCGGCACTGTGCAAGGTCGTGGGAAACGGTCCGCGGAACTGTTGCAGATGCTACGATTTAGAGTTTTCATTTATTAAATTATGCTATCGGTGCACTGTGGTTGCCAGACATTTCTTGAGAGTTTACAGTGGTGCACGGATACAGAGAGGTTGGGAAACACAGGTTTAGAGCATTCATGTGACTTCACCATTGAATCACATGTATTCACGCTCACTCATGCCCCCTCCTCACTACTGGCCACAGTCCACTGTGTTTATAACCAGCTGCCTTGCCATAAAGGTATTCTGCTACTCGTGTATATTAACCAGCCTTTTCCCCACTACTATGCTATAGTCTCGACAATTGTTTATGTGCATGTCATGTATTCCTTAGGTGGAGTACTGTAGATTATATACACGGTGCTGTGTCGTGGTGGAAGGTCCTGTAGTTAACATAAACGTAATTTCTCTTAAATAACAGTAACAAAAAGGGAATAAATTACAGCCCCATTATCACCTCTGCTGGATGAAGCCCTGGGAGATATTTGACTATAATTGACCACACTGATCGCTGGATTGGCAAAAGGAATGTCCAGGAACGATTCAAGTACCACTTGCCACTGATGGTTACTCGTGGCGGGGAAATCAAACTCGGGTTACCGAGTTGATAGCACAGTACTCTAACTGTGAGCCAAAACAGAATGAGGCGACAAGCCGGTGACTGTGAAGTTCCCCTCCTCGAACAGAGGAGCCGTGGTGTTGGCATGAGATGCGGCGGTGCCACACAGCCCGGGTGCACAGGGTACTGACGCCTGAGCCTGCAGGTAGAGCAGCACTGCATCGACGTGCGCACGCGGAATGTCCCCATCCACCTCGGCCAGGTACGAGTAGAGCTGCTCGAAGACTTTCACAGGCACACGCGCCGCTCCGCCCTCTGGGTCCGTGCTTAGCAGCTCGCACGCGTGCTGTAGGGCGCGAGCCAGCGTCTGGTTCATGCGCAAAAACGGTACGTGTCGTGCATTAACAGGAGTATGCGTGGCAGACTGACCAGCCGGCGACCGCGGCGGCCTGCGAGGCGTCTGCTCGGAGGGAACGCCAACGCGACGCTCAACCCCTCGTGTATGCGGCTTGTGCCACCCCGTGGAGAGACTTACGCCTCCAAGAGAGCTGCAGGCCAGGGCGAAAAACTTGATCCATTCCACATTTGGCTCAAACGAGCCGAGGGCCAGCAGGCTGGAGAGCTGCTCGACGGGGAGGCACAGGGCCACCCACCGCTCCTCCAGAACCTCACGGGTCACCCACTCATTGCTGCCCATCTGCAAACGACACCCATCAACTCATAAAAACCTGGGTATGATGAGCCAGCTCTGGTGTGAGTGCACAGCAAGGTGACAGGTCCATGTAATTGAAGGCATGTTTCATTGCGGAATTTAAACTGTGACCATCACTTAATGTGCCACACATGGCTCAGATGATTACTTTGTTTTATGCAGTTTGCTGAGCACAGGCCCAACACGTCAAACAACCAGTCACAAACAGCACCATAGAAGATGTAAAAATATATATTTAACACGCTTCTGGTGTTGAGCAAAGTTATTATGATAATAGCTAGGGGAAAAGACGATGGGAGGGAATTCCAAAGTTGAGCAGTGAGAAGGAAAAAGCACGAAGAGAAGTGTTGTGACCTACAGTTATTTATGGTGACTGAACAGAGTGTGGATGAGACAACACAGTCAGTCTGGTCGACCAAGTCCTTCACATAGGTGAAGGAATCAATTCGCAAAATTCATGGGAAGAGTAATCACAGTACTAGCGATAGAAGCGCGATAAGAGGCAACAGACCGCTGTGTAGAGGCTATGTGGAGCTCTCTGTGAACGTGTCTGTGTTGGGCAATCCACCTGGGTGTGTAGGGTGCGCAGAAGGCCCGGGGTGAGGCCGGTGTCATCTCTCTGCGTAGCCACGGGCATCTCCAGACGCTCCTTCACAGGCAGTGGCTCCCCCCGCACCTTTGCATGGAAGTATCTGCACGGCAACAGGCCAGGTGGCTCTGAGGTAGAGCGAGCGGCTCTTAATCGGAAGGTTCCAGGTTCAATTCCAGATTCGGTGTTAACTTAGCCCATCATTCCTTCAGGGTATAATACAATGCGTTGAAGGGAGGCCAACAGTGGTTATTCCGTGGGTGTCCTCATCCCGTCATAGTAATATGGAATTTCTACCACTTGCTCGGGGCTGTATATAGAGGAGAGATGAGCACCTACTCAATGCTCATTTGAGCAGAAAATCACTGACTCTTGACCTGTGCAGCAGGGCACGCAGTCAACATGAAATTGCGGGTGTCAAAAGTTAAGAGCGCAGGTGCAGTACGTATTCAGAAGAGGTCTGTCGTCAATTATGAAAGGGGCTCGGAAGATACAATTGATTATATTTACAGAATAGGAAAATCCAGATTATATATAAAACAAAAACATGTCATGGCATTCCGTGCTCATTGAGTGATAAGTGTTATGAAGTGGTGTATGCCTAGTGATGCAGTGGTGTGTTCTGCTGTGTACATGGGTGGACAGAAGTAGTCCTTGAATGTGTTTAGTGGGTATGGGGTAAGGTGATGATTATCTTATTGCGATATGGACCCGTTACTCGAGTCGATTTATTGCCATGGCTAACACCAGATGCAAGTGATATATTAACTGGTGTATAGTGTAGTGGGGTGTGCTGTGGTGTTAAGAGAGGGGTGTACTGTATAGTGTGGTAGAGCATAGTGATATGTATACAGTACTATTCTTTGTGGGGAGCTGTAGTGTAGTGGTTAGTGCGCTGCACTACAAACCGGGCTGGCCAAGTTCGATTCCCACTCACGGCCAACACCAATAACAATTATCTAAACCAGTTCTGAGCCTTCCCAAGTTTGACTCGGCCTTAATGATGACTACCTGGTGCGGTGTGTAAGAATCAGCACTGGGGAGACAAACGTGGCTGGGCGTGGTGCTGGCCACCCATCTGCTCGTCTACCCCAACATTCTGTTTAAGGCTATACAGGGGATATTCTGTCTTTGTATAGTGCAGTGGTATATATGTAGATGACGAAGGTGTGTTTTGTGGTATGCAGAGATGACAGCTGCCGTACGCGGAGGCCCAGGTGAGCACGTCTCGTGGCTGCGTGCGGATGGCCGCCTTTGTGAACTGCTTGAGGATGTCAGGTAGCTCCGGGGGCACGTGGATCTGCTGCGCACAGTACATCTCCTCGGGAGGGGGCATGGTGGTCGCGTTCCTTCCTGTCTGCGTGAACACACGGATTATCACATTAATCAAATGTGCCACAGGCTCTGCATTCACTGCATGCACGACTGCAAAGCTGCGCCGCTCATAGGTGTACAGGTTCGCAGCCTAAGGGAAGCAAGCGTGACAAGATCACATCAAGTTATGATGAAAATGTGTCCGATTACGTAGGGGCCCTCCCAACCTCGCTGCTCCAAATAACACTGGATTACTGGGACGATTATCCGTGCGCACAAGATCATCACTGGATGAACACGCAGACACTGTGGAGCCATGACCCTGGCAGTCCAGAGTTCACGACACTCTATCTAGTTAATTGTCGTGTACAACTTATTGTGTACGAGGCCTTTACCTATCTGTGCTGAGTGACTGTGTGTACTGTGTGTGCTGGCTGTGTGTGTACTGTGTGTACTGTGTGTACAGGGTGTGTGTACAGGGTGTGCGTACTGTGTGTGTGTACTGTGGTGTGTGTACTGTGTGTGCTTACTGTGTGTACAGGGTGTGTGTACTGTGTGTGTCTGTACTGTGTGTGCTAGGTGTGTGTACTGTGTGTACTGTGTGTACTGTGTGTGCTGGGTGTGTGTACTGTGTGTACTGTGTGTGCTGGTTGTGTGTACTGTGTGTACTGTGTGTACTGTGTGCTGGGTGTGTGTACTGTGTGTACTGTGTGTACTGTGTGTGCTGGGTGTGTCTGTACTGTGTGCTGGGTGTGTGTACTGTGTGTGCTGGGTATGTGTACTGTGTGTACTGGGTGTGTACTGTGTGTGCTGTGTGTGTGCTGGGTGTATTGTGTGTGCTGGGTGTGTGTACTGTGTGTACTGTGTGTGCTGTGTGTTTTTAGTGTACTGGGTGTGTGTACTGTGTGTGCTGTGTGTGCTGCTGTGTGTACTGTGTGTGCTGAGTGTTTGTACTGTATGTACTGGGTGTTTGTACTGTGTGCTGTGTGTGTGTACTGTGTGTACTGTGTGTGCTGGGTGTGTGTACTGTGTGTACTGTGTGTGCTGGGTGTGTGTACTGTGTGTGCTGGGTGTGTGTACTGTGTGTACTGTGTGTGCTTGGTGTTTTGTGTGTACTGGGTGTGTGTACTGTGTGTGCTGTGTGTGTACTGTGTGTGCTGTGTGTGTGTACCGTGTGCTGGCTGTGTGTGTACTGTGTGTACAGGGTGTTTGTACTGTGTGTGCTGTGTGTGTACTGTGTGTACTGTGTGTGCTGGATGTGTGTACTGTGTGTACTGTGTGTGCTGGGTGTTTTGTGTGTACTGGGTGTGTGTACTGTGTGTGCTGTGTATGTACTGTGTGTACTTACTGTGTGTGCTGAGTGTTTGTACTGTGTGTACTGGGTGTTTGTACTGTGTGTGCTGTGTGTGCTGTGTGTGTGTACTGTGTGTGATGGGTGTGTGTACTGTGTGTACTGTGTGTGCTGGGTGTGTGTACTGTGTGTACTGGGTGTGTACTGTGTGTACTGTGTGTGCTGTGTGTGCTGGGTGTGTGTGCTGGGTGTACTGTGTGTGCTGGGTGTGTGTACTGTGTGTACTGTGTGTGCTGGGTGTTTTGAGTGTACTGGGTGTGTACTGTGTGTGCTGTGTGTGCTGCTGTGTGTGCTGAGTGTTTGTACTGTGTGTACTGGGTGTTTGTACTGTGTGATGGGTGTGTGTACTGTGTGTACTGTGTGTGCTGGGTGTGTGTACTGTGTGTACTGTGTGTGCTGGGTGTGTGTACTGTGTGTACTGTGTGCTGGGTGTGTGTACTGTGTGTACTGTGTGTACTGTGTGTGCTGGGTGTGTGTACTGTGTGTACTGTGTGTGCTTGGTGTTTTGTGTGTACTGGGTGTGTTTACTGTGTGTGCTGTGTGTGTACTGTGTGTACTGTGTGTGCTGTGTGTGCTGGGTGTGTGCTGGGTGTGTGTACTGTGTGTGCTGTGTGTGTACTGTGTGTGCTGTGTGTGTGTGCTGTGTGTGTGTACTGTGTGCTGGCTGTGTGTGTACTGTGTGTACAGGGTGTTTGTACTGTGTGTGCTGTGTGTGTGTACTGTGTGTACTGTGTGTGCTGGGTGTGTGTACTGTGTGTACTGTGTGTGCTGGGTGTGTGTACTGTGTGTACTGTGTGTGCTGGTGTGTGTACTGTGTGTACTGTGTGTGCGGGGTGTGTGTACTGTGTGTGCTGGGTGTTTTGTGTGTACTGGGTGTGTGTGCTGTGTGTACTGGGTGTGTTTTGTGTGTGCTACTCGTGCTGGGTGTCTGTACTGGCTGGTGGATATGCCAAGTGCCTCGTTCACCTGTTAATGACAAGTGGTCGTTTATTTAGTGAGTGTGGATACTTAATGACGGTTAATTAAACCGTTAATGGGTGGTGATACATTGATAGTGGTTAATGAGTGGTAGCTGACAATAATTGGTGGCTCATTAATGAGTACTTAATTCACGACATTGTGAAGGCCACGGGCAGACTCTGCGGACTTTGGCTGTGTTACGCTGGGCCCGCTTTACGAACAGAGGCCAGAGGGCCCATCCACAGCTCCCCACCGACCCGGCGACCTCGATCCCCTTTACCAGGACTAATCTAATGCCCAGGGGGGAGTGGTGGCACAGTAGTTCGTAAACTATTCTGAGAGCCTGGCGACCTGAGTTCGATTCCCAGCCACGGCTAACGTCACTAGCGGCTGATATATTGAACCGGTCCTGGGGTTCCCCTGTACTACCAACCTGCATTCACCAGCGTGGTGAAGTATGGTCAAGTGTGGTAAAACGACCGGCACGTCGTGGGGACGACGCCTTAATCCAACAGTGGATTAAAAAAGGGGCTGTACCTTATATTGCCAATCAAAATAAAATCCTATTGAATGGAACCCCTAAACTAATAGCACCCTAAACGGTGACTCCAAATTAGGATTGCGTGAAGGCCGCGCTCGGTTACAGAGACCCCAGAGTGTGGGACCGGCCTCGATTGCAGAAGACCCCCCCCCCCCCCCCATATATTGAACAACTGTTCAATCACTAGGAGCCTCGTTACCTAAGAGTGACTTCATCACTCTTCGGTAACGGGCCCCCACGACTGGGCCCGCACCCGAGCGGCTTCTACATCCGCGGCGTTTCGTTGTTCCGCATCGCGCGGGGGCCCGAGCGGCGCCTCGGACGAGGGCTTCTTCCTGCTTGCCTGCTGCCTCTCCCCCCCCCCGCCCGTCACCGACCTGTTTATCCGCCTCTTATCCTCCCGCTGTCGTGTCGAGCAAAGCCGACGGCGCCTTCGGTTAAAAGTCGTCGCCGCTTCTCGTTGCTGTGCTGAGCGTCCCCGCGTCTCATAGCAACGGGGCCCCCGCGTATCATAGCAACGCCCCCCCCCCGCGTATCCTAGCAACGCCCCCCCCCCCAGCTCCGGTGGCCACGAGGGGGCGGCCGAGGCCCGCGGTCTCCCTGCCGCCCGCCGGCTCGCGAAGGCCGCCGGCTCGCGAGGCCATCCCCCCCCCCCCCCCCGGAGAGCGGGGGGGATGGCCTCGTCCAGCAGACATCGCGAGCGCAAGGAATTCGGTCATTTGGGCTGTTGGAGGCTGCTGCTGCCACCGCGGGTCTGTGATGAGTCTGTGGTGAGTCTGTGGTGAGTCTGAGTCTGCGGTGAGTCTGCGATGAGTTTGTGAGTCTGTGGTGAGTCTGCGGTGAGTCTGTGGTGAGTCTGAGTCTGTGGTGAGTCTGTGATGAGTCTGAGTCTGCGATGAGTTTGTGAGTCTGTGGTGAGTCTGCGGTGAGTCTGTGGTGAGTCTGAGTCTGTGGTGAGTCTGTGATGAGTCTGAGTCTGTGGTGAGTCTGCGGTGAGTCTGTGGTGAGTCTGTGGTGAGTCTGAGTCTGTGGTGAGTCTGAGTCTGTGGTGAGTCTGTGGTGAGTCTGCGGTGAGTCTGTGGTGAGTCTGAGTCTGCGGTGAGTCTGTGGTGAGTCTGTGGTGAGTCTGAGTCTGCGGTGAGTCTGTGGTGAGTCTGTGGTGAGTCTGTGGTGAGTCTGTGGTGAGTCTGAGTCTGCGGTGAGTCTGTGGTGAGTCTGCGGTGAGTCTGTGGTGAGTCTGAGTCTGCGGTGAGTCTGTGGTGAGTCTGTGGTGAGTCTGCGGTGAGTCTGTGGTGAGTCTGAGTCTGCGGTGAGCCTGTGGTGAGTCTGAGTCTGCGGTGAGTCTGTGGTGAGTCTGAGTCTGTGGTGAGTCTGTGGTGAGTCTGCGGTGAGTCTGTGGTGAGTCTGTGGTGAGTCTGCGGTGAGTCTGTGGTGAGTCTGTGGTGAGTCTGAGTCTGTGGTGAGTCTGTGGTGAGTCTGCGGCGCTCGGGGACGCTGCTGACATGGTCCCTGCCCCACCGAATGTCCAACCGAGTTCACACTCCTTGTGGTGAATCTACTGCCTGAGGAATTGTTTTTCTCGTACATATATGTAATGGTCTTGCACTAGATCTTTGGACAATTCATCTTGTGAGTGTGGCTTAATGTGTGAGGAAAAACCAGAGAACCCAGAGAAAACTCGTACATAACGGGGTAATATATACAAATTCCGCACTCATTAATAAAAAAATCCATTGTCATGCCATCTCCTTATCTTCTCACAGCCACTCAACCCAAGCCGACAACATCCCAAAGCAGTCTTCCAGCCATACAAACCAAGCTCAACATCTGCTTAGCTTGTGAAATGTTTGAGATTGCCTGAATTCAGGGCAACTTGGTCTTGTCTCATCTCACTTGGTTGATCCTGGACACCCCCCTTGCAAACGAGGTGTTCCATTTCAAGGGCTTATGCAGGTGAAACGTCTTGATACAACAATGTGCCTGGTGCTCACACATGCCACACATCACACTCCGGCCCTGGCTGTCGTGGCCGTGCTTAATCGAGCGTGCTCCCCCCGCTTGTTTGTGGAAGGACACTGCCAGTGCGGTCCTGGGTCTCTGCCAGTGTCTCGCGTGCCCAGGGGTCCCCGTCAGTCGCGTGTTTACTGAGGGCTGCTGCCTGGCGGATCGGAATCTTTATGTGACTGGTGCCGAGCTATCTTTAGTGGTGACGGTGTGGCTCATGCCGAGCCGAGCTACTCCACGGATACTGACTGCTCCATGTGAGCGTCTTGGCTGTGGTGAATGTCTCCATTTGCCCCGTGGCCACCGTCCGCGGTGTAAGGTCTGATTCAATACTGACCATTCATGAAGGTGATCTATATGGGCAACTCCAGGACAGTGCAGCTTTCCATAAGGGCTGATTATTTGGTCATTTTGAATGCCCTCAATTAAGCGAACAATTCGTGCCCCTGTGTCGTGAAGGTCGCCATATACACCACGGCCTGCCGACTGATGGCACCTGTGGTGAGGTGAGGGGGCTGTGACGGTGCAGGTGACGGTCGTGGCCACGGAGCTGTGTGTAGAGGTCACGGGGGTGTATGGACGTGGCGACACGATAGGCCTCATAGTCGCAGCTCTACCCTGGCCACATACATCACTGGGTTCGTTTTACCAGCCGTCACAAGCGTTACCAGCGTATCGCAACTTGCAGTATTTTTGTTATTTGAACATGGGAAAGCTGGTAATCGTGTGAAGGTGGACCATGGTGTTTGGGATGTAGACGTGAGTATTATTGAGTGACCCCATCCCGAGGCGAGGACACGTGAGATCATCCCATCAGGAAGGGCCTCCTCTTACACCACCCTTTTCACAGATCAAATCAGGACATACTGACTACTGTATTGCTCAGTCAGCCCAGGTCTACCCAAGCAGTATACTGCGATACATTTCTACGCAATACGGTAAAAAAAATATTAATTACTGCCAATTCTGCCCGGATTAAACCCCGGACAGGTAGCAACTCTAAAGCCCCCCACCCAAACCCCGCTTCAATCCCGCCACCTTTAGCCCAGAGAGGACTCCCCCAGACCCCCTGCCTGCCTCCGTCTCTTCCCAGCGTGCCCAGGTCGCTCTGCGCGCCGCGCCCGCACTCGTGTAACTACGGCGCAGGCGGTGGGGGGGAGGGGAGGGGGGGAGCATGGCGCCCCGCCCGCCCGCACGCCGCCTCCTCCTCCTCGCCTCCCGTTCTCGGCCCTGGCGGGATGGTAACGCGAGGAAGAGGAGGATGGTAACGAGAGGAGGAAGAGGAGGAGAATGGTAACGAGAGGATGATGCTAACGAGAGGAGGAGGATGGTAACGCGGGCTCGCTGAGGCTGCGAGAGACGAGATGAGCGCCGCGGATGGAGGCGAGGAGGGAGGAGGCACTGATGCCGACATCGAGGTCTTCTACAGAGCGGGTGGGCGCTGCGCTTAATGGTGTCTTTGTGGCTGTGTGTGTGTGAGATGTTGTCTTTGTGGCTGTGTGTGGTGGTGTCTTTGTGGCTGTGCGTGATGGTGATGCGGCATGCGGCGTGGTGTGTGTGTGTGATACGGGGTGGTGTTGTGTGTGCCGTGTATGTCACGCTTTGTGTCGGTGCCGTGTGTGGTTGGGTTTGTGTATGTGTGGTTGGGTGTGTGTATGTGTGTGGTGGCGATGTACAGTGTGTGTGATGTTGGGCGTGGTGTGTGTGGTGTTGGGTGTGTGGATCAGTGTGGTCTGTGTGATGCCAAGTGTGTGGGCTGTGTTTGTGTGATTGTAAGTGTGTGGGCTGTGTGTATTTTGCTGGGTGTGTGTATGAGTGATGCGAGGCGTGTGGCAGTGTGATTTGCTCGCGCTGTGTGTGTTATGGATGTGTGATGCTGCGTTGTTCTGGCTATGTGCGATATCGTAATCGTGGTGCTGCTGCTGCTGCTGGGTGTTGTATTTGATGCGGGGGGGGGGGGATTGAAGTCATCTCGGGACTGCGGGGCGCTCGGCTCTCATCCGTTGCTGGGATGAATCCCTGCCGCATGGCGGACACACGGGGGGGCCTCTGCTATGCGGTGTATCTCGCGCATTGCCCCTCGGATTCCCCTCTCCGCGGCCGTGATTGATCTGAATCCTCCACGCCCACTCCCCGTTCCCCAGCTCCAACCTCGGTCTCGCTCTCTGGCTGCGACGCTGCCCCTCTGTGCCGAACGTACAGGCGTGGGGATGATGTGCGTTGGTGGTGTTGGGGGGAGATGCTTGGGGTGTCTTGGTTGTGGGTGGAGGATGGAGGTGGTGTGTTGGAACAGATGGGAGCAGAAGAGGTTGTGTTTGTAGGGGCGTGGAGGTGTGTTCATGTTAATTGAAGTAGGGTTGTGTTTGCTAGAGATTGCAGGAGAGGTGTTTTTGTAGGTTTTATAGAAGCTGTGTTGTGTGTTACATTGGAGCAGGCGGAGATGTGTTAGGAGGAGGTCGGATGCACGTGGACTGGAGGCTGTTACTTCCCGCAGTGAGTGGGCTCACGTGCCGAGGGGATGGTCAGGTACACGCCGGTCTCCACCCTCCTGGATACAGACACGGCATGTCACGCCCGAGCCGAGAGCGTGGAGACACAGGGACAAGGCGTGATCCCTGTAGACACGGGGACAAGGCGTGATCCCCGTGGACACGGGGACAAGGCGTGATCCCCGTAGACATTGGGACAAGGCGTGATCCCTGTAGACACGGGGACAAGGCGTGATCCCTGTAGACACGGGGACAAGGCGTGATCCCTGTAGACACGGGGACAAGGCGTGATCCCTGTAGACACGGGGACAAGGCGTGATCCCTGTAGACACAGGGACAAGGCATGATCCCTGTAGACACGGGGACAAGGCGTGATCCCTGTAGACACGGGGACAAGGCGTGATCCCTGTAGACACGGGGACAAGGCGTGATCCCTGTAGGCACGTGGACAAGGCGTGATCCCTGTAGACACGGGGACAAGGCGTGATCCCTGTAGACACGGGGACAAGGCGTGATCCCTGTAGACACAGGGACAAGGCGTGATCCCTGTAGACACAGGGACAAGGCGTGATCCCTGTAGACACGTGGACAAGGCGTGATCCCTGTAGACACGGGGACAAGGCGTGATCCCCGTAGACACGGGGACAAGGCGTGATCCCCGTGGACACGGGGACAAGGCGTGATCCCTGTAGACACGGGGACAAGGCGTGATCCCTGTAGACACGGGGACAAGGCGTGATCCCTGTAGGCACGTGGACAAGGCGTGATCCCTGTAGACACGGGGACAAGGCGTGATCCCTGTAGACACGGGGACAAGGCGTGATCCCTGTAGACACGGGGACAAGGCGTGATCCCTGTAGACACAGGGACAAGGCGTGATCCCTGTAGACACGTGGACAAGGCGTGATCCCTGTAGACACGGGGACAAGGCGTGATCCCCGTAGACACGGGGACAAGGCGTGATCCCCGTGGACACGGGGACAAGGCGTGATCCCTGTAGACACGGGGACAAGGCGTGATCCCTGTGGACACGTGGACAAGGCGTGATCCCTGTGGACACGTGGACAAGGCGTGATCCCTGTGGACACGTGGACAAGGCGTGATCCCTGTGGACACGGGGACAAGGCGCGATCCCCGTAGACACGGGGACAAAGCGTGATCCCTGTAGACACGTGGACAAGGCGTGATCCCTGTGGACATGGGGACAAGGCGTGATCCCCGTAGACATGGTGACAAAGCGTGATCCCTGTAGACACGTGGACAAGGCGTCATCCCTGTGGACACGGGGACAAGGCGTGATCCCCGTGGACACGGGGACAAGGCGTGATCCCCGTAGACACGGGGACAAGGCTTGATCCCTGTAGACACGGGGACAAGGCGTGATCCCTGTAGACACGGGGACAAGGCGTGATCCCTGTAGACACGTGGACAAGGCGTGATCCCTGTGGACACGGGGACAAGGCGTGATCCCCGTAGACACGGGGACAAAGCGTGATCCCTGTAGACACGTGGACAAGGCGTGATCCCCGTGGACACGGGGACAAGGCGTGATCCCCGTAGACACGGGGACAAGGCGTGATCCCCGTAGACACGGGGACAAGGCGTGATCTTTGTAGACACGGGGACAAGGCGTGATCCCCGTGGACACGGGGACAAGGCGTGATCCCCGTAGACACGGGGACAAGGCGTGATCCCCGTAGACACGGGGACAAGGCGTGATCCCTGTGGACACGGGGACAAGGCGTGATCCCTGTGGACACGGGGACAAGGCGTGATCCCTGTAGACATGGGGACAAGGCGTGATCCCTGTAGACACGGGGACAAGGCGTGATCCCTGTAGACACGTGGATAAGGCGTGATCCCTGTAGACACGTGGATAAGGCGTGATCCCTGTGGACACGGGGACAAGGCGTGATCCCTGTAGACACGGGGACAAGGCGTGATCCCTGTAGACACGTGGACAAGGCGTGATCCCTGTAGACACGGGGACAAGGCGTGATCCCTGTAGACACGGGGACAAGGCGTGATCCCTGTAGACACGGGGACAAGGCGTGATCCCTGTAGACACGGGGGCAAGGCGTGATCCCTGTAGACACGGGGACAAGGCGTGATCCCTGTAGACACGGGGACAAGGCGTGATCCCCGTAGACACGTGAGCACGGTGGCCTTGCTGTGGCCCGCATGGGTCACACGGGGCAGGTCCAGGGAGTGGAGCTCGGCGCTGGTCTAAGGCCGGACACGCAGATGTCCCGGATTCCTGCCCCATGGCGTCACCGCAGTTGCAGCCTCTCTCAACGACGGTGCGGGGAGAGTGCACCGTGTATCTGCGTATCCAGAGAGTGAATGCAGGGCGTCTGTAGTGGGGGTCGTATGAAGGGATTGAGGCTGGGTGTGTGCAGGGGGTGCAGGACCCCTGTGGATATGGTCAAGAGCGTGCAGGGAGTGTGGTTCCATGGGTTTGTCCCCTGGAGTATGTGTGCAGGGAGCGAGTGTGTTTCCGCGCAATGGAAATGTGAAATGCATCTCCGCATCAGCTGGGTATGG
This sequence comes from Lampetra fluviatilis, assembly GCF_964198595.1. NCBI lineage: Eukaryota > Metazoa > Chordata > Hyperoartia > Petromyzontiformes > Petromyzontidae > Lampetra > Lampetra fluviatilis. The sequence goes on along the minus strand of NC_136284.1, from coordinate 830,225 downwards.
CCAAGTCACGCGTGCACCACGTGCACCACGTGCACGGGCGATGATGAGCTGCCACTGCACATGCTGCCACGCTCCCCGGCTGACTGGCCGCGTCTCGCGTCCTGCTCCCGTTCAGTCGCTCCGCCTGTCAAATGGCTTCTGCTGCCCATCCTCTTGCTGTCCGTCTTGGCAGCCCTGTTCGTGTGTTTTAATCACAGGCTAGCTGCTGCGCATGACGTATACCACCCTCCTCCCCCAAGCACGCACGGTGCATGTGTATATGCAATGAGGTGTGAAGCGAGACGGATGAGAGGAGGAGAGAGGGGGGGCAACAGAGATTGCAGAGGCTGCCCGGGCAGCATGGTGATGGTGGGACTGCATTTGTCTTGCGGAGAGGAGAGGGAAGCGACCCGCATCCACACACACACTCACCCTCTCTCTGTGCGTCTGTGTCAGCGCTTCAATGGCAAAATCAACACGGGAACAATGGGACTGACAGTCGGCAACCGCGGGGCCACGTACACGGCGGGCGCCGTGGGCAACATCGCCCTGCGTCACAGCCAGGCGGACTGCCGTCTGTTGTTCGCCATCGTGCCGAGACTTGGGATAATAGTGTAGGAATGGATATTCGTACACAATGAACGGACCTATCTGCCGTTGTGTCTGTGAAGGAATGTGGCCACGCATGGGCAGGGTGCGTCTCTCGTCTCGTGTTCGTTGCACCAGTGGTGAGGGACAGGTGTGTGCCCAAGTCAGCGACAAGAGTGGTGAGGGACAGGTGTGTGCCCAGGTCAGCGACAAGAGTGGTGAGGGTCAGGTGTGTGCCCAGGTCAGCGACGAGAGTGGTGAGGGACAGGTGTGTGCCCAGGTCAGCGACAAGAGTGGTGAGGGACAGGTGTGTGCCCAGGTCAGCGACAAGAGTGGTGAGGGACAGGTGTGTGCTCAGGTCAGCGACAAGAGTGGTGAGGGACAGGTGTGTGCCCAGGTCAGCGACAAGAGTGGTGAGGGTCAGGTGTGTGCCCAGGTCAGCGACAAGAGTGGTGAGGGACAGGTGTGTGCCCAGGTCAGCGACAAGAGTGGTGAGGGACAGGTGTGTGCCCAGGTCAGCGACAAGAGTGGTGAGGGACAGGTGTGTGCCCAGGTCAGCGACAAGAGTGGTGAGGGTCAGGTGTGTGCCCAGGTCAGCGACGAGAGTGCCGAGGGTCAGGTGTGTGCCCAGGTCAGCGACGAGAGTGGTCATGGTCAGGTGTGTGCCCAGGTCAGCGACAAGACTGGTGAGGGTCAGGTGTGTGCCCAGGTCAGCGACAAGAGTGGTGAGGGACAGGTGTGTGCCCAGGTCAGCGACAAGAGTGGTGAGGGTCAGGTGTGTGCCCAGGTCAGCGACAAGAGTGGTGAGGGACAGGTGTGTGCCCAGGTCAGCGACAAGAGTGGTGAGGGACAGGTGTGTGCCCAGGTCAGCGACAAGAGTGGTGAGGGTCAGGTGTGTGCCCAGGTCAGCGACGAGAGTGCCGAGGGTCAGGTGTGTGCCCAGGTCAGCGACGAGAGTGGTCATGGTCAGGTGTGTGCCCAGGTCAGCGACAAGACTGGTGAGGGTCAGGTGTGTGCCCAGGTCAGCGACAAGAGTGGTGAGGGACAGGTGTGTGCCCAGGTCAGCGACAAGAGTGGTGAGGGTCAGGTGTGTGCCCAGGTCAGCGACAAGAGTGGTGAGGGACAGGTGTGTGCCCAGGTCAGCGACAAGAGTGGTGAGGGTCAGGTGTGTGCCCAGGTCAGCGACGAGAGTGGTCAGGGTCAGGTTTGTGCCCAGGTCAGCGACGAGCGTGGTGAGGGTCAGGTGTGTGCCCAGGTCAGCGACGAGAGTGCCGAGGGTCAGGTGTGTGCCCAGGTCAGCGACGAGCGTGGTGCGGGTCAGGTGTGTGCCCAGGTCAGCAACGAGAGTGGTCAGGGTCAGGTGTGTACCCGTGCAGCCGCTGAGTGGCTGGTGCAGCACAGCCGCGATGCATCACAATGGCCAGGCGTAGTCCCAAACTACTGTTCAGTCGGTGATTGGTGAAGGCCCGCTCACTACTCAATGTAATCATTAGCATCATTATGGAGAATAGAGGTAACTAACTAAGCAGACGATGCCTCCATCCCGTATCTGTCCCTCCACGTAAAAATTTTGTTTTTTTTACACATCTCATCGGCGACACTGTTTAATACAAGTACAATTGTGGACTGGTTTCGACATTCAGCGTCTTGTCAGCAGTCAGGCTTGTTTAAACCAATGCTGGTGAACTGCCAGATGTTTGAAGACAATGACCCCCTTTATTCGATGTGGATACTAATTCGACACAAGTGGTGCAGAGTTTTCTTGTCGTCATCCAGCGCTGCTGCTGCTGAGAAGATGCATTCCCAGCATGCCGTGTGGCCGTTGGGATCTGTAAAAGAATATTTAAAGATGTCACTGTCAACGGAGTTGAGGACGGGGAGGAGGTCTGGTGAAGGTGCGTGGTGATGATTGCGTGTCAGAAAGCCCACAGCTGGCTTTGGGATTATAATTATCAGACTGATTGAGAGTGCTCTGCCTGCCTATTGTTTGTGCGCCAGCTTTGCCTTCACAGCACTCAAACAAGCCCATCCGCGTCCCATATTTATTTTAGTGCTGGGATGGGAAACACAAACCTGGCAGTCGCATATACACATTAGGGGAGCCAGACCCAATGTTTACAAACACGCGCCTGGGCAGACCATTATTAATATCTCTATATATATAATTTGTTGAGTGCAGGAAAAAGTTACGCACCTTTTATCTGCCAGCCGTATTTACCTATTTGTGTCCATGTACTTACTGTACCTGCATTCCTGGGCTCAAGGGTTGATTGAGTGGTCTGCACCGTGTGCCAACAGACCCACGTGTGTTTTTGACGGGCGTGGCGCATCGGAAGCGAGGGTTGGTGGACCATGCGTATTTTTTTTCAAAACCCGCTGGGCAGCGAGATGGCCAGAAGATGCCAGTGCATCATTTGCATTTGTGGGCGGAAACCTTTCTCTGTGCGTGCTCTGGATTCCTCCCATACTAAGCAAAACACGATTTAAATTAACATCGTTGGAATAGGGTTCACCTGAAAAGTCTCGATTAATTCAGGCTTTTCCGAATAAATAACCATCTCCAGTCCTTGTTAATCCACTTAGGGATGAAGGCCTCCCCGACTCCCTGCGAGTCTTGGTGGTTGCTTGACATTGTCTCAATTTGCTGGTCAATGCAAGGTAAGGAAGGTGGGAAACATGTAGATGTGGGGGCAGTGATTGGGCTTTGCTGCACGCTTCTCTGCTGCTAACAGTGTAGCCACAGAGCCGGTAATACCCGCGATGCATGGTGGCCACCAATTTCTAGCACTATGAAGGCTCAAATCCTGCTTAGCTTCTGAGATATGACGAGATCGGGCGCATTATGGATAATGTGCTTGTTGTTAAGCACATGGCATTTCTATCGTGTCGTGACTATTGCGGGGTTTCCCAAACGTGAGTCCCCATGATGCACCGCGGTCCGTCTTTCGCCGTCAACTAATCGGCATTCAAATTCAAATGAAGTCGTTACATGCTGCATGCACCCGATGATTGCTAAACACGTCTTGCGCGACACAGAAAACGCCGATTTAAAACGGAACTCCTCGGCGCTCGCTGCTCTCTGTGGGACACGCGTACCGATCATCAGGCATGTGTAGTGTGCAACGACTTAAATTCAGTAAACCTGTGAAGGCAGACCATGGTGGGTCACGGGGGCAGAAGCTGTGGAACCGCTGCCGGGATTCGGCCGCCGTCGAGGGTTGGGTCGTGGCTGCCACCACCGGGGCGCGTGTTGTCCTTTTGCCTACAGGCGTCTCCGCTTGACCCCGGATCGCGTGATTAGCATTCACTGGCTGCGGCGAGGCTGGGCGCCGTCAGTGCCGCGTGCGCGCGTGTTCTGCTCGCCGCCGCTGTGCAAGGGGAATACTGAAGCTTTGTCGTGTGTGCACCGCGTGGTGAGGGACAGTTTGTTTTATTATCTTTATATGGCCTTCTTCTGTAAATCCAACACAGTGCTGCCTGTAAACAGGCACCCTAGTTAAACATTTATGAGCTTGTTCTCTCAAGATAATAGTACCTAAACTAAACCTGCAAAAGTTATGAAAGAATTGGCCCTCTTGACAACAATGTAACTGCAAACTTATCCTCTTGACCTCATCATTGATGCACAGCTCTTGCTTAGAAGGGGAGGCGCTTTATAAAATACCTTTACACGATCTACAAAGTAGCACCATTAAACTCCATAGGGTGTTTACTCGGGCTCCCTTTAATCTCCAGACATACATACATACAAACGACTTGATGTGGGCAATTCGTTTGACCAATAAGGAGTACACAAAGGCCTACTGATGGGGAGGATGCCTTGGTCATAATATGTCTGCATAGCTGCTCCGGCATCACCATGAGCGGCGATGTGAGCTACCCACAATGCCGTCACCAGCAGTGCTGCTTCCCAATCTCCCCTCTTATAAGGTGGTGAGAGGGGCCCAGCTCGGGTTGCGACCTGTCCGGTTTCACGCGAACAGTCCGGGAATTGGCATCTGTGTGTGGGTGGCAGGAAGTGATTTGTACCGAGATCTGGTACCGGTATTGTTCTTGAGCTGCAATACTTTACACTGCATGATCTTGATAGACCCCTAGGTTGACTAAGAAATACGTCTGGTATTAGTCTGTGGTGGAAAAGGTGGCAGCCCTCGGGCCAATAGACGGCACACAGAGGACCGCATTGCCGCCCCTTGTCTGCCTGTCTGCTGAGTGCCCAGGCTATTCTGGGCGCCATAATCCTGGAGCCTGGGCAGCGTCACATGACACTTTTTATTTCAATAAAAATAACCCATAAAGCACGGGGCGGTGACAGCATCGGCGTGTGGGCCCCTCACGGTCCTCGTGCTGCCCTTGGAGGGACTGAACCCGGGCGCGGTGCCCACTTCGGGCTCAGCCAAAGGTTGGCACTTTCCCCTGGAGACAATTAGCCTGCTTCTTCCAATCATGCTAATTAGGGAGTGAATTGGTAAAGAGAGTCTAATTTAATTTACGGGTTAGAATGGAGCATGACAGATGGTGGATTGGTCAAGTCGCGGTGGGTGAGACCTCCATGTGTTCAGGGAGGCATCCTCAGATGTGGGAGCAGTTGGTATGACCACCCAGAGGTTCCTGGAGGCCCAGGGCAGGATGCCACTTGGGGCCCCCTTATTCATTAGCGACAAAAGTGGGCCCCTGTATTGGAGAAAATTGCCCCTTTTTGCCCCACCCTCTAGCTCTGGCAAGAGGTCAAAGGACATGGGGCTCAAAGGGCGCAGGGCTCAGTCACTCGCTCATTGGTGGTCAGTCGAATCCTTATCACCCTTATATTACTACTACCATGGTTACATTTCCCATGAACTTCACTCTTTGATTCTTCCACCCATGTTGAGGACTCGGTCTCCTAGACTTATTATTTCGTCTCTTCCACACTGTGTTCAACCAGTAATGCAGGTCACAACAATGCACTCACTCAACCACCACAATGCAGGTCACAACATTTATCTTTCTGCGTCTTCCCTGGCATTGCTCCACCTTGGAATTCCCTCCCATCGTCTATTTTCCCTCAGCTCTTACAATAACCTTGCTCAGTTCAAGAATTGCATTAACTCTTTATGTATTGCAATTTTGATAGTGCTTGTTTAACACGTAGGCTTTCGCGACCAATATCATCCATAATATAGGTTTTTTGGGTTAGATCGCGTAAATATATAAATGTGTCGTTAAAACCCGCCACCACCCGACACAGCCAACTAGTAAGGGTTGTCACGTAAACAGAACGTGGCCAATTCGTCACTAGTACAGCATACCGGTGTGTAGTGTATTGTGTAGCGTATAGTGTAGTATACTAGTACAACACACCGGTGTGTTGGAGAGCCAAGCCACAACATGTACAATCCGAGTACGACGTTTCGCCAATAATTATAATTAGCTTCATCAGGCGACAGCCAGATTTTCTAACTATTTCGTTCCTTATATAGAGGAACGACACATCTATTTTCGCAATCTTACCTCAGAAACCTCTATTGTGTTTGAGAGTGCTGTTTGTTGCTGGCCATCTGGTGTTTTGGGCCTGTGCCCAACTGTGTGGAAATATAAAAAAATCGACAGCAGTGGTGCATGACTGTTTGTGTAGGCCATGCTGCACACCTTGAGCTCCACTTTTTATTCATCTGCAGTTCACAGCTCATATCAAGAAGCAGAGGCTTTGGTTGAATCACGTGCAGAGGAAAACATTGGCTATCACTTGTGCTGGAAGCATTTGGAAGGCTCACTGCTCTGTTTATGCAAACGTCTGGTACGTATTAATGCATTCCATTGCTGCATGAAATTCGTGCAAAAGATAGTTTATGTTATAACGATGCATATAAATTGTGGCTGCTCTCAGCCATCGTATGACTGTTTCAATTATACAGTGTACTGTTTAATCTTCACACAGAACCCAAACACGGTTTATGGTAAGGCATTTCTTTTTGTTAATCTGGAAAAAAAATCAGCTTGTTTACATGGGCCCTGAGGTTAAACTCCCCTGGCAGGGGTTACAATGATAGCGGTTTTGGTGGCTGTTCTTGACTTTAGTCGCGCAGCGGAAAAGTTTGTGATCGTACCGAGACCGAGACACACGTTTGACCAGAGGTCTGGCCCTCCCTTTTCCTTCCCCCCTCGGAGGCCTTCTGTGGTCTGCGCTGCGGTTATATAGGGCCAGAGGGGAGTGACTTGTGAGTTTTGACTACTTCCCTTCTTAGGCAATTGAAGGGCTGACGGAGGCAGTGAAAGTGGGGGCGCTGAGTGACCGAGGCGGCCCGAACACGCGTCGCGTGGATTAGGGGGCAGGCGTGTTTTGTGAATCGCACTAAGGCCCCCTTAACAAAACAAGACAATACACGCGTCACATGCATACAGTTCAAAAGACGTGTCATTAGCAACACAACTAAGTACAAACATTCCTTTTGTCTGCCCGCTCGGCAAGAGCGGCACTGGGGAAGGAGGGGAGGGAGGGAGGTTGGTTGTGATGTGGGAGCAGGGCTGGTTGTGTGCACAGCGGCAAGTTTTCCGCGCCAGTGTGAAATGCAGCGGCCGCCCTGGAAAATCATTCTGTAGCCAATCGGAATCTTGCCTTCAGGGCAGTGCCCTGACTCTACCCCTAACCTGAACCCAGTCTTTGCCTCTGTCCCCGCGTCACATACATGGTCATGGCGTGCTTATTCGCATACTCGTTATTGCACTCAGTGAGCCACACAACCTATGCTCATTCGTGGCAGTGGCATGTATCACTCCACTTCTCGGCTTTTAATCGGATTGGCCAATAAGCTGAGTCGGGTAAGTGACAGACAAACACACACCTCACCAATTGCGTGGCCAGAACGAGTAGAAAACAGGATACGAGGGTTTTCAGGCAATGCCCCGTCTTTACAGCAGAGAGATGATGTATCTGGAGCAATCGCCATTTCCTCTGCTACGAAGAGAGATTTTCATAAGGCCACTGTCCAAAACGGTATGTATTATATATCACATGTGTTTTCCCTTTTAGGACCACAGCGTTATTGATGAATGTATAGAGTGCTTTGTTATTTGTGCTTGTGCACCACTGCCAATGCAGCAGCATATGCAAATAAATATGTTTTATTTGAATAAGTTCAGCAGCTTATGTGTTTCACAACAAGCCTCTCTTTACTGCCGACTACTGGCATTGTATGCTGTGACTCGTGTGTTGTTTTTACTCAAATTTTCGGAAGTGACCTGACCACCAATGATAGCTTAACGAAGTGGCTTGTCATGTAGACATTTATAGCAGGAAAATACTCTGAACGCGTGTTTCTGGATGTGGAAGGAAAAACCGTAGGATCCGGAGAAAAATCCTCGCGAGCTCAGGGAGAACAAATATGCAGGCATCAGGGTCGGAATCGAACCACAGCCTCCTGTATACCAGGCGAGGTAGTTAACATCTCGCCACCGTGGCGCCCCTACAGTGGTGTACTGATCATAACTGCATGTGATTGGATATCATTTGTCACGTAGATTATTTTGACTCGTCGCATTCTCTGCGTGCGAAACACACTTATTCTACACACTGTAGAACCATGTGTGATCTGGTTTACGGGCAGGTTTCGTCTTTTGGAAGGACGAACACATTTTTATTCACACTCACTCTCCCCATTGTTATTATAAACATATTAGCTAAGCATAGGCCTAAATGGCGACAACGTCCAGTGGGCAGCAACAAACAGCACTTTAAAAGTCGTAATTGATACAGAGTTAACACTTGTCTTAACTTGAGCAAGGTTATTATAGGAGCTTAGGAACAGGCGATGGGAGGGAATTGTGAAGTGCAGCAGTGCGAGGTACAAAGTCGAGAGAGAAGTGTTATGACCTGCAGTGTGGTGTTTGAACACAGCATGGATGAAATAAAACAGTGCCTGGTAAGAACCTTGATTGAAGCAAGTTGCACTTATTCAAGCAGAAGAATGAATGGAAACTCGTTAATGACGTGTCCTCCTCTTGTTTATGATTAAAGGCGGGGGGGGGGGTCCCAGGGAGGGGGGTCCCCGTGATGTCGGGCGTCCGCCTCTGGTTCCGCCGATTGTTAGGGACCTCTGAGGGCCCCACTTCTCTCTCCACCCTCCGGCACCGCTCCCTGGCTGCCCCCCGGGACGGGAAGGCAGCTGCAACAACAACAACAGGGTGCGCTGTTCGGAAACCCAGCGCTGCCCGGTGTCCGATTGGAAGTATTTTTTTAAGTAATGGGCCCCCGTGCGCGGCCCTTGTTAAGGTCACGGAATTACATGTGCGTGCCGATCGAGGGCGATCTGAGGCCAGAGGAGGCTCGTGACCGTGACCTGCTTCCAGATGTAAACCCAGAAGATAATAGGCCCACAGCGGCCGTAGGACAGGGGCGACCTCAATTGGCTGGGCCAGACCAGGCCCCCCATGAGCACAGCTGTGCACAGGGATTGTCTGTGCAGCAAGCAAGCGTCTGTGTGGTTGCGTGCAGCGATCGTTCGTGTGAAACTTTCATACAACTAGACGTGACTCTGCCTATTATGTAGATTGGTGCCTGGGTTTACCTGCGTAGGTTCGTGTCCCTGTCTCGGTGTCTGCGTGTCAATGTGTCAGTGTCCCTGCACCGGTGTCCTTGTCTCCGTGTCTTTGCATTGGACCTGACCACGGGGATATATGCACAGAAATTAACGTAAAAATAGGACGGCTCATACTGTTTCCACCACCACTGCCACCTCCAGATGTGACATGCACCACGCTGGGCAGATGTGCGAAACGCCTAGCTGGCATAAGCCTAGTGTTTGCACGCGTAAAGTTCTGGCTCTGTGTCCTGTGACACTACACTGTGTACTGTATCTGCGCACTGACTGCGAATACCGTGACTCTGATATTATGGTAATGTGAATGTGTGTGTACTGCGAGTGTGCATACGTACATTGTGCTCACTGAATATCGGCCATTTGCATCTCGAAGGAGCTGCGGGTATGCATGACCGTGCCACGTACACACATCCGCCTAATCTTAACCCTTATGCGAGCGAGCAAAGTGCCAACCCTGCACTTAGCGCAGCTCGAGTCGGATCAGGGTTACCTCGGTTATCGCAGAAGCAGATTTTGCAGGGGTCTCGCACTTGCGCCACAGTGTAGAGTCTACGTGTGCGACCGCAGTGCTCTGGACTTCTGGCCTCGGCTGGCACGTGCGGCACGCGCGTGTTTACCCTGGTGATTAATGACGAGCCGTGTTTACCCTGGTAATTAACCCCACAAAGGTAGCGGGGTCAACGGGGACCGCTCCATGGGGAGGCGCCGTGCCAGGCACCTGTCGTGGGGAATGCGTGCATGTGTGTGTAAGCGTGCGGACACTGGAAGCATCGTCTGTGCCCACGGCTTCACGGCCAGCGAGGAATGGGCACCGCTGGGGCCCAGCCCAGAGATGGCCTCCACTCTGAACATACAAGCAGACAGAGATGGGCTGCTGGTGGTGCGCAAGCCACCTTGGCTCACCTCTAGGGCACATTGATTGTTTTTTTAATCTATCAGTGGGCATGGGACAGCGGCACATGTGTGCTGCGAGTACTTGCGTGTCCTCGCCTCCACCGGGCTACCTGGAGTGGCGAATGGTGAGGGCTGCGTGGCCTCGCCAACACTCCCCGTGTGCGTGCGTTCTCGTCACGGTCGGGACACCGGGGAATCTACCTATGATGGGAAAGGGAAATCAAAGAGCAAGGCCGCCTATCGGGCAGTGGGGGCTATCGGCTCTCGGGCTATCGGGATATCGGGGACGCTGGCCTATGTGACTCTCTCGCTCTGTCGTCGCACGGCAGGTGCTGCGGGTTTGAGCGTCATGTCCACCTCATAGCGGAGATGCGATCAAAAACCAACGCGGCCATCGCGGGAGACCAGGAGTTGCTGGCAGGAGACACTTCACCTCGCCCTTCCCATTCCCTTGCTAATGACGGCAACGTAGCACGGCTAGTAAACACCGCATCGTGCGAAGTGCCGGCCGCCCTTGTCAAGCAGTCCTCGGTTCGCATGCATGTGAGAAATTTGAGCCCATTAACATGGAATGTTGGCACTCAACACCGCACATCCAATGTTGACCGGCATTCATGAGTAAAGATGTGCGCAGCAGCCCCAGGGGCCTACAGTTGCCATTTGTGCGTCTGCCACAACCACCCGCGCTCTATTTTGCTCTGCCGACCCCCTTCCGTCGGGCCCGAGCGGAGAGGAGGAGGCGGTGGGCTTGTAATGAGGTCACCTCACTCCTGCACTCCCTCGGAGTTGTGACGGCGCTGGTGGGGGGGCCCGGAGGGGCGAGGGCCCAATGAGCCGCATGCGCTTCCTCTTTCCCAGAGCGCCTGCCCCACTGTTGACGTGCCTCCGAAATTAAATTAAGAAATTGTGGCGCCAATTAATTAGTGGCCAGTTGCTGACATGTGTGGGGTAATTGGCAACATGACTCCTTGCGCCCACGTTTAGCCTGTGTTCGTCTCTTCCCCAGCCCCCCCCCCCCCCGTGCACCGCAGGGAATCGAGTGGCCGAGTTTACCACAATGGAGAGAGGGGTTCTGGCCCTCATCACCGAGTCTTTGGTGGCGGGGGCAGTAGGGAGATTCTTGAGCCCTCTGGCCCTCTGGCCCAGCGCCGCCTTCATCGCGGGTGGCGGCTGCGAATGCCGTGACTCTGTGCCAAGAGTGACACTGCTCCTAATGTGTCGGTGCATGCAGGGGCCGTGGCCAACGATGGACCAGCCATGGACAGCGTGTTGCCCCTGCTCAAGGACAAAGTGGCCTATCTCTCTGGTGAGAATATGAGTGCCCTCTGTCCGTTTGAATTTTGTATACAAGCAAGAGTCCCATACACACAGGCCGGCGTGTGTGTATGTATGTATCTGCTTGTGTAATGTGTGTGTGTGTTTGTGAGCGGTTCTCAATCCGCTTGTGAGTTCATAATCTGGCAGGGGGTTGACTCGGCCTATTATCTCTCTGGTGTCGATATGAGTATTCTATTGTGGGCAAGTCACCAGTGGTTGTCCTCTGGATCGACTGGGGAATTTCCACTACTGGCTCAGGGCTGTAAACAAGAGATGAGTGCCACCTCAATGGTCACTTGAGCTGGACGTTAGGTGGATCCGAGATCACCTGGGTCTGCTCTTGGACATCCTGCCAGCGAACCGCTAACAATTCATGTGACCTTAAAGTGCACCAAGCCTGGGACAGGCTGTTGTGATGTCATCTCGAATTGGTGGTGAAATGCTGGCGGTCTGTGTCGTTTTTTGGTTAGCACACCACTCCAAACCCGGCGCTCTGAGTTTTATTTCCACTCAGAACAAGCATCAGTGGCGAATATTTAAACTGGTCCTGTGCCTCCCCTACATTGACTCAGCCTTAAATGAGTACCTGGTGAGATGTGTAAACATCACCATTGGGATGGCATAGGCAACCAGGCGTGGTGCTGGCCACCCACCCCTAAGGGCACCATGCTGGCCTTCATAGTTGCTCATTTACTGCACTTGCCCCAACCGTATGTGAAGGCTATACGGGGTATCTATGTCTCTATGCGTCGTGTGACTCAGGTGGGAGAGATCGGCAAGGAGGCCCCATCATCATGTTCCCAGCGCGTGGCAGCCTGGAGCGGGCCCGGCCTGATGATCTCCGAGAGCTCATCGCTTACCTGGCCAGCGTGCCCAGGTATGCCTTCCAGAACCATTTAAACTTGTAATTCATCGCAGCCGCTGCACGGTATTCACTCGCTCGTGAAGAAAGAGAAGGACTCAAGAGGCACATGGAGGAACCAGAGAGCGGGAAGGCCGCAACCAGGCAGTGAGCTACCGCCAACAATTGACCAAGCTCTGTGGTCCTCTAAATAGGAAGGCCTATCGGCCATTTAATGTGGGAGGAGACGGGAGTACCCGGAGAAAACCCACGCATGCGAAGGTGAAACACTCTATTCCATACAGATGGAACTGGTGAGTCCTCTTATTTGTTGTACCGCCGTCCCCGTGTGGGCCAGGTTATGGCACCGCCTCGATGCCCACGGGGAAGGGAGTTTCACATCTTTTGTGTAATCCATCAACCCTCATTGCCTCCACAGTGCTGGATTACAGGCATGCGTAGCCATCACAGCCTGGCAAAGCAATAGCCGTGCCCTAGTGCTCCATGCCTTAACTCTATCCATCCTCAGGGTAATCCACGCCCTTTGTGTAAGTGTGTTGTTTGTCTGTGTGGGTCGTGCGTCGCTGCGTACGTCTGCTGCGCGTCTCCAGCGAGGAGGCGGGCCGGCGCGGCTTCACGGCCGTTGTGGACATGCGCGGCTCCAAGTGGGAGGGCGTGAAGTTGCTGCTGCGGACGCTGCAGGACGCGCTGCCCGGCCGTGTACATGCAGCGCTCATCATCAAACCCGACAACTTCTGGCAAAAGCAGAAAACCAACTTCGGCTCCTCCAAGTTTGAGTTTGAGGTGAGAGCGTCGAGACGACGGGAGCTGGGAGGAAACGCAGACGGCGGCCATTGTAGTTCAGGCACAAGCCGTGCAGGATAGGCCGGCATGGCCCGCACCGTGGCCCGCTGCTTCAGGGGCCACGTGGCTCGAAGTGACTGACCCCGCACCTGTACCTGCCTCCCCACCCCCGCCCCGTCAATGTCTCTTCCACGGTCACAGGGAAACAAGGCTAATGTATATTTGTACTAGCGTTGAACACGGCCGGCCAGGTGGCTCGGTGGTAGTGCAAATGGCTCATAATTAGAGGCTTGTGAGTGCAAATCCTTGTTGGGGGGGTTCAAATGGTCCTCCTTCCTCATCCGAAATGTCACCTATTATATATTTTTAGTTTTTGGAACCGTGATCTGAACTGATGTGTTGCATTATAATGTTCCACCGCCATCAAATTATCACAGTGAATGAGGCTTAAATGAGAGACACTATCCACCGCTCGTGTCTTCCTCTGTGTTGACCACGCGACATCGTGGCTCGAGTGTGTGGCTCCCTTACTCAGTGTAGCTCCTGTACCCCTGGCTACGTACGGTGCCAAAAAAGTTAAACATAAATACGGTAAAATGAGCCACACAGCCCAGTAAAAAGACGAGGATTTGCACTGACAGAGCAGTTGCTTAAACGCCTTGGCAACTCAGAGGGCCTTACATCATATCTCGTAAATTCCAGTGCCCTGCTATAGTTTAATAGTGGGGACCCAAGGTGGCAGCTGTCCCATTATTGCTTGCACAACATTTAGACGGCGCTGGTGTCGGTGGACGGGCTGGCACGGGTCGTGGACCTGGCACAGCTGACGAGCGAGCTGGACGGCTCGCTGGACTACAGGCACGAGGAGTGGCTGGAGATGCGGGGAGCAGCCGAGCGACTGGCAGGACGAGCGCGCCACCTGCTGTCCCGCCTCGAGGAGCTGCAGGTAACGGCACGTCCCTGCTGCGCTGCGCTGCCCATCTCTCCCCGTGCCAGGCAGCCTGGGTTGTTTCCTGTCATAGAGAAGATCCCCCGTGGGACTCTGTGGCATACACGATGAGCAGACTCCGCTTCCTCCAATCTCTTGCCATTCTGCTGCATTGTTTCTCATCTTCTCTGTATTGCTGTGTCCCCATCTTGGTAACAACTTTCCTCTTCGCCTGTTTCCATCACACTTGCATGTTTATATATTCCAGGGTGGCTCAGCTCTCTGGCCGATTTCCTTCGATAGATTATTTCTATTTTAAGTTCTTTCACTCCTGACTCATGCTTGCCATCGACAGAACAGCAAGCATGTGCGTGTACGACTGTGTCTCCAACGATTAAATTGGATCATCTGTTGTATTATTAGTGATGGATTCACATCCATGGAGGGCAATTGAGAGGCCATTGTACTTAGAACTCTCAGTCTTGATTTGTTTTCTAAAGCCTCGTGTATTATTACTATGTTTTTTTGACTCGGGAAAGCCTGACTGAGTCTCAAGAACACTTTTTCAGGATGGTTCTGCCAAGTTTTTGCAGGAGGGAGCCTTGACTGTTCATGGATTTGTATAGAGTAATTGTAGATTATTTTTCAAATTTAGACCATGACTCCAACAGACAATGGCGTACTCTTTGCGAATTACATCACAGGCTCTTTAACATCCATCACGAAATAAGATGGTGCGTAGTATTTTTACACGCTTTTATTTAACCCACTCCGTCTTTTGTATCCTCAAAAAAAATCTTGTAACTAAATTTTTACCCACTTCCCAATGTGCTATCGACTGAAAACTTGAAATACCTACGTCATACTGATGACAAGACTATATTCTATCATAAAAAATTTCAAAACATATTTTTTATCATTTTACATGCTTTTATTTAACTCACTCTGTCGTCGTATCCTGAAATATTGTTACTCAGTTTTAACCGTCTTCCCAATGTCGTATCGACTGCAAACTTGGTATAGGTATGTCATACTGATGACAATACTATATTCTATCATTAAAAACAAAATTAAACAACCTTTTTTTAACGGCTCTAATTGTCCACGCTCAACTCACGTTGCCTGTAAATCACCACGGTCCCCCTTACGTTACTGCAAGCCTCGGGGAGCCACGCCGATGGGCGGGAGTTGTGGAAGGAGGGGAGGGGCGATGGGGGAAGGGGGCAGTGGGAAGGGCAGCTCAGACAGTACATTTCATTAAAGCGTATTTTTTTAAAAGTATTTTTAAATATTTTATTATGGATAATACACCTGGAGTTATGGTTGGTTGAATCCTTGTGTAAGGGTATTGATGTAAAAAAATCTGGTCTCAAGTTCCTCTGTCTTTTGTCAATGCTGTCCATTCCACTGAGATCTCATTCTTTCCATTTGCCATCCACATTGCTATCTCGGGGAGTGTTCCGCTCACGTGGTTGATGAATTCTGTCATCATGTAGCTCGAGTTTAGTTTAAAATCTTTTAATCTCACTAACCTCCTGTGTTAGATCCTATGTGTTGATTCACATAGATCCTATGTGTTGATTAGGCAATGCTACATTCTCAGTGTTCCATTCCCAGTGCGAAGTACAAATTGCTATTACACAGGTTCAGAAACACTGTGGTCATTAATAAATTATATAGAATTAAAGATTAAAAGTGCACAAAGAAGCATGGAGAGAGATGCATGCTTGGATTAAACATTGTGAGACAGAGAGGGGAGCAAATGGATTAGTTATCATACACAGATTAATGACGTCATCAAAACTATCAAGAAAAATGAAGTGGGCTTGGGCAGGACACGTCGTTGGAAGGAATGATGAATGATGGTCAACAATAATAACGGAGTGGCAGCCAAGGAATGGAACGCGTTTGAGAGGACGCACACCAAGGAGATGGAGCGATGAGTTAAGTTCCATATTCAGGTCCTGGGTGGATTGTTGCATTTCAGGATCATGAGTGGTGGTGGTGGCTTTGGGTGAGGCCTTGATCCAGCAATGCATTGATCATGGCTGAAGATGATGATGACATCCGGAACACATCTTGCAGACGCTGCCGTGCGGCATTCCATCCCAGTGCGTCACGACAAGATTAGCGGTCAAAGAATCACTGTGGGATTAGCGGTCAAGGGCAGGCGAGTGCAGCTGCAGAGCACGGTGGGCAGCGTTGAGACTGAGTCAGGGGAGGGCTGAATTCTCTCCCTAAGTCTGACGCTGATACCGGGGCAGGCTCACATTCTGCTTGTTCCTCTACTTGGCCCATTTTACACAAGAGGAGAGCTCCGTAACCGAGACCGGCGGACGCAACGCGGGACAATGCGGGACCCTGGCTATTTAGCCGTACACGACAGGCGCAAAACACATACGTAGGCGTTTCTTCCACACGGCATTGCTTTAATACTCACTAACCCCGGACCGGTTTTAAACATGTGTCGTGACATCGTTGCATGTCACGACATGAAGCCAGCCTGGAAGAGGCACGGCGCGCGATGCATCGACATCGCAGACAACACTGAAGGTAGATGCAGTACCAGCCCTAGCGGGGCTCGGGGAGCACTGACTGACAGCAATAGATGGCACCACGCACTGCGTGCAGTGCCAGCCCCTACAGGATAGGGTGCGTGGGTGCCAGCCTCGGAACGAGGTTTCAGGGGGCCGTGGCACTCGGGTTGACCCCGGAGGACACGTGACCGGAGGTGTCTACCTGGGGACCCCCAAAGGGGGGTACTGGGGTGACCACGTGTTGAGTTGGAGATCTTCCTCAAGGATTCCAGAAGGTGGCCGTGGCTAGGGGCGGAGCGAGCCCCACCACACAGGATATAAGCCGGGCCCCCAGTGGGACCGGCTGCTGTTGTCATCCTGAAGAAACCTTCGTGCTGCGTTCCTCATTCTGCAAGAGTCTCCAACATGTCGACCCGGACCCGAGCTGGGTCCGGTCCATGGTAGTTACTGTGTAATTAGTGTAGATAGCCTAGTGGTCCACCATCATAGCATGTTACCTCTTCTTGGTTTATTCGGTAAAGTCACGTAGAAGGGAAGTAATAAAATAATAAAAATAAAACATAAAATGAAACAATACTCACGACGTTTCGGCCACAACGCAAGCAGCCGTCCTCAGGTGAAGAATGAGACACTTCAAGCTAGGAACTTACATATAAGCTGGGTTGGGGGTGGTAGAAGAGCGCCTTAACAAAAAGAATGTGCATATCAAGATGAGTTTAGCATATACATGGGAAATGCGCAGGGGGCGGGGGGGCTTCAAAGTCATACCATGCCCACACACTATGCAGGATCAAGAGCACCAAGGGGGGTGCAGGGATTAGCATTAACAAAGGAAAGGAATGCCAATGATATGTAGCTGCAGTAAGGTATAAACTACATACAAAGACTAAAATATAAACTGCATAGCACCATCAGTATACTTACTATACTCTACAATAAGCTGAGTTACTAACGGCAAGTAATACATTACAATACTACGTCGTAAAAGTTATATAATATGCTTCCATCTAAACTTTATTCTCTTACATCAACCGAGCATATACCGTACAATATACTGCCATAGATAAACCCAACATTAAATTATATACTGTATTGCAATAAACCACATTTCAACATAACACTATGTAGTATTCTACCTACCCTAATGTGTATTAAAATGGTTTATTACGTCCTTCCAATGATTGCTAAGCCAGAATCCATCTTCTCGATTAAAATTGTCTCTGTGTTTGTATATGTGGATCGCCTCATGAACGAATCTCTCATGATAGCCAGGTGGCTTGCAGAGAACCTCTGTCTTGGAGAAGTCAATGTCATGTGAGCCCACTGAGTTGTAACAGTGATCTGCCACGGCTGAGGTGTTTGTCCTACCGTGTTTCAGGTTAGCTTTATGTTCACGGATGCGGTCCGAGACATGTCGTTTGGTTTGTCCAATGTAACTGCTACCACAGAGGCAACTTAGTTTGTAGACACCAGGGTGCTGTATGTCTGGAACCACATCTTTTACAGACGGTACCAGATCACGGATTTTATGTACTGTGTTGAATCGGACCTGGATCTTGTGTTTAATCAGGATTTTGGAGATCTTTTTTGTGACCCCAGCAATGTAAGGTAAGGTGATGGTCTTGAAAGGCTCCTCAACAGGATCCTTCTTGATGGTTGGAGAGATGGCTTTGCGGATTGTGTAGTCGGAGTAACCATTAGCCTTAAGAGCTTGGCGTATGTGTTTGAGTTCACTGGAAATGTGTTCATGGTCGGATATGCATTGGGCTCTATGATATAGAGTCTTGATGAGGGAATTCTTCTGGGATGGATGGTGGTGGGAATCCGGTTTTAGATAAGCGTCCGTATGGGTGAATTTCCTGTAGACAGAGTGGCTCATTGAACCATCAGGTCTCCTTTTGATTAGGACATCCAAAAAGGGTAGCTTGCCATCTTTTTCGACTTCCATGGTGAATCTGATGGCTGGGTGTATGGAATTGATGTGGTCAAGAAATTGGTCTAGAGCAGGCCGGCCATGTGGCCAGATGACAAAAGTGTCGTCTACGTACCTCTTCCATAAGGTCGGGCGTAGAGTGGCAGTCTGGATGGCGTCCGTCTCAAATTTCTCCATGAAGATGTTAGCTACAACCGGAGATAGGGGGGAGCCCATTGGGGTGCCTTCAATTTGCTTGTAGAAAGTTTTATTCCAGGTGAAGTATGTATTGGTTAAGCAGTGTCTCACCAGGGGGGGTACCCCAGCATTCAGTCCCTGATGAACCAAGTCTTCAATGATTGCGATGGTGTCAGGTACAGGAACCTTGGTGAATAAGGAAACCACATCAAAACTGACAAGCAGGTCGTCTGGGGACAGGGCAATCCCCTTGATTGTCGATACCAGGTCAGTAGAGTTTAGTACCGCAGAGGTGGTTTTTCCAGTGAAAGGCCGTAGGATTTCAGACAAAAAACGAGCCAATTTATAGGTGGGGGAGTTGATAGTAGAGACAATGGGACGAAGAGGTGTATCTTCTTTATGTATCTTTGGTAAGCCGTATAATCTTGGTGGCCTGGCTGCAGAAGGTTTCAACGAGAACTGTTTGGTCTGATCAAATAAAGCGGTTGAATCAGAAATGATATTGTTGGTTTTAGTGACAAGGCTGTTGGTGGGGTCTCTTTTTATTTTTGTATAGCTACCATCGTTGAGTAGTTCTTGAATTTTGTTGTTGTATTCTATTTTGTCCATGATGACAGTGGCATTGCCTTTGTCGGCTGAGAGGATGACAATGTCATCCCTCTTTTTTAATTGAGCTAATTCAAAACGCTCATCTTTGCTGATGTTGCTAGCTGGCATCTTGGCGTTTTTGAGGGTTGCAGAGATTTCGGATCTAGCTACGTCTGCAGCGATGTGACTCAAGCCCTTGAGAGCTACATCTACTCGAGCAATTATATCATTAACTGGTATGTGTCTAGGTGTGACTGCAAAGTTTAGTCCTTTAGCTAAAACGGATTTCAAACCTTCAGAAATAGGCTTGTTACTGCGATTAATTACGACTTTGTTAACATCTAGCTTTTCAATGTGTGGGTCCGGTTTCTTGTTTGAGAGGCGGTTGAATTTGGAAATCAAGTTGTCCTTACATTTAGTCGACATAGCGGCAGCTGAAGAGGCAGTCATTTTTTCTACATGTTCCCAATCCGATGTGGACATTGTTGCACTCAAAGATAAGTGTGATTTGTAGAGTGTCTTGTCTAACTGATCTAGTTCGGTGCGCGTAAGTCTGATTTTCTCTGAGATAAGAGCTAAGCTAGTTCTAGACAGAATTCGTTTCGCATTAGAAGAAGTTACAGCAGCAGATGTTAGTGTAAATGCGTTTGGTATTACCTTAGAGTCGCGGCATCTCTTCAGAAAGGTGAGAGACTCGATTAGCTGAGCCTTCTTATCACGGAGCTTGTTGAAGGATCTCAAAGTTATGTGGAAACCCTCCCCGTAGAGGCGGTTAAATTTCGATTTAAAGCTTTCGTGACTGCAGGGATTCATCTTCTTGGTTTTTTCGGTAAAGTCACGTAGAAGGGAAGTAATAAAATAATAAAAATAAAACATAATAAAATGAAACAATTCTCACGACGTTTCGGCGACAACGCAAGCAGCCGTCCTCAGGTGAAGAATGAGACACTTCAAGCTAGGAACTTACATATAAGCTGGGTTGGGGGTGGTAGAAGAGCGCCTTAACAAAAAGAATGTGCATATCAAGATGAGTTTAGCATATACATGGGAAATGCGCAGGGGGCGGGGGGGCTTCAAAGTCATACCATGCCCACGCACTATGCAGGATCAAGAGCACCAAGGGGGGTGCAGGGATTAGCATTAACAAAGGAAAGGAATGCCAATGATATGTAGCTGCAGTAACTAAACAACACCGTAGAAAACTAAGGTATAAACTACATACAAAGACTAAAATATAAACTGCATAGCACCATCAGTATACTTACTATACTCTACAATAAGCTGAGTTACTAACGGCAAGTAATACATTACAATACTACGTTGTAAAAGTTATATAATATGCTTCCATCTAAACTTTATTCTCTTACATCAACCGAGCATATACCGGACTATATACTGCCATAGATAAACCCAACATTAAATTATATACTGTATTGCAATAAACCACATTTCAACATAACACTATGTATTATTCTACCTACCCTAATGTGTATCAAAATGGTTTATTACGTCCTTCCAATGATTGCTAAGCCAGAATCCATCTTCTCGATTAAAATTGTCTCTGTGTTTGTATATGTGGATCGCCTCATGAACGAATCTCTCATGATAGCCAGGTGGCTTGCAGAGAACCTCTGTCTTGGAGAAGTCAATGTCATGTGAGCCCACTGAGTTGTAACAGTGATCTGCCACGGCTGAGGTGTTTGTCCTACCGTGTTTCAGGTCAGCTTTATGTTCACGGATGCGGTCCGAGACATGTCGTTTGGTTTGTCCAATGTAACTGCTACCACAGAGGCAACTTAGTTTGTAGACACCAGGGTGCTGTATGTCTGGACCCACATCTTTTACAGACGGTACCAGATCACGGATTTTATGTATTGTGTTGAATCGGACCTGGATCTTGTGTTTAATCAGGATTTTGGAGATCTTTTTTGTGACCCCAGCAATGTAAGGTAAGGTGATGGTCTTGAAAGGCTCCTCAACAGGATCCTTCTTGATATGCACATTCTTTTTGTTAAGGCGCTCTTCTACCACCCCCAACCCAGCTTATATGTAAGTTCCTAGCTTGAAGTGTCTCATTCTTCACCTGAGGACGGCTGCTTGCGTTGTGGCCGAAACGTCGTGAGTATTGTTTCATTTTATGTTTTATTTTTATTATTTTATTACTTCCCTTCTACGTGACTTTACCGAATAAACCAAGAAGATGAATCCCTGCAGTCACGAAAGCTTTAAATCGAAATTTAACCGCCTCTACGGGGAGGGTTTCCACATAACTTTGAGATCCTTCAACAAGCTCCGTGATAAGAAGGCTCAGCTAATCGAGTCTCTCACCTTTCTGAAGAGATGCCGCGACTCTAAGGTAATACCAAACACATTTACACTAACATCTGCTGCTGTAACTTCTTCTAATGCGAAACGAATTCTGTCTAGAACTAGCTTAGCTCTTATCTCAGAGAAAATCAGACTTACGCGCACCGAACTAGATCAGTTAGACAAGACACTCTACAAATCACACTTATCTTTGAGTGCAACAATGTCCACATCGGATTGGGAACATGTAGAAAAATGACTGCCTCTTCAGCTGCCGCTATGTCGACTAAATGTAAGGACAACTTGATTTCCAAATTCAACCGCCTCTCAAACAAGAAACCGGACCCACACATTGAAAAGCTAGATGTTAACAAAGTCGTAATTAATCGCAGTAACAAGCCTATTTCTGAAGGTTTGAAATCCGTTTTAGCTAAAGGACTAAGCTTTGCAGTCACACCTAGACACATACCAGTTAATGATATAATTGCTCGAGTAGATGTAGCTCTCAAGGGCTTGAGTCACATCGCTGCAGACGTAGCTAGATCCGAAATCTCTGCAACCCTCAAAAACGCCAAGATGCCAGCTAGCAACATCAGCAAAGATGAGCGTTTTGAATTAGCTCAATTAAAAAAGAGGGATGACATTGTCATCCTCTCAGCCGACAAAGGCAATGCCACTGTCATCATGGACAAAATAGAATACAACAACAAAATTCAAGAACTACTCAACGATGGTAGCTATACAAAAATAAAAAGAGACCCCACCAACAGCCTTGTCACTAAAACCAACAATATCATTTCTGATTCAACCGCTTTATTTGATCAGACCAAACAGTTCTCGTTGAAACCTTCTGCAGCCAGGCCACCAAGATTATACGGCTTACCAAAGATACATAAAGAAGATACACCTCTTCGTCCCATTGTCTCTACTATCAACTCCCCCACCTATAAATTGGCTCGTTTTTTGTCTGAAATCCTACGGCCTTTCACTGGAAAAACCACCTCTGCGGTACTAAACTCTACTGACCTGGTATCGACAATCAAGGGGATTGCCCTGTCCCCAGACGACCTGCTTGTCAGTTTTGATGTGGTTTCCTTATTCACCAAGGTTCCTGTACCTGACACCATCGCAATCATTGAAGACTTGGTTCATCAGGGACTGAATGCTGGGGTACCCCCCCTGGTGAGACACTGCTTAACCAATACATACTTCACCTGGAATGAAACTTTTTACAAGCAAATTGAAGGCACCCCAATGGGCTCCCCCCTATCTCCGGTTGTAGCTAACATCTTCATGGAGAAATTTGAGACGGACGCCATCCAGACTGCCACTCTACGCCCGACCTTATGGAAGAGGTACGTAGACGACACTTTTGTCATCTGGCCACATGGCCGGCCTGCTCTAGACCAATTTCTTGACCACATCAATTCCATACACCCAGCCATCAGATTCACCATGGAAGTCGAAAAAGATGGCAAGCTACCCTTTTTGGATGTCCTAATCAAAAGGAGACCTGATGGTTCAATGAGCCACTCTGTCTACAGGAAATCCACCCATACGGACGCTTATCTAAAACCGGATTCCCACCACCATCCATCCCAGAAGAATTCCCTCATCAAGACTCTATATCATAGAGCCCAATGCATATCCGACCATGAACACATTTCCAGTGAACTCAAACACATACGCCAAGCTCTTAAGGCTAATGGTTACTCCGACTACACAATCCGCAAAGCCATCTCTCCAACCATCAAGAAGGATCCTGTTGAGGAGCCTTTCAAGACCATCACCTTACCTTACATTGCTGGGGTCACAAAAAAGATCTCCAAAATCCTGATTAAACACAAGATCCAGGTCCGATTCAACACAGTACATAAAATCCGTGATCTGGTACCGTCTGTAAAAGATGTGGTTCCAGACATACAGCACCCTGGTGTCTACAAACTAAGTTGCCTCTGTGGTAGCAGTTACATTGGACAAACCAAACGACATGTCTCGGACCGCATCCGTGAACATAAAGCTGACCTGAAACACGGTAGGACAAACACCTCAGCCGTGGCAGATCACTGTTACAACTCAGTGGGCTCACATGACATTGACTTCTCCAAGACAGAGGTTCTCTGCAAGCCACCTGGCTATCATGAGAGATTCGTTCATGAGGCGATCCACATATACAAACACAGAGACAATTTTAATCGAGAAGATGGATTCTGGCTTAGCAATCATTGGAAGGACGTAATAAACCATTTTGATACACATTAGGGTAGGTAGAATAATACATAGTGTTATGTTGAAATGTGGTTTATTGCAATACAGTATATAATTTAATGTTGGGTTTATCTATGGCAGTATATAGTCCGGTATATGCTCGGTTGATGTAAGAGAATAAAGTTTAGATGGAAGCATATTATATAACTTTTACGACGTAGTATTGTAATGTATTACTTGCCGTTAGTAACTCAGCTTATTGTAGAGTATAGTAAGTATACTGATGGTGCTATGCAGTTTATATTTTAGTCTTTGTATGTAGTTTATACCTTAGTTTTCTACGGTGTTGTTTAGTTACTGCAGCTACATATCATTGGCATTCCTTTCCTTTGTTAATGCTAATCCCTGCACCCCCCTTGGTGCTCTTGATCCTGCATAGTGCGTGGGCATGGTATGACTTTGAAGCCCCCCCGCCCCCTGCGCATTTCCCATGTATATGCTAAACTCATCTTGATATGCACATTCTTTTTGTTAAGGCGCTCTTCTACCACCCCCAACCCAGCTTATATGTAAGTTCCTAGCTTGAAGTGTCTCATTCTTCACCTGAGGACGGCTGCTTGCGTTGTCGCCGAAACGTCGTGAGAATTGTTTCATTTTATTATGTTTTATTTTTATTATTTTATTACTTCCCTTCTACGTGACTTTACCGAAAAAACCAAGAAGATGAATCCCTGCAGTCACGAAAGCTTTAAATCGAAAAAGCATGTTAGCTGGTAAAGGGGCTGTTACCCCTTTGTGTTAGCGTGTTGATGTTAATAAACGTGTTGCCTCCAAGAGTCTCCGTTTGAGGCCACTGCACATGCATTGTCTCATCAGCAGTCAGGCTGACTAAAACCGATACTGCTGAAGGCCATGTGGCTGATGTGATGTGTAAAAAATGCTTTTATTTTTATACGTGGAGCGACAGATATGGGAAGAAGGCGTATTGTCTGCTTCGTTATTTTTTTAGTTACATCCTTTAAGCGACACTCAGGATTTTGTGGTTATGTACAAGAAAGTAAGCGGGACGCTGCCTTGGTATTGCCATGGTGGAACGGTGAACACACTGTACTGGCAATCCAGAGATCACCGAATATATTCGATCTCCTGGCGCGGTATTTGAAAAAATTGCCAAGTTTTTTAACCCCCCCCCTCCCCGCATTGACTTTGTCCATCGATCGGCAGGCTGCGTGTGGTCGGGGAAAGTGTGCGTACTCCCACCTCTTCCGAGACGTCCATTCAGCGTAGAAGGGGGTAGACCAACGTCTTCTGCGTGAGCGGGTCTCACTCGAGTTCTATCTAGTGGAGGCCATTCCGCCGGCAGTAGCGCGAGAGATTCACTGCCGGGCCGCACCTTTACCTTCTCTACGCGATAGTAAGGACTGCCGTGCCACCGTGCCGCATCGCAGGAGATGCTGGCACGCAAGGACTCCCCCGGGGAGCTCGAGCGGGCGCGGCAGCTGGCGAGCGAGCACGCCAGGCTCAAGCGCACGGTGCTGGCGGCGCCTGTCGAGGCCCTGGAGCAGGAGACGCGGCGGCTGGTGGCCCGCGTGCGCTCGGGCGACGCGCAGGCCTTCCCCCGCTGCAACCCCGACCTGCAGGCACTCGGCCCGTGGCTCGCCGGGCTCACGGAGCGCCTGCACACCACCCGCCAGCACCTGCACCAGGTGTGGCACGTGCGCAAGCTCAAGCTGGACCAGTGCTTCCAGCTGCGCCTCTTCGAGCAGGATGCCGACAAGGTGAGGCCGTCGGTGCCCCTAGGGGTAGGGGGGTGGGTATGGCTCGGGGCTCAGGGCGGCTGGAGGCTGCTGCCTGCTGACCCAGCTGTGAAAGTTGTTAGGCAGTGGGAAGAACATGGACCAGTGGTAGTGTGTTTACAGATTTTTGCGGACGTTCTAATCCGGCAGGCGGCCTTTGTTAATACTGCGGGTGTATTAACCGTAAAGTACGCATCATCTGCTTCCCAGTGGATGTTAAACATCCCGTGGTGTTGTTCGAAAAGGGGGAGGCCATCGCATGCTAGTGTCATTTAGCGTGTCAATTGACAAAAATACCTAGAAATTACTCAATTAGGATTGCACAGCAATCATCCGCTCCTCCTGGCAGACTAATGCCTACTCGCAGAACGGTGATGAGTCACCTTGTGCCACACAGGGACAGCTGCCTCTGGGTGTGCCCTTCAAAAATTTGTGATGGAAATCACTTTGAGTTGCTAATGCATTTATGAAAGTGCAATATAAGTATTGTAAACCATATCCTGATCTCTTGAGTTCTCTTGAATTTTCTCAACTGGTTAAACAAAATAAACGTGAACATTTAAACGGGAAAAGGCTGCGTGACCGTAACTCACCTCATTTACAGAATGCCTGCATGTCTCTCTCCCTGTGGTCACGAGCATTATTCTCAGTGTCCTCCGGTTTTTCCCTCCACATTTAGAAACATGCGTTTCGAGAATTTGGATTCTATAAATCTCGGCATAATAAGCCATTTCGTTAAATTAATTATCAATTGTGGCCAGGTCGCTTCTAAAAAAAGAGCTATATAGCTTATTGGGCCTAACCTGGTAAAAAAAAATAGTTTAATAGTTTTAGATTTTAGTATGGAGCCCAGGAAATTGATGATTGATGGGTGTAGTCGTGATTTCCCACTCAACACAGTGGTCCGCATGAGGGTTGCCATTTTCCACTCCCGTTGGTCGGTATATCGGTGTGTGTGTTTCAACAGTTGGAGTGCGCTGGAACTCGTAGCCAGCTACTGAAAGGTTTCACTTTCTTTTGGCTCCCTCCCTGCCCAATATGTGACCTCATCTGCCACCGCCACAGATGTTTGACTGGATCGAGCACAACAAGGAGCTGTTCCTCAAGAGCTGCACAGAGATGGGCTCGGGCCACCAGCACGCATCCGAGCTGCACACACAGCACTCCCACTTCGCCATGAACTCCATGGTAACCTCTCTCCCCTCTGACTCACGGCTCCTCCAGAATCGTGACATCCTGGATGCCCGCACGGCAGCTGCGGCGCCGCACGATGCTGCTATACAAAGCCCAAATTATTTCAAAGTTGGATCCTGCTGCAGTATCTGGGGTGGAGCACCCAATCCCCACCTCGTTGATTTGGTTACTTAACGCGTTAGGCCTTTGGGCCCAGTGTTCAGTAATTAGGGGGGGAAAATCAAATAGAAAATAACAGCTGTAGCCCTTCTCTCGCCTGGGGGAGCAGGTTCACACGTACCTGGAAATTAATTTTCATTTAATTCCTATTTGTGTTTTTGTACTTTTTCTTATCTCCCGCAAAGTGGCAGTTTTGCCCTGATTTACATTCGCTTCGTCGTTGTACTTTATTTTTACGTACTTGCTTTTGACGTTTCGGTGACCCAGTTCAGTCACTCTCGCAAACTAGACTCACCGCGATCTCGCAATTTCTCACCCGGTCAAACAAAACAAACGCGCAAGGGCGAACGTGCTTGGACGCGCGTGCGTGTTCGAGGGGACATGTGTTGATGCGCATGCGTGCTCCAGCAGAACGCATACGTGAACATCAACCGCATCGTTTCGGTGGCGGGGCGCCTCGCGGAGGGCGGCCACTACGCGGCCCAGCAGCTGCGGCAGACGGCCGAGCGGCTCCAGCGCGAGTGGAAGGGCTTCACGGCCGCCATCGACGAGCGCAGCCTCCTGCTGTCCATGTCCGTGCGCTTCCACCTGCGCGGCGACCAGGTGCATGCGTGGGCTTGGGCGGGTCGCCGCGGTCGGGGGTCGGTACGGGCTGAGCGATCGTTCTCGTGGTCGTCGTCGGGGTCATCGATACAGCGTGGGTGGGGTTAGACACATGCGTTTAGAATATTTGGTTGCTATACATTAAGCCACCTTGTTGACCTATCATTTGTGGCCGGGTTGCTTCGGAAAGAGAGTTAAATAGGTCAGTGGGCCTTGGGATCGTTTTTGGGGTATGGCGGCAGCATGGTTAGGAGTAAAGCTTAGCTGGTAGGTTCTGTAATATGGAAATTGTTTAGTGATGCAGCGATTGGCATGGAGCATGAGCACAATACAAATGTAACACAATCATCAATAACACCGCCTTAAATTAGGCAACGTACGGTCATGGCCTAAAGCGTCGCCTGTTATTAATGTTTTTCTTGAAGGCGGTTCTGTACTCTGTGCATTGATTGGATAGTGTTGATGTGGCTGCTTTAAAGGGCTGCGACTCACATGGCTGCTTTGCGTGCGTGTGCAGTTCCAGGCGAACGTGGACGGCTGGTGCAAGGCGTGCGGCGAGGGAGCTCTCCCCAGCGACATCCACTCGCTAGAAGCTGCAATCTTGCGCCACCAGGGCCTCTCCGATGAGATCGGCCAGGCCTACGCGGAGGTACGGCCAAGGGCCTGTTAGTCGACGGCCTAGGAAACAGGTGACCGTTCTCAGACTCGATTGGCGGTTCCGAAAGTCAGGACCCGGTAACCGATTCCAGTTGAATGTTACTAATGGGGAGCGCGGTTCGTCAGTTAAAAGGTAACGGTGCAACCCTGCAATTGCTTGTTGCAGCTGGCGGAAGGGCCTCCACTAGAGGGAGCTCCGTAGGGTATTTGGTCTACTCTTCCACGCTTTGAAGAGGTAATCGTACCCACAATTTACCCCACCACACGCGACTTGCCGATAATAGACTAACCGTGGAGTTTTGAGAAACTTGCACCATTGTTTCAACTGCCACGCCTGGGGATGGAATCGACCCGGTGACCTCTGGATTACAAGTCCAGTGTGCTGACCACCCTGGCAGCTCACTTCGTTTCTCAGTTAAAACGGTAAACACATTACATTTATTGCTTGAGAGATTTCTATACGTGCGGCAAACCGGTAGTAACCGGTTTGTTAAAGAGTGTTTACTCATGCGTTTACGGATGATGTCAAAAAAACTATTTAAACATCTCCAGTGCGGACGTCACTCACACCCACGCGCCGCAACGAGGACGACGCAGGCCGTGTGTGCACGGTCACGCACGGACAGCAGCGCACAGATGCCCGAGCCGAGCGGCCACCTGGGCAAACGTTCATGGGTTTGGGCACAACCGCAGAGGTGTTGAGACCTTGGATCCTGTGTATACAGGTGTGGGTGTGGTGAGCGGCGGCGCAGTGGTTAGCACACCGTGCTACGAAACCAGAGACCAAGGTTAGATTTAATTCCTGCTCACGGCAATATCGGTGACAAATATTTGAAGCTCTCCTGGGTCTCGGGCATAGTGGCCACCCACTTTGCGTTTGTAGTTATTTGTCCAGGTGTGTTCTCGTGCGTCGTAATGTAGAGGTTTGCACACTGCGCTATGAGCCGAGCGACCTGAGTTAAATTCCTGCTTATGGCCAACACCAGTGACGTTTATCTGAATCAGTCCTGAGCCTGCCCTAGGTCGACTCATCCTCATAAGCAGTGTCAGCCTTCACATGTGCTTGCTAATAGCACTTGCCAGGAGAGTCTGTTCAGGCTATAGGGGAAATCCTTGTATTTGTGCAGGTGAGCAGGGAGGGTAAATCTCTGCTGGAGAAGCTGCAGCGACCCTTGAGTCCCGGCAGCGCCGAGTCGCTCACGGCCTCTGCAAACTACTCGGGCGCCGTGCAGCTCATCCTCGACTGCGTGCACGAGGCGCTGCACAAGCACCGGCAGCTTGAAGCCCTCTGCACGCTACGCAAGCTGCGCCTGCACCAGCGGCTGCAGCTTCTCGTCTTCAAGCAGGACGTCAGACAGGTGCCGACCATGCGTGATGATGCCCGTGCATGGCCCCGGGGCAAACCAAAGGCGAGGCCGTGAGCTCGCGGTGGCTTGTGAGCTTGGCATTGGAGATGGCACAGAAGGGAAAGGCAAGGTGGAGGTGGGAGTTGATCACGCCTTCACAGCTGCATGGGCCTCTGGGGGAATATACGCAGCGGCTGAATTTCTGAATCATCTCGTCGTACCTATTCACACCTTATTACATCTCATTAGAGCCCTGTTGCTCCTTGATACAATGCGCTAGATTTCCAGAGTCTGCGCAGTTTGGAAGGGTGCCCAGCGGACTCCTGGTGGTAAATGCCACGACTGATAATGTTAGGTGTGGCAAGGTGCATTGTGGTGCAGTATTGTGTGTGTGTGTGCGTGCTGCGTGCGCTATGGAGCAGTAGTGCAGTTGTGAGGGGACTGCGCTACGAACCCGGGAACCCGAGTTCAATTCCCACTCGTGACAAATATTTTGCACTTGGTCCTTGTCCTCATCTGCGTCGACTCAGCATTTAAATGAATAACTGGTATGGTGTGAAAATATAAACACTGGGGAGACAAAGGCGGCCGGGTATGGTTGTTGTCACCCACACCCTTGTGTGCCGTCCCGGCCTTTATAAGTGCTCACGAACAACACTTGCCCTAAGAGTCTGTTAAAGGCTATATGGGGGATCATCTGTCTCTGCGTACGTCGTAGGTGCTGGAGTGGATTGACACGCACGGGGAGACGTTCCTCAGCAAGCACACCGGGGTGGGCAAGTCGCTGCACCGGGCTCGCGCGCTGCAGAAACGCCACGCCGACTTCGAGCAGGTTGCACAGGTCCGTGGACCACGCGCAGGGCGCGTACGAATGATGCTTAGATGGACTCTGTTTATAGCCAGGTCACAGACCAGCGAGACAAAGCTCTCCTTTACAAGGGACACTGGAGTGAGTGTATGGTACAACTCTATTTGTTCACGGCCGTTGAAACAATGGTGCAAGATTATTAAATCCCTTGCCCGATCAACAGGTCCCGTGCGGTGGGGTAAAGTGTGAGTGCTCCCACCTCTTCCAAGATGCCTTGCCAGTGTGGAAGAGTAGGCAAAAGCACCCTCTAGAGGGGCTCTTCATAAGTTCATCTCGTGGAGGCCCTTGCGGCAGCAGTGGCATGAGCAATTCATTTCAGAGCTGCACCTGTACCTGGAGAACGAGCTGCCTATTTGAAAGCTCGGCAACGATGAAGTCCAGAGCGTCTGCAAAGCAAGGCAATTCCTAAATGGCCCAAAGCAGACTCCCTCCATCACTTAACATAGCAGGAGGAGACACAATGCTGATGGTCTGGGTCTTGCCTGCAACCTCATTACCCCGTGACCCTGCGCAGAACACATACGTGAACGCGGAGAAGCTGCTGGAGGCGGCGGAGGCACTGGCACAGAGCGGGGAGTGCGACCCCGAGGAGGTCTACTGCGCGGCGCACGCCCTGGAGGAGCGTGTGCAGGACTTTGTGCGCCGCGTGGGCCAGCGCAAGCTGCTGCTCGACATGTCCGTGTCCTTCCACAACCGCGTCAGCGAGGTGCGGCACAGGGACACCGCCGCGGCGCCATGCGTTGAGAAAAGCGCATAGCGCGACCTTCGCTTGTGCGCGACTCAGCCTCCAACGAGGACTGGTGCAGTGTGTAAAATCATCTACTGGGGAGACAAAGGTGGTCGGGAGGGTTTCTGGCCACCCACCCCCTCGTGTACCGAGCCGGTTTGCATAGGTGCTCGCTAACGGCACTTGCTCCAACAGTCTGTTAAGGCTATACGAGGAATCTTTGTCTTTGTACCCACGCACGCATGAAAGTGCACCTAGTATGGCATAAGCGCCGTGGTAACGTTGCCGCCACTTAGCGGCAAATTGCGGTTGTTGTTGCACGTGGGGAGCGGTAGTGCAGCGGTTAAAGCACTGCACTACGAACCCCGCAGTCCGAGTTGGATTCCCTCTCATGTCCATCGTCAGTGATGGATATCTGAACTGGTCCTGGGCCTCCTCTATGTCGACTCAGCCTTGAATGTGTGCCTGTGGCGTTGTGTGTAAACATCAGCGTTGGGGAGACGAGGAGGCCTAGCTTGGTGCTGGCCACCCACTCTCTCGTGCGCCGTTCCAACCTTCACAGGTGCTCACTATCAGTGCTTGCCCCAACAACCTGTTCAGGCTACACGGGGGGGTTCCTTGTTCTTTGCGTGCAGCTGTGGGGCTGGCTGGAGGAGGTGCAGCACGACGACGCCCTGGAGGAGGCTGGCGAGAGCGGCGACGCGGAGGCCGTGCAGGAATTGCTCTCTGATTGGCGGCGGCGGCAGCACAGCACCCTGGAGGCGATCGCCAGCGTGGCACGCGAAGGGGACGATCTCATACAGCAGCTGCGGTCTGTGCTCAATTACTCACACACACACATCATGATACACACACACATCATGATACACACATGATACACACACACACGATACACGCACACATCATGACACACACACGTCATAATACATACACACACATAAAAATTCACACACAAAACAAAGACGCCCCATATAGCCTTTAACAGACTGTTGGGGCAAGTGCTGTTAGCGAGCACCTATGGAGGCTGGCACGGCACACGAGGGGGCGGGTGGCCAGCACCACGCCCGGTGGCTTTTCTCTCCCTAGTGGCGATGTTTACACATCACACCAGGTACTCATTTGAGGCCGAGTCGACCTCGGGGAGGCCCAGGACCGATTCAGATAATCGTCACTGGTGTTGGCGATGAGCGGGAATAAATCTCGGGTAGCCAGATTCGTAGCATAGCATGCTAACCGCTATACTACTGCTCCCCACACGCCCACTTGTACACACACACGCCGCACGTGTGCACACAAACACGCGGAGCCGCACGCGTTCACTTACGCTGCGTTGGAGCCCCGCAATTCCATTACGTAACCATCTAACACTCGGTACAAGGAACGCATTAAATTCCACTCTGATTAAATCAATGTTGCCTGTAGTTTATAGAGGACCTTTGTATGGCCTGTCTGGTGCAGTCAGTGGAGCGGTATTTCTTCGCGTTAACACTGCCGCACCGCCGGAGGATGCCCTGCGGGAATCCGGGCCGTGTCATCTCTAATCGGAACGACGCGTAACGCCGCTCGCACTGGGGCAGGGTTTGAGCTGCGTGTTTATGGCTCCGCTCGATCTCGTCCCGTAGCCAGGGGCACCGCGGGCACGCTCCGTAGCATGGAATGCACTTCCTGTGTCACGGTGCCATTCGGTAATTTTGTTTTATTTGTATGTATGTTGAAATTCTTTTGCACCGTGGCCAACGGTGCTCATTGGAGGTGAAGGACAACAAACTAGACACAAAAAGCAGTTAGAAACAAATGAGTTTTCAATTTAGATTGAAAAGTACATCGGTGTAGTGGCTTCCTAATATCGGAAGGAAGAGCATTCCAGACCATCTCTGTTGAAACAGAGGAAGCCTTAGATTGTGAAACCGGCTTGACTCATCACAGACAATAAACCAGGATAAATAGATTGTTGGTAAGGCTAGCAGCCCCATAGGTGAGGTTAGACTAGGTCAGAGGCCTAATAAATTAGGTTAAAGGCCTTATAAGTTGGTCAACATGCCTCGTGAAGCAAAATAATGGCTATATCATATTTGCTCTTTATCATTGGAATCTGCAGGATCTTGGTTTTCACACGCAGACTGTGCTCATTGAACTCATCCCAAAGGACACGGTCTTTGTCACAGGACAGCATCCCCCGGCCGCCGGCTGCTTTGCTGGCCATACCGATGCACGTGTCGTGGTTCCTATTAAAACAAAAAAGATTTCCTGTATAGCCCGACCGCCTTTGTCTCCCCAGTGGCGATATTTAGACAACGCACCATGGTACAAGTGTAAAGACAGTGCGGAGCGATAGCGGGACAGTATGGTTCCCCGGGACCATGGTTATTAATGGACGTGCTAGTGATGATTGACGGGACGAGCGATGATAGGGTCACATGAGGGGGAGCACAGGATCCAATGGTGGGAAAGTGTAATTAGGGCAGTGATTGACAGAGCAGGTGCGGCGAGGAGAATTCGGGAATAAGGGCGTGGCCGGACCGGGCGAGACTAAGAACCAGCGCGAGCCGGAACTGTGTGCTGTCGTCGCCTTGGATCGGGTCGTCTCCATCGTCTGCGAGTTGTCTTGAGACTAGAAGCTTTGTTGTCTCTGAGTAGAGTTGTCTCACTACAGTGTACGGAGTCACTCATGGTTACTTATTGAGTTGTCAGTGGACTTTGTTCATAATAAATATACGGAGCACAGGACGGTGTCTCTGAGAGCTACATTACACAAGTATCCCTCGATTTACGGAAGGGATGCATTCTTCACAAAACACACAATTAAATTTCCTAAATCGGAATGGATTTTTCCATTAATTTAATACTAAATACAATGGATGTTTTTCTGACAGTTATTCATACTCTACTGCTAACCTAATAATATGCACACAATACGGAAAAAATTACATAAATATTGAACACTCAATTATAAGAAACTCAACATGTTGCCACCGTGGCCCTCACCAGGACAAGCGGATTGAGAAAAGAACAAATGAACGGATTATCGCCAAGAGATCTGCTGCATTTTGGAATGATTGGAGAGGTGATGTGTCGTGGACGGATGACGCAGCTTCCCGGGTAGCTCTTATTTGATCTTGTGGCGTGTGCCGAGAGACATTTCATTAACGCGCAAATTTTATTTTATTAGCCGACAAGTATCCGGTTCAGATAACCGCCGTCTTTCCCATGAACGGGAAGTGAACACGGGTCGCCGAGTTTATAGGGCAGCGTGCTAACCACTACACCGCCACTCCCCACTGAGGATCCCATGTGCACCGATTGACCTGCGTGCGTCTTTGTGCGCTCGTGCGTGTAGGACGGGTGGAGGAGCGCCCCACGCCAGCTCGCTCGCGCACCTGCAGGCCGTGCGGCGGCAGCTGGAGGAGGCCACGGCCTCCATGGAGGACTTCTTTGACGAGCGCGGTGTCCGGCTCCAGCTGCTGTTGCGCTTCCGCTCGTTTGAGCGTGAGGCCACTGAGGTTTGTGTGTGAGTGTGTATGTGTGTGTGTATATGTTGGGGAGCAGTTAGTGTGTTGCGCTATGAAACTGGCGATCCGAGTTCGATTCCCGCTCACGGCCACCAACACCAGTGACGATTTTTTTTACTTCCTGGGCCTCCCCTAGGTCGACTCAGCCTTAAATGAGCACCTGGTGCGATATGTAAACATTGCCACTGGAGAGACAAATGCAGCCGGGCATAATGCTGGCCACCCACCTTCGTCGTGTGCCGTGCCGGCTTTCATAGATGCGCGCTAACAGCATTTGCCCCAACACTCCATTGGAGGAAGTGCCGTTAAGTGCTGTTCAGGCTATAACGGGGGATCTTCGTCTTCGCTTAATTTTGATACTTGGTCTTTATGTTGTTGCTTGGAGTCTTGCCTGGTGAAAGGAAATTAACCTGAAACTCGCGCACCGTGCGGTTCCCACGCCCTGGCGGCCACGCAGGTCATGTCCTCGCTGTCCGTGTGGCACGAGGAGATCGAGCGCCGCGCCACCGAGTTTTCCACCGAGGACCCCACGGAGGCCGAGCGCCGGCTGCGCTTCCACTCGGACAAGTCACTGGGCCTCAACAACCTGGCGCTGGACCTGCTGGCGCAGGGGCAAGGGCTCATGCAGTGCATGCTGGAGGAGCAGGCCGCAGGTCAGCCGCGTCGGCGCTTCATTGTCTCTGCTACGGTCTCTGCTGCAGCGTTCGTCCTTCGATCGTTTGAAACCGAGTAAAGTTTTTTCCAGTTGGAGGTGTTATTCGGGAAAAATGGTCATGCTGGGTGGAACATGCTTGCCAGGGTGGTGACAACCACACAGACATTAGAGCGATCTCCACAGCAAGTCCAGCAACCAAAAGGCAGCGATGACCTCGGAGCAAATGGGGGGAGACTGTTAGGGCAGATCTTGGAGGTCGCAGCAGCGGCAGAATCTGTGTGTGCCTGTAACTGAGTGTGTGTGTGTGTGTATGTCGACTCAGCCTTAAACGAGTACCTGGTGCGGTGTGTGAACATCACCACTGATGTATGCGCATACGTGCGCGTGTATGGTTGTCACCAGGCCTGGAGGTGGTCTGCGAAGGGGACGTGGATATGTGTGTGCGAGTTCAAGAGCTGCTCCAGTGCGTGCAGGAGCGCAGGCTGCAGCTGGAGGGGAGTGCAGACCTGCACCGCCAGCGCCTCGAGCAGTGCCTGCAGCTGTGCCAGCTCCAGGATGAGGTCAAGCAGGTGCTGGCTCTCACCCGACCTCGCACACGCATGCACGCCGCCCCGCACAGCAACAACAACGATAGCCGCCTTTCAGCACGCAGTTGCGGTGACGTCACCACAGTGCTTGTGCCAGGCTAGGTGCATGTTGAGGCCATCACGTGAAGTGTGGATGGTTCGCTGGCAGTGGGTCACAGGACAGACCCAGGTGCTATGGGTTGCCGGGATCAGAGAGCAAATGCAGGTTAGTGACATCAAGTCAGTGGGCTTGGACAGGACATTGTGTCCAAGAGGATGTTTACCGAGGAGCTTGAGCAAAGAGATAATTTCATGCGCAGGCATTGGATGGGTTGTCGCATCATGGGACCATGAGAGGTGAGGGCGGCCTGGGAAGACCTTCATCCAGCAGTGGATTGATCATGGCTGCTGCTGATGACGGTAATGACTGAGTTGACTGGCTGGGAAAGAGAGGCTACCATTTTCCTGTCTCGAGCTGGACCGGTAATGCCTGCATCTCTGTGGGATGAAGGAGGCCCAGCGGATGGGTTCCGGCTGCAGTTGCCACGAAGGGTGGACAGTCTTCCCACCAACGCGGACGCACACATCTGCCCGTGCCTGCGCCCCCTCGACCCAGCGTCCAACCTCCCTCCTCGGTGCTCGTCGGCCCCATGCTGGTCGCGCCGTGCCCTGTCCGCTACCCCCTCTCACACTACGTCTCCCCCCAGGTGTTGAGCTGGATCCGTAATGGGGAGTCGATGCTCAACGCTTCGCTGCTCTCGGCCTGCTCGCTGGAGGAGGCCGAATCGCTGCAGAGGGAGCACGAGCACTTCCAGGTCGCTATCGAGGTACGCTCGCACGAACACATATAGTCAAGAGTCAAGTCAAATTCCACATTCCTATGGCGTGGGTGGGCTATTCATAGGACAACCACTGTTGACTTCGCCGCAAAATGGTGCTCATGTTTGTGACCCCGGAGGGTTGATGGGCTGAGTCAACCCCTCAACCAGGAGTTGAACTTGTAACCTGATCACGAGCCACTCGCTCTACCGCTGAGCCACCTGGTCCCATACAGTACACACGCACACGTATACACGCACGTGCTCACAAATTCACATACGTGTGCACAAAACACAGACCCCCAATTATTTTATAGCTTTATTGACTGTTGGCCACGAGATGTTCACGAATACCTATGAAGGTTGGCCCGCCACATTAACGGTGGTGTGGACAGGACCACGCCAACCCAGCTTTGTTTTCCCAATGGTGATGTTTACACATCACGCCAGGTACTCATATATATACAAATACATGCACAACATAGAAAAAACATCCCCTGTATAGCCTGAACACACTGTTGGGGCAAGTTCTGCTAGCGAGCACCTCGATACACACAGATCACACACATGCACACACAGGTGGTGTAAGGGCTCTTCACCCATGCACAGTTTGCGCGTCCCTTCCCTTCAACTACAAGGTGCGGTTACCTTTGACCTCTCCGCTGACCCTGTGGGCCAGGTTACTGTTGCTCTTGCCACTGCTGCTGCTGCAGTGTTACTGTGCTTGCTGCGCCACTCTCTACTCTGTGCCGTCTGTGCTCCTGCTTTGGCTGCTTCTGGTGCAGGGGGTGTTACTGGGAGCGGTGGTGTCGCGGTGAGCGCGTTGCGCTATGAACCCGACAACCCCACTTCGATTCCCGCTCACGGCCAACACCGGTGACGATGATCTGAATCGGTCCTGGGCCTCCCCTAGGTCCACTGAGCCTCAAATGAGTACCTGGTGCAGTGTGTAAGCATCGCTACTGGGAATACAAAGGTGGTCAGGTGTGGTGCTGGCCATCCACCGCCTCGTGTATCGTTCCAGCATTCATAGCCACTCGCTTACAGCACTTGCCCCAACAGTCTGTTAAAGGCTATATGGGAGATCTTTGTCCTTGTTGCTGGGGGTGTCTGGGAGCCTGGCCTCTCAAGCCTGGGTAGTGCCCCTGCTCAGCTCTAATTCAGTCTCTCAGCATTTATCCAGACAAGCCCAAGGGGAATGGCTAGGCTTCTGAGAGTTGCATTTTTCACTTTACACGTTCTAGAAATTATTGCTTTGTTTTTAGTTTAAAATGACCTGAATGCACTCGTGATGATGACAGTCTCACCGACACCGCTCTGTGCAGCCCCCCCGTACTTTCAGGTGGCTGACAGGGCCCTGGGCCGGGCAGGAGAACAGTCCCCCAGACCGTCGCGCAGGCTCTTGTCCTGACCTGCCGTGACCATGCCGGCCGTGTGGTCGTGCTCCAGAGGCATGAGCCATTGTCACTTTGAGGAGTTGCGGCCGAGGCTGCCCCTCGTAGGAGCCGTCGGAGCGCTCCCTGAAGCGCGATGTTCCCTCGGCTCTGCGGCGCAAGGCACAGCTGCCCCCGACCTTCATCCAAACCTGAATTGCTTCGGTTCTTGGCCGCGTTCGTATCGTGCAGTTGCCCCGGGTTTTCCTACGCCGATAACCAGCAAATGTGCGGTGAACAATGCCGCCCGG
This sequence comes from Lampetra fluviatilis, assembly GCF_964198595.1. Lineage (NCBI taxonomy): Eukaryota > Metazoa > Chordata > Hyperoartia > Petromyzontiformes > Petromyzontidae > Lampetra > Lampetra fluviatilis. The sequence continues at coordinate 791,966 of NC_136284.1, read as the reverse complement.
ACGCGCCGCTGCCGGCGACTCGTCTGCGGAGCCACCAGTCTAATGAGCCGGCATGGCCACGAAGCTGGGAGCGTAAAAACTCTCGCGATGCCCCATCGAGCCAGGCGGCCGGCCGGCCTCGCGGTGACCTGCGCGTGTCCCGCGCCGGGCCTGTACTGCACGGGGGACCTTGCCCTCGAACAGCTCTCCTAATGGAGCCGTGTGTCCTGCCCCCGTGTCCCCTCCTCACTACCACCTCATCCTCCTCGTTTCCTGCCTGCTCCTCATGCCCATATCCTCCTTCTTGCACCGGCCGTTGCTCGGGGGCCTTGTTTTACTTTTATTGTTTGGCGCTTGGTTTTGAAATGCACTTCCACACCCGTGCACGAACACATCCCCACCGCCCCTTCCCTCCGTCGCCTCCGTCGCTCTGCCGTTTTGGTTTTGCCTGTGAACATCAACCCTCACCTTCACCACCACCGTCGCCGCCACCACAATCCCGACCTCCCTGCACATCCCACCTGCCCCCCCTTCCCCACCCGCACGTGGCCCATCACCCAGTCGCTGTTTCCCGATCGCTCCCTGCAGCAGACGCACCAGAGCGCGCTGCGCGTGCAGCAGCGGGCCGCCGCCCTGCTCGGCTCGGGCCACTACGCCACGGACGCCGTGCGCTCGTGCGCGGAGATGGTCGCCCAGCACTGGCAGCGGCTGCTGCTGAGGGTGGAGGACCGCCTCAAGCTCGTCACGGCCTCGGTCGCTTTCTACAAGACCTCGCAGCAGGTGAGCGTGCACGCTCACACCGTCCCGCTTGAACACGATTCACCGCAATCACTCCCTCGATCACCACTCTTCTATCAATTTTAGATTTGAAGCTTTCGTGACTGCAAGAATTCATACTCTTAGGTTTTTTCGGTAAATAATAAAAATAATAGAAATAAGAATTATTTTATTTCTATTATTATTTTTATTATTTATTTTTTACCTACCTGACTTTACTGAAAAAACCTAAGAGTATTCTTCTATCACTTCTACTACCACGGTTACTCTGCCTGTGAACTTGACTCATCTATTCCTCCCTCCATGTTGAGGATTCGGTTCTACCACACTGACCGTTTCGTCCCGTCCACACTGTGTTCAACCACCACACTGCAGGTCACTAGACTGGTCTTGTTAAAACAACAAAACGAGCAATGCAAGGAGGTGGCCCGGCTGTAAAGGCTGTGCACAGCCCAACGTTGAGCGTCAGCTCGGCCCTGCGTAGGTCAACCGCGGTGTTTGTCTCGCCAGGTGTGCTCCGTGCTGGACAGCCTGGAGCAGGAGTACAAGCGCGAGGAGGACTGGTGCGGGGGCTCGGACAAACTGGGCCCTGGCGCCGAGAACGATCACGTGGAGCCCATCATTCACAAGCACCTGGAGCAGAAGGAGGCCTTCCTCAAGGTAGCAGAGGTTTGGGTGGAGGCTGTTATTGTGGAGGCTGTGTTTGTGAAAGCTGCTATGATGTGGGGATTGTAACGGTGGAGTCCGAGAGGATGACAGTTGTGATGGTGCAGTCGATGGCTGTTGGGGGTTGTGATGGTGGAGTCGATGGCTGTTGGGGGTTGTGATGGTGGAGTCAATGGCTGTTGGGGGTTGTGATGGTGGAGTCGATGGCTGTTGGGGGTTGTGATGGTGGAGTCGATGGTTGATGGGGGTTGTGATGGTGGAGTCGAGAGGGGGTGGGGGTTGTGATGGTGGAGTCGAGGGGGGGTGGGGGTTGTGATGGTGGAGTCGAAGGGGTTGTGGGTAACAATCCCTCTGGCCCTTGCAGGCCTGCACGCTCGCGCGGCGCAACGCCGAGGTCTTCCTCAAGTGCATCCACAGGAACAGCGTGACGCAGCCCGGCTTCCTCAGCCCCGCCCGCGGCCCTGAGCAGCAGGTCAAAGGTCAGCACTCTGTACGGGTTGCCTCTGAACCCCGCCGCGTGAACCCCGCCGCGTGAACCCGGTGTTTTGTATTTGTTGCCACGAGGTGGCGCCATCGGCGTTCTTTGCGCTCATCCCAAATTTCCCCCGCACCTTTTGCGTGTCGCAGCACGTGCGCCCTGCCCTCAAAGATGTGCGTGCCACGCGTGGGGGTTTGTGGGCCGTGTTTAGTGATCCTGGGGGAGCTGCTGCAGAGAGAGAACCGCGTCCTGCATCACTGGACGGTCCGAAAGCGCCGCCTGGAGCAGTGTCAGCAGTACGTGCTGTTCGAGCGCAGCGCCAAGCAGGTGCGACCATGCGCGCACGCAGAGCTGGAGACGCACACAGACGTTACACGCCGCTAGGTGGCAGTACAACAACACATTCTAAATGTCCATCTTTTGAGTGTTTTTTCTTTGTGTGTGGGTTTGCTCCGGGTTCTCTAGTTTCCTCCTGCACGAAGCCAAACGCTTATTCATGGCATTGGCCAAACATCTCAACACAGGAACCTCCTGAAGAAGTGCTGAGACTCCCTGAGGCTCTTCTGGATAAATAGAAGGAAACACACGGACACTGGCATTGCACATAGACGGCCAGCCAACAGCACACAAGAGAGTAGAGCGTATCGCCCGGTCCCTGTGCGTGTGTCTGTGCGTGTGTGCTTGGGGAGACAAAGGCGGCCGGGCGCGATTCTGTCCACACCAACCTCTCGTGCATCCTGATGGCGAACAGCACTGTTCAGGGCCATACGGGAGATCTTTGTATTTGTGTTTGTATCTGGGTCGATTTATTGCCATGGCTTACACCAGTGGCAAGTGATATGTGAACTGGTGTGTAATCTAGTGGGGTGTACTGTGGTGTTAAGAGAGCTGTGTACTGTAGAGTGTGGTGGAGCGTAGTGGTTATTATATTATTTCTTGTGAGGAGCTGTAGTGTAGCGGTGAGCGTGCTCCGCCACGAACATGGCGACCCGAGTTCGATTCCCGCTCACGGCCAACAACAGAGCTGGTCGTGGACCTCCCCTAGGTCGACTCAACCTCAAATGAGTACCTAATGCAGTGTGTAAACATCGCCATGAAAGAGACGGCCGAGCGTGGTATTGACCACCCACCCCCTTGTGTGCTGTGCCGACCTTTTTAGGTGCTCGCTAACAGTACTTGCCCCAACAGTCTGTGAAGGTTATACGGGGGATATTTGCCTTCATATGGGTGTGCGTGTGTGTGTGAACCCCGCAGGTGCTGAGCTGGATCCACGACACGGGGGAGTTCTACCTCTCCACGCACTCGTGCACTGGGCAGACGCCCGACGAGAGCCGTGCCCTGCTGCAGGAGCACGACAGCTTCTCGTCCTCAGCCAAGGCACGCACACACACGCACGCCCACTGGCACACGTGCGCACACTAGCACACGTACAATAGCACACGTGCACTACCACATACACCCGCGCACGCACTCACGCACATCGGCGTGCGCGTGCTCACATTCGTGGGCATATGCACCGGGCGTGCGTGTAAAACTGCTGCTGCTGCTCGGTGCAGGAGGTGCGTGAGAAGGTGGTGCTGCTGGTGCGGCTAGCAGAGTCTTTCCTGGCCAAGGGGCACGCTCACGCCGTCGACTTCCGCCAGTGGGTCACGGCCGTCGACAAACGCTACCGCGACTTCTCCTGCCGCGCCCACAAGCACCGGGCCGCCTTGGAGGCTGCACTGGGCCTCCCGCCACAGGTGCGGCCTCGTCCGTGTGATCCGCAGCGTCGGCGGAATACACCACGCTTGCCGTTGCTGCTGGGGATGGCTCGGATGCGTCGTCGCTGGCAATGGCCTAATTTGCATAGCTAAATAAATAGGCAGAAAAGATGCCCCCTGTCCCACATCTGTTCCTCCGCATTTTGAAATTAAAGTATTTTTTGTGAAGTATCAGCCATGCTGACTTCCTATATTCCACAACAATGCTCATGATAATTTAATATTGTGTATTATATAGTTTTATATTTAAATATGACCCATACATTACAGAGAAGATCCTTGCCTAACAAACATCTTGAAATTCTCCGGTATTGGTTCGAGCAAGCCTGACTGCTCATGAGATACTGTCAACGCTAATGATTATTCTATGTCATCTACGATGATAACTGTCGACGGAGCGATGGTCGGTCGTAACCCAAACCTGCCCGAGCCATCGTCTAGGCGACTAATCACAAACCAAACAACTTGTGAACCTGATACCGATTTCTGCCCTAACCGTTAATCTTAGTCATGTCCGTTTGTTTCTGTCCGTGTGGCCCTCGGGAACTCGCCGCGTATAGAACGATCACGACCTGCAGCTTGACACAGTCCCATTGGGGTTGGCCGAGTCGGGGGGTAAGCCTGAACCGGCCAATCAGAGCCTGCGGCCAGAGAGCAGCCCAGCATGCCTCAAGGGGCCAGAGGTCAAGCTGCGAGACGCCAGTCACGAGCTCAACGAGGAGAAGAGGAAATCGGCGAGACGGAAAGAGTTGAGTCCCTCGCCACCTCCGCACAATGCTGCAGGGACCCAGGGTGCTCGGCGTTTAACTGAACAGCCGCCTCTTGGGCCGCGAATGATGCGCAGAGCCCTGGTGGGTGGATGTTGAGTGCGAGTGCAGGCAGGGATGAGCACAGGCCCGAAACGTCAAGCGGCCAGCAACATACTGCATCGTTAAAGTTGTAATAGATACACATTTATTTTTACATTTTCTTCAATTGAGCAAGGTTATAAATAGGTACTGAGAAAGGAGACGGTGGGAGGCAATTCCAAAATGAAAGAATACAAAGGAAACCGAAAGGGAAGTGGTGTAATCTGCATTGTGGTGGGGATGAGTGGATGAGTGTGTAAATGAGTGAGTTGTTGTGACCTGCATTGTGGTGGATGAGTGGATGAGTGTGTAAATGAGTGGGTTGTTGTAACCTGCATTGTGGTGGATGAGTGGATGAGTGTGTAAATGAGTGGGTTGTTGTAACCTGCATTGTGGCGGATGAGTGGATGAGTGTGTAAATGAGTGGGTTGTTGTGACCTGCATTGTGGTGGATGAGTGGATGAGTGTGTAAATGAGTGGGTTGTTGTGACCTGCATTGTGGTGGATGAGTGGATGAGTGTGTAAATGAGTGGGTTGTTGTGACCTGCATTGTGGTGGATGAGTGGATGAGTGTGTAAATGAGTGGGTTGTTGTAACCTGCATTGTGGCGGATGAGTGGATGAGTGTGTAAATGAGTGGGTTGTTGTAACCTGCATTGTGGTGGATGATTGGATGAGTGTGTAAATGAGTGGGTTGTTGTGACCTGCATTGTGGCGGATGAGTGGATGAGTGTGTAAATGAGTGGGTTGTTGTAACCTGCATTGTGGCGGATGAGTGGATGAGTGTGTAAATGAGTGGGTTGTTGTGACCTGCAGTGTGGTGGATGAGTGCATGAGTGTGTAAATGAGTGGGTTGTTGTGACCTGCAGTGTGGCGGATGAGTGGATGAGTGTGTAAATGAGTGGGTTGTTGTAACCTGCATTGTGGTGGGGATGATTGGATGAGTGTGTAAATGAGTGGGTTGTTGTGACCTGCATTGTGGCGGATGAGTGGATGAGTGTGTAAATGAGTGGGTTGTTGTAACCTGCATTGTGGTGGATGAGTGGATGAGTGTGTAAATGAGTGGGTTGTTGTAACCTGCATTGTGGTGGATGAGTGGATGAGTGTGTAAATGAGTGGGTTGTTGTGACCTGCATTGTGGCGGATGAGTGGATGAGTGTGTAAATGAGTGGGTTGTTGTGACCTGCATTGTGGCGGATGAGTGGATGAGTGTGTAAATGAGTGGGTTGTTGTAACCTGCATTGTGGCGGATGAGTGGATGAGTGTGTAAATGAGTGGGTTGTTGTAACCTGCATTGTGGTGGATGAGTGGATGAGTGTGTAAATGAGTGGGTTGTTGTGACCTGCATTGTGGCGGATGAGTGGATGAGTGTGTAAATGAGTGGGTTGTTGTGACCTGCATTGTGGCGGATGAGTGGATGAGTGTGTAAATGAGTGGGTTGTTGTAACCTGCAGTGTGGCGGATGAGTGGATGAGTGTGTAAATGAGTGGGTTGTTGTGACCTGCATTGTGGCGGTTAAACAGTGTGGATGAGACGAAGCAGTCCGTCTGATAGACCGATTCCTCATCATGAGTGAAGTTCACAGAAATAGTAACCATGGTAGTAGCTATAGAAGAGTGATAAGGAGGAGACTGGCCGTCAGAGAGTGAGTTACTCGAGTGAATCTTGGACATGACAGCAGTGGCTTCCATCAGCAATTTCTCCACCAGACAGGTCCAAGAACTGATTAGAAGGAAGTCAATAATTGGCGCATTATCTGACATGTTGTCTTCACGATCCAATCTGCTGATGCTGATGTGGTGGTGGCTGCCGGCGTTGCCTTTAGGTTCATCATGGCGGAGCTGCTGCAGACGGAGAAGGCCTACGTGCGAGACCTTCACCAGTGCATCGAGGTGCTGCCCACAGCGTCCACCGCACGCGGTTGCCCGTTTCACCTGCGCTTCCCTCGTTCACTATTAGGTGTCCTCACTGTGAAGCTTTCGTGAGCGTTACTCTCGTTTGGAGCGTTCAGCACAGTCTTGAGAGGAACTGCGTTGCATCATGAAAGCAGTGCGTGGTGGTGGTGGTGGTGGTGTTAGTGTGTTCTGAGGTAGCAGTGGTGATAGTGTGTTGTGATGGTGTTGCGAGGTAGTAGTGTGTTGCGAGGTGGTAGTGGTGGTAGTGTGTTGTGAGGTGGTAGTGGTAGTGTGGTGTGATGGTGTTTCGAGGTAGTGGTGGTAGTGTGTTGTGAGGTGGCAGTGGTGGCAGCAGTGTGTTGTGATATGGTGGTGGTAGCACTGTGTTGTGATATGGTGGTGGTAGCACTGTGTTGTGATGGCGCTGCGTGGTGGTGCAGACGTACCTGTGGGAGATGACGAGCGGCATCGAGGAGATTCCACCGGGAATCGTCAACAAGGAGCAGCTCGTGTTCGGCAACATCCGCGACATCTACGACTTCCACAACAAGTTCGTCCCCCCTCTCCCACACCTCCCTCTGTGTTTGGAGGCCTCTTTACAGCCCTGCAGAGCCAGCGGTGGAAACTCAACATTCCACATGATTAGAACTGCTTCATTAGCACGGTTGGCTACGTACAAAAGAAGTTCAACTTACACACACACATTCCCATTATTCCTTTAGCGAGGGAGAATCTCTCCGTCGGACAACTACTGTTGACCTCCTAAGCAGAGCGGTGCTCTTTTTGTCGAGGGCGCCATGCGTGTGTCTTGTAAAGAAATGGAACGCTGGCAGGCGCGCGTCACGCTGAGGGTGACGGGGTCGTGTCGCTCCCCTCCCCGCAGCATTTTCCTGAAAGAGCTGGAGAAGTACGAGCAGCTGCCGGAGGACGTAGGCCACTGCTTCGTCACCTGGGTGAGGCTGCGCTCTCCTCCTCTCTCTTATCGCCTGCAGCACGCCTGCTTCTCGACACCTTCTCACGCGCCGCTCTCCCTTCCCTCTCTCACGCGCAGGCGGACAGGTTCCAGATGTATGTGGCTTACTGCAAGAACAAGCCCGACTCAAGCCAGCTCATCTTGGAGCACGGGGGCACCTTCTTTGATGTGAGGGTTCCTGTAGTTTGTTGAATTTAGGAAGTGACGGAGCAGAAAGCTCGGTTGCTTCTGCGTGCGTCGGAGCAAAGCTCTAGTCCGCTAATACAAAAGGTTATTACTTTGATTGTTTACCCATGAATCATACGACTGTTTTTCGGGAGGGTATCATAGTTGAAGCCAACAGTTGCTGCGTGTTCAAGTAGTTTTTGGTGTAATTTTTCAAAAATGTTTGCATTTGGTTTGTGACCCTGGCATGCACAAAGGCCTACCTTTTCCAAATGACGTCCCGGTGGCGCTCTCCCCCCGTGTGCGCAGGAGATCCAGCAGAAGCACAGTCTTGCAAACTCCATCTCCTCGCAGCTCATCAAGCCCGTGCAGCGCATCACCAAGTACCAGCTGTTGCTGAAGGTGCAGCCCACATGGCCTCACACGCGTGCAGACAAAGACAGGCGACTGTGTCTCCCCAGTGCTGATGTTTTACACACTGAAACAGCTACTAGGAAATACGTTCATATTTCATCACCGATGTTAGCTGTGAGCGTGGAATCGAACTCGGGTTGCTGCGTTCATAGCACCATGCGCTAACCTCTACACCGACGCTCCCCACACGATTGCTTATTTACGCACGCACACAACAGCAGCAGCAGCAGCAGCAGCCATTAGCCACGAATCAGCATTGACATCACCCCAGGGCTTGCGCCAGGTAGGTGTACTTTTAAGTTATCACATGAAGAGTGGAAGGCTCGCCGCCATGAGGTGACGGGAAAGACCCCGGTGTTATGCGCTGACTGACTTGAAATTGCTTCCACGCGCAGACGCAGATGCGCGTGCACGTGGAGTGGAGGCACCTCCGTGTTCTCACTGCAGGCGCGTGCGTGCCTGTCCCCACCAGGAGCTGCTGACGTGCTGTGAGGAGGGCACGGGCGAGATCAAGGAGGGCCTCGAGGTGATGCTGAGCGTCCCAAAGAAAGCCAATGACGCCATGCATCTCAGCATGTTGGAAGGTAGGCCGCAGAGTCAGTGGACTTACCCTTTTTATTTTTTAGTCATTTGTTCAAGCCAACTTTTGTTCCAGGACATTTGTTTCTTGTGATATTGTTTATATTTGTGCACCGCTTTCAATCTATTTTGTTGTTTTTGCACTGATTTCTGTTTTGTTATTTTTGCTCTGATGTCTGCTTGCTTCATGATCATGCTGTATTGTGTGTTATCGCTTTTGTAATTTTGGTGCCTGGATGGGAATGTGTGTGAATGTGTGTTATTGTATCTTCGTGGGGGGAGCGGTGGTGCAGTGGGTTAGCGCACTGCACTACAAACTCGGCGACTCCAGTTCGATTCCTGCTCACGACCAACATTAGTGCCATATATCTGAACCAGTCGTGAGCCTCCCCTAGGTCGACTCTGCCTTAAATGAGTGCCTGGCGCGGTGTGTAAACATCCGCACTGGGGAGACAAAGGCAGGCCAGGCGTGGTTCTGGTCGCACAACCCCCTCGTGTTCTGTTGGACTTTCATAGGTGCTCACGAACAGCACTTGCCCCCAACAGTCTACCGAGGCGACAAGTGGTCTTTGTGTCTAATATCGGTGTGCCTGCTCGTGTGGGCGGAGTGTGCACGGGTCTGGATGAGAGTGTGGCCGCTCAGGGGGAGCTGCTGCTGCAGGAGACGTTCCAGGTGTGGGACTCGCGTTCTCTGCTGCGCAAGGTCCGGGAGAGGCACCTCTTCCTTTTCGACATGGCCCTGCTCTTCAGCAAGGAGCAGAAGGACTCCTCGGGCAGGAGCAAGTACCTCTACAAGCACAAGATTCCTGTGGGTGACGCACCCCTCTCTGATTCGTGCCGCTTACTTGTATGTATGTATGTTGAACTTGTTTCGCACCGCGTAGCCAACCTTGCTAATCGGAGGGGTCCCTTACCTCCGTGATGTGTGGGCGTCCGTTATCTACAGACATCTGCATCTAATTCCCCCCCCCCCCACTCTTAACTCAACACCTCTCATTTTACTCAAGAAAGACAATGCTCTACGGTCCCACAGGCACAACAGTTTAACCGTCCCTAGAGATCAAACCCGCACAGGCACACCCTCGCTCAGAGCTGCTTCAGCATGGAACCATCTCCCAGACCCACCAACTCGTGCCGCCAGTCCCAGCTGATTTAATTCTGTGATTAAAACTCGCTCACTACTCAACGTCTGCAACCATCACAGAGCGAGTGCATTCTATACAAACCAGCCATGTGTACCACTTAATTCTGTATTCATTGTATGTATGCAAACTGCATAATTTCTAGATTTAAAATAGCTGTATGCATTTCAACATGTTTTTTAAGTATGTGTGAGTGTTTATGTGTGTATGTGTTGAGGTGTAGAACCATGCGGACTCGGAGTTTCTTGAACGGGCTTATGCCGGTTTATTAACACTGTTAATAATCACACTAACTCACACCAGTGGTAGGTGCACACTACACTCGGCCCTTCCCTTGGACCTCGGCTCTACTCTTGTCCCTAGCCTCGGCTATTCCCTTGGGCTTTCCCACCCGAGTCGGGACAGGGGTTGAGCCATCACCGCCCGACCGAGCGAGAGCAGCACCCCACTTCTCCCTAGCCGGCTCTCACGGACTTCCTCGAGCATTACCCTCGGCTATCTCGACGGCTCTCCCACTCGTCGAAACCCGGGACGGGGGTTCAGTCAACTCCGTCCGTTCACGAGCGAGAGAGACCTCTCTTAGCCGCTTCACAGCCCGGGCTCCCACAACGACCCCCCTTACGTCACGGGGTCCCCCTTAAGTGTACCCCCTTACAATACCCGTCACATGATGTCATCCCACTATCCCATGACTCCATGAGGCTACTCCACAACATATGTATGAGTGTGAACTCAGCCAGTGGTAAGTGATGTATAAACTGGTGTATAGTGTTGTGGGGTTGACTGTGGTGTTGCGAACGCGACGACCCAAGTTCGATTCCCGCTCAAGGGCAACACCAGAGCTGGTCCTGGACCTCCCCTAGGTCGACTCAACCTCAAATGAGTACCTGGTGCGGTGTGTAAACATCACCACAGGGGAGACAAAGGTGGCCGGGCGTGGTGCCTTCTCAGCTGCTCACTAGTAGCACTTGCCCCAACAGTCTGTTAAGGATATAAGGGAACTTTGTGTGTGTGTGTTGAACTTCTTTTGCACCACCATCCTAATCGGAGGTGCGGGGGTGTATGAGTGTATACCTGTGTATGTTTGTACGAGTGTCAATTCGTGTTTGCTGTGTGTCAGCCGACACCCTGCACACCCTTGCAAGCGAGGCGTTCCATCTCAAGGGATTATCCGGGTGAATATTGCACTGAATAAAGCGTGCGCGTTTGTGGCTCCCCCTCCCCCCTTCCTCCCTCCTCCCCCCACCCTCCTCCCTTCCTCCATCCTTCTCCTCGCCCCCCCACAGACGTCAGAGTTGGGGGTGTCGGAGCACGTGGAGGGGGACCCCTGTAAGTTCGCGCTGTGGGTCGGCCGCACCCCGACGTCAGACAACCGCCTCGTCATGCGGGTGAGTTCCCTGGCGGCCAAACCACCGCTTGTGTGGAGTCACGAAAGTGGCGGTGGGGGTGGGTTTGTGACGTTCGTTGTGTGGTGGTTATTTTTGTGTCGTGTAGCAACACTCGCAGCCATTACTCTGTTCAATCAAATCACGTCCAAGTTTTTGCTCAAAATGAGCAGTGCTCATCTCCCGTTTACTGCCCTGGACCAGTGGATATTCCATATGTAATAACAGCCATAGAGGGTTCACGTGGGGATTGGCTTGCCGGTCCCGCTTTGTAGCCAATAAGGGTTGAGACAGGGAGCATGGCCCCGGCGTGATCACGGCAGGTCAGCAGGGGTGATTGGCCTGGCCATTCGGGGCCCCAGCTAATGGGGAGCCGGATCAGAGGCGTGGTCCCGGGATTGACAGGGAACCATCGGGAACGGTCAAGGCTGTCCATGGAGGATTGGCTGGGGGGTACCACGTGACGAAGGGATTAAGAGAGAGAGGGAATGATCGAGAGCAGACTGGGGAACGACAAGAGCAGGGTCACGCGCGTACGGGGGCTCTGGGTGCCACGTGCACGGTGGGGACTTGGTGTGAAGTCTGCCCTCTCTCCGTTGTCTGCCAGCAACGGAGAGTGTGTGAGTAAAGTGTAATTGTGGAAGTGGAAATAAAAAGGACTGATTCCGAAGCCGTCTCAAGAAGGATTATTACACATATTTCCATGGCGGCAGTGAGCCTATCCATAGGACAAGCACTGTTCACTTCCCCACAAAGTGGTACTCGTTTTATCTATCCCTGAGGAGTGATTGGCTGAGTAAATCCTTCACCAAAATTGCAAGCCGCTCTACTGATGGCGGTTGTGTGGTGGTTACGTGAAGGTTATGCGCTGGTAGTGGTGGTGGCGGCTGGGGTTGTAGCCTTCCTCTGTCGTGTGGAAATAGCAACTTTTACGAGGGTAAGGTTGCGACTAAAGCCTCATGGACTTTCAAGATCATCTTTTTTCAGGAGGATCCTGCGAAGTTTTGACAGTAAGGAGCTACGATTTCTGTGTTTCACTCGATCTTTAACGTCCACTGTGAAGCAGATGGCTCGTCGTATTCTACGGTTATTACACAGGCCGCACTTGTCAACGAGGGCAGCCCTCCAGATTTAAACCACAACCTCTGCAACAAGCGGCGAGCACGACACCGCTGTGCCGTGTCACCGCCGTTGTGCGGTAGATGGGTGGTGGCGGTGGTGGCAGTGGTGTTGTGCGAAGCTAATTGGTTGCGTGCGCGTACAGGCGTCCAATCTGGACACGAAGCAGGAGTGGGTGAAGCGCATCCACGAGGCGATCCAGGAACGCACGTTGCACCTGAAGGGGCCGCTCAAAGAGCCCATCCAGGTGCCACGTACTCCTGGGGCCAAGCACCGCTCCAGGTGAGGCGATGTGCAACGGTTGTATTTAGATTTGAGGTTTACACAGCCTTGGTTAACAGTCACTCGACTCTCTTCGAGTGCAACTGCACGCGTGACCTGGTTGCAGGGCATTTCGTAAGCCCTCCTTCCACCTGGTCTCCGTTGTCCACAAAGGGAAATGGTGAATTAGGAGTGGGAATGTAACGTGATGGTGAATGTTTACCGGTGAGTACAGATGCTGTGATGCTCACAGATTGCCATTCTGTACCAACCGCTTGCTGGAGGCCGGGCGGGTGGTGCAGCAGCAGCAGCAAACACAGCAACACCAAAAGCAGCAGGATGGACAGCAGTAGCCGCAGATTGTACAGTGGCAACAGCAGCAGCTGCACCAGCTGCACATGCTGCACATGTGGCACAGGCTGCACTTGCAGCCAAGGCTACACGTGCTGTACAGGCTGTACATGCTGCACGTGCTGCACATGCTGTGCTCACTGAGCATGCTGCACCTGCTGCGAGTGCTGTGCCGGGCTCGGTGCTGTGCTCCCTGTGCTCTGTGTGATGCGATTTTCTCTGTGCTGGGTGCAGGGAAGGTGGAGAGGACGCAGACAGCCTCGGAGAGAGCAGCAGCCAGCCAGACACCGCCTCTCTCACGTCCCGCAACTCCCAGCTCACCGTGGACAGCGACCGGGTACTACTGCCTCATCGACAAATCACCGCCGCTTTTACCGGCCAAACACACGCAACACCAACCCACCACTCATCAACCACTCGCCAACCACCTCCACCATCCACATCACTAACCAGTCACCGACACTCACCAACTACTCACCAACCACATCACTCACCAGCCACCCACACGCAGCATGACACACCACCCCAGACTGCTCCAGTCAACAACCACTCGCACCCTTCAAACCTTTCACAGCACTCACCAACCACCAACACCACACATGAACTAGCTGCACTCACACATGCGTACGTGTGCACACACATTCACGCAAGCCTCGCGAAGCCGGAGCCCTGTCGATTCTGTCCGGTAACTTCACTTGCAGCTGTATTTGACGCACATCCGTTTACCTGCTGTCCCCCTGCCAGCTGTCGGGTGGCTGCGAGATGACGGTGGCATCGCAGGACTTCTCTGCGGCCAGCTCGGGGGAGCTGAGCCTGCGCAAGGGCCAGGTGGTGGAGGTGCTGGAACGAGGACGCGAACGTGCAGACTGGTGCCTGGTGCGTGCCGGCGAGGGCAGCACGTCATCCGAGGGCCTCGTGCCCTGCGCCGCGCTGAGCCTGCCACCCTCGCGTAGCAGCCTCGACATGGACGGCCTCTCCTCCTCCGGCAAGGGCGGTGGGTTCCCGCCGATAGAAACCATGTTTATCTCAAATGTGTAAATGACGAACTCGCCCATCCCGATGGGCATATTAATGCAGGCTGCAAACGCACAAAAGGTGTACATTGTTTGCACGCAAAAAAGTGGCCTTCTCCAGGCCACATTTTGTGGCCTTATCTAGAACACATTTTCTCATCTTTTTGAGTTTGTAAATGACAAAGTAGGCACGTTCCGTTCTTTTTAGCTGTTGGTTTGGTTAAGGCTGAGTGCTTTTCTACATGCAATGCTGCACACCTTCTTGTTGTCGTGCGGCTGGTGGTCAAGCCAGACAACCACATCAGGAGCAGCGGAGTAGTGTATCACTGTGTTATGTCTCCTTCATATTTGTGGTTCGGGCATTGCGTCATTATATGTTGTTGTATGGTCTGTTCTGGATGACCACAGTCGTACACCGGAGAGTTTTTAATTTTCCATTGGTGCATCAGGTTTAGGGTGGACCATGAGCTTTGTAGAATATCAAATCCAAGGATTGTCTGCGTTGGTTCTTTCACAAGGTGTTTGCTTGTGAATTCTTTTGAACTCCAATTATCTATCCAAGCTTCATTGGGGTTGAATTCGCATTGTTGAAGGTTAAGCGCATGGTTATTGAGGTCCTGATGAATGGGAAGGCGACTGTTTTCTTCGATTTGCAGGACTTCCTGGAGTGTTGCAGCATTGTGATGGATGGGTGGGGGAGAGATGTGTGATAGCACGGACAGCCCACGGTGTTGGGGTTGACTTGAGGCTTCCAGTGGTACATGGCATTGCAGTGTTTAGTTGGACATCAACAAGTCGAGTGTGGCTACTTCTGGTCCATACCGGTGCACAGTACTCGGCTACAGAGTACACAAGGGACATCGTTAATGTTCGTAGCACTTATGCTGATGCTCCCCAGTTTGTGCTTGCGAGTTTCTGGACCAGGTTGACCCGTGTTTTGGTCTTGGCAGCTACCTTTTTAAGGTGGTCATGGAAGGTTCGCGTATGGTCCAGCTTCACTCCAAGTTAGTTTGAAGTGGGGTCGTGTCGCACAGTGTTGCCGCAGAAGGTCAGTAACTTTTAGAGTGTGCTTGGTGCTCCTATTATCAAGACGTAATGCAGTGACTGTTATTTTGTGGGGACTTTGCTTTGCTTCAGCCTCCCATTTCCAAAAATATTCCCCCATGGTGTTTGGTTCAGAGTAGATTCCATGTCATTTAAAGTGGGTGCTTGGCTTGCCAGGGCAAGGTAATCCGCATTAACAAATTGATGTGACCCGGTTGGTGGCAATTTCTCTCATAGAGACATTGAAGAGCATTGGCGCGGGTACCGAATCTTGTGGTAATCCACAGTTGAGGAACCGGAGTGAGCTGGCTTTGTCACCTACATAGACATGCAGTCGCCTATTGCTCAGCATTTTCCATATTAGGCATATTGTTTGAGGCAAGGAATGGTCCTTGCGAGCTTCAACATCAAGCCCTTGATCCAGACTGTGCCATAGGCCGATGACAAGTCCACAAAGACTGCACCAGTCTTGGATTTCTTCTTAAATCCGACCTTATTGTGCATCGCCAAAACTTGGTCACAGGAGCTACGTCCAGGCCGGAATCCTGCTTGTTCTTCAGGGATCACTGACTCGACAAGGGGGATAATTCTCCAGAGGATGATGGATTCCACGAGTTTCTAGGTCGTGCACAGGAGTGATATCGGCCTATAGCTTCCCGCGTTATTGGTTGGCTTGCCCGGTTTGGGTTTTGCAATGACCATTGCCTCCTGCCATGCTATTGAGATGCATCTGGTTTTCATGGTTTTGGTGTACAGGTTTGCTAGCCATCGGGTGTCCATGAGGACTGTAGTGATAGAGGAATTCTGGGGGGATACCATGTCTGCCAGCAGCCTTACCTTTCTTCATTTCAGCCAGACCCTTCCCTCACTTCCTCTGCTGATGGCAGTGGGGTCTTGTGAAGAAATTGAGGCCAATATCTGGTGTAATTTGCGATAGATCTCTCGCTTGATGTTCATATCGAGTGGTCCTTTTGTGTTCTTCACTAGTTTGGAGGCTATAGAGTTGGGCAGGACTCTTGCGGTCCGGTATTCTGTTGGGTTAGCAGTACCCAGATGTCGTAGTAGGGCCCAGGCACGGCGGCTGGAGTTTGTGAAGTCCAGGGCCTTCAACGCACTCAATTCACCGCTGACGTCTGGCTGAGTCTAAAGACTCTAACAACCTGTGGGCTGCCCGACTGGTTGTACTGTCGGAGCAGGTCCTGAGTCTCTTTTGTCTAGCAGGTAGTGGATTTTTTCCGGAAGCCTCGGGGAATGCTCTTCTTAGCAGCTGCAGTAAGGAGGCCAACAAAACGGTGATAACATTCCGGTGTCACGGCAATTCTACTCGCCACTCTTTCTATGACCTCCTTGTCGTGGTCCCAGTCAGCTTTGGCCAGGTTCCATATTGATAATCGTTTTGACACAATCGCGGGGATTTCGATGCCGATGTGGGTGATGATAGGTCTCTGTTGACTTTTGGGGAAGCTTGGGAGTATGAGTGAAGTGTGCTCCCACTTTGATATTTGGAAACGATGGTGAGTGCTGGGTTGTAATCACGTTGCCAGTGAGCAGAGTGCATGGGATAGAAAACCAAGTGCAGATCTTCGGCAGGCATCTAGTCAGTGAGGTCTTCGCCGTCAGCCTGATCTACTGCATAGCCCAATATAGTATGGTGGCTGTTAAAGTCACCAACGTATAGGGCTAGGATTGGTGCACTTGGGTGCACTGCCTTTTAGCCATTTTTTATAATTGGCTTTTACACATTGCAGTCCCCCTATCTTCATTCTGGTGGTGTAGGTGGCTTCTTTTTTAATTGGTGAGAAGGCGTAGAACTCTTTGATGTGTTCTTCACATATATGGCCAAGCCATATTTCTGGTGGTAATGGCTCGTCGTGAGGTATCCTGGGATGTGATAGGAACTGCCATGTAGGACATCCAAGACGTGGATCTTTTGGAGTGTCAGCACATCAATGTTACACGTTTTCATTACGTTCAAGAGATACTCGCACTTTGCCGGGAGAGTCTCTCAATGTTCGTTTGGAGGCTCCTTGTCCCAGGACCTATCTGGCGCGTATTGTTTGGCCCTGAAGAGGGGCCATTGGCGTGGCTCGTGTTGTTGTTCTGGAGACGAGGAGATCGATGTTCAGTCGCCACTTTGATGGCATTCGTCATGAGTACTCACTTAACAGCGTGGGCCGCGTGAAGGCTGCCATCTTCCACCCCTGCTGCACACCTGCGTGTCTTGTTACAAACCACATTTGTTTGTAAACAAGGAGAGCAATTGCTGTCTCTTAACACGTTTCAGTTGATTTTGTTTGTCCAGGTGAGAATTCGAGAGACCATAAGAGATTCTCATTTTCCTAGAGGGAGCTAGGGTCACCAAAATGAGAAAAGCAACAACATGAAAACTTGAGTACTACAATAAATCAGATGAAAAGCAACCACGTTAAAGAAGACATCGAAAACGGTGCACAAAAATGATTAATAACACATATACAGTTGTAATATTAACACGTATCATAAATTGAGTCAGGGTATTATGGAAACTTGGTAAAGAAACATTGACAGGGAATTCTAGAGTGGAGCGGTTCGAGAGAGGAAGCAGAGAGAGAAGTGTCGTCACCTGTAGTGTTGTGGTGGTTGTTGTGACCTGCAGTGTTGTGGTGGTTGTTGTGACCTGCAGTGTTGTGGTGGTGGTTGTGACCTGCAGTGTGGTGGTGGTGGCTGTGACCTGCAGTGTGGTGGTTGTTGTGACCTGCAGTGTTGTGGTGGTGGCTGTGACCTGCAGTGTGGTGGTGGTTGTTGTGACCTGCAGTGTTGTGGTGGTTGTTGTGACCTGTAGTGTGGTGGTGGTGGCTGTGACCTGCAGTGTTGTGGTGGTTGTTGTGACCTGTAGTGTGGTGGTGGTGGCTGTGACCTGCAGTGTTGTGGTGGTTGTTGTGACCTGCAGTGTTGTGGTGGTGGCTGTGACCTGCAGTGTGGTGGTGGTTGTTGTGACCTGTAGTGTGGTGGTGGT
The DNA here is from genome assembly GCF_964198595.1 of Lampetra fluviatilis. NCBI lineage: Eukaryota > Metazoa > Chordata > Hyperoartia > Petromyzontiformes > Petromyzontidae > Lampetra > Lampetra fluviatilis. The sequence continues at coordinate 774,123 of NC_136284.1, read as the reverse complement.
GGCTGTGACCTGCAGTGTTGTGGTGGTTGTTGTGACCTGCAGTGTTGTGGTGGTTGCTGTGACCTGCAGTGTTGTGGTGTTGGCTGTGACCTGCAGTGTTGTGGTGGTTGTTGTGACCTGCAGTGTTGTGGTGGTTGTTGTGACCTGCAGTGTTGTGGTGGTTGTTGTGACCTGCAGTGTTGTGGTGGTGGCTGTGACCTGCAGTGTTGTGGTGGTTGTTGTGACCTGCAGTGTTGTGGTGGTTGTTGTGACCTGCAGTGTTGTGGTGTTGGCTGTGACCTGCAGTGTTGTGGTGGTTGTTGTGACCTGCAGTGTTGTGGTGTTGGCTGTGACCTGCAGTGTTGTGGTGTTGGCTGTGACCTGCAGTGTTGTGGTGGTTGCTGTGACCTGTAGTGTTGTGGTGGTTGTTGTGACCTGCAGTGTTGTGGTGGTTGTTGTGACCTGCAGTGTTGTGGTGTTGGCTGTGACCTGCAGTGTGGTGGTGGTGGTGGCTGTGACCTGCAGTGTTGTGGTGGTGGCTGTGACCTGCAGTGTGGTGGTGGTGGTGGTTGTTGTGACCTGCAGTGTTGTGGTGGTTGTTGTGACCTGCATTGTTGTGGTGGTGGCTGTGACCTGCAGTGTCGTGGTGGTGGCTGTGACCTGCAGTGTGGTGGTGGTGGTGGTGGTGGTTGTTGTGACCTGCAGTGTGGTGGTGGTTGTATGTGACCTGCAGTGTGGTGGTGGTTGCTGTGACCTGCAGTGTGGTGGTGGCTGCTGTGACCTGCAGTGTTGTGGTGGTTGCTGTGACCTGCAGTGTTGTGGTGGTTGTTGTGACCTGCAGTGTTGTGGTGGTTGTTGTGACCTGTAGTGTGGTGGTGGCTGTGACCTGCAGTGTGGTGGTGGTTGCTGTGACCTGCAGTGTGGTGGTGGTTGCTGTGACCTGCAGTGTTGTGGTGGTTGCTGTGACCTGCAGTGTTGTGGTGGTTGTTGTGACCTGCAGTGTGGTGGTGGCTGTGACCTGCAGTGTTGTGGTGGTTGCTGTGACCTGCAGTGTTGTGGTGGTTGTTGTGACCTGCAGTGTTGTGGTGGCTGTGACCTGCAGTGTGGTGGTGGTTGTTGTGACCTGCAGTGTTGTGGTGGTGACTGTGACCTGCAGTGTTGTGGTGGTTGTTGTGACCTGCAGTGTTGTGGTGGTTGTTGTGACCTGCAGTGTTGTGGTGGTTGCTGTGACCTGCAGTGTTGTGGTGGTTGTTGTGACCTGCAGTGTGGTGGTGGCTGTGACCTGCAGTGTTGTGGTGGTTGTTGTGACCTGCAGTGTTGTGGTGGTTGTTGTGACCTGCAGTGTGGTGGTGGCTGTGACCTGCAGTGTTGTGGTGGTTGTTGTGACCTGCAGTGTGGTGGTGGCTGTGACCTGCAGTGTTGTGGTGGTTGTTGTGACCTGCAGTGTGGTGGTGGTGGTGGTTGTTGTGACCTGCAGTGTGGTGGTGGTTGTTGTGACCTGCAGTGTGGTGGTGGTTGTTGTGACCTGCAGTGTTGTGGTGGTTGCTGTGACCTGTAATGTTGTGGTGGTTGTTGTGACCTGCAGTTTTGTGGTGGTTGTTGTGACCTGTAGTGTTGTGGTGGTTGTTGTGACCTGCAGTGTGGTGGTGGTGGTTGTTGTGACCTGCAGTGTTGTGGTGGTGGCTGTGACCTGCAGTGTTGTGGTGGTGGCTGTGACCTGCAGTGTTGTGGTGGTTGTTGTGACCTGCAGTGTGGTGGTGGTGGTTGTTGTGACCTGCAGTGTGGTGGTGGTGGCTGTGACCTGCAGTGTTGTGGTGGTTGTTGTGACCTGCAGTGTGGTGGTGGTTGTTGTGACCTGCAGTGTGGTGGTGGTTGTTGTGACCTGCAGTGTGGTAGTGGTTGTTGTGACCTGCAGTGTGGTGGTGGTTGTTGTGACCTGCAGTGTGGTGGTGGTTGTTGTGACCTGCAGTGTGGTGGTGGTGGTTATTGTGACCTGCAGTGTGGTGGTGGTTGTTGTGACCTGCAGTGTTGTGGTGGTTGCTGTGACCTGCAGTGTGGTGGTGGTTGTTGTGACCTGCAGTGTGGTGGTGGTTGTTGTGACCGGCAGTGTTGTGGTGGTTGCTGTGACCTGCAGTGTTGTGGTGGTTTTTGTGACCTGCAGTGTTGTGGTGGTTGCTGTGACCTGCAGTGTTGTGGTGGTTGCTGTGACCTGTAGTGTTGTGGTGGTTGTTGTGACCTGCAGTGTTGTGGTGGTTGTTGTGACCTGCAGTGTTGTGGTGGTTGTTGTGACCTGCAGTGTGGTGGTGGTTGTTGTGACCTGCAGTGTGGTGGTGGTTGTTGTGACCTGCAGTATTGTGGTGGTTGTTGTGACCTGCAGTGTGATGGTGGTGGTTGTTGTGACCTGCAGTGTTGTGGTAGTTGTTGTGACCTGCAGTGTTGCTGTGGTTGTTGTGACCTGTAGTGTTGTGGTGGTTGCTGTGACCTGCAGTGTGGTGATGGTTGCTGTTATCTGCAGTGTGGTGGTGGCTGCTTCGACCTACAGTGTAGAGGTTTAACAAGTTGTATATTCTGCACTTCAGCAGGGAAAATACTTACCCGAGCCTAAAGGTCACCATCTTCATCTGCAGAGGAGTTTGTGACCGTGTAATGCCCATAGTGTGGTTATGCAGGGGACTCTACGAAGGCATTGTCTGTCAACTCTTTGTCCGGAGCGGTGACATGGCCCAGAGTTAGCGCGCTCGCCATTTGTTGCAGTTGTTTATGGTTCGAATCGAGCAGCCGTGCGTGATTAATACTGCAGGTACATTAACTGTAAAAACACGTGCCCTCTGTTTCACAGTGGACGTTCAACATCCCATGACGTCCATCGCAATATTTAGGACCATTGTGTGTCAGTGTTGCGGATCATAATGTTTTTTTTTATTACCTGCCTCTTACTCAAATTATTCAGAGCAATCATTGCCCCCAACGTAGAAGACTTGGCAGGACCCTCCTGAAAAAAGAGTCACGAGACTCAGTGAGGCTTTCTTCTGTAAACAAGAATAATGGCAATGAATAAATAAAATAGCACGAGCTCTCACTCTTACGAGGATCTGGTCCCTGCTGGGCAGAGCCGTCACCCTATCTGAGCGGCGGCAGCGTGTTGCCTGCCTCGTGGATGGGCGAGATGGAGCGCCCGGTGCAGGAGGAGAGATTAGGGGGGGCGGGGGGGGCCGTGTGGTGGCGCTCGTGGACCTGTGCCAGCCCTGACACCGCCCCCCCCCCCTGGTGAGTGGGCTGGAGGGGCGGGGGAACTGCAGGAGGGGTGAGCTTGCTTGGATGAGCGCTCGAGGTTCCCAGGGTCCGCCTCCTCTTTCACTCTGCTATCGCCTCCTAGCACTGTGGCTGTTCACTTGACCTGTTGATTCTGCCACCCGTGTTGAGCACTCGAGTATGTCAGTCTCACCACACTGCGTTCAACCAGCACGCCGCATTTGAAAATACTCACCCACTCGCTCGCCAACACTGCAGCTCACAATGCTTTTCTCTGCTTCTTCCCTCGCACTACCACTTTGTAATTCCCTCCCATCGTGTGTTTTTCCAAAGCAATTTCAGGCGCGTCTCGCTTAACGAGCAAGATACGATCAGCCAAAATAGCTCATTAAGCGAAAACGATGCTCGTATTCCCATTGACTCCCGTGTTAAGAGCTGAGTTATTTTCAGCCCCAAATGTAACACTTACCGCACATGAAGAAACACACGTTGCTTGCAGGTGCCTGCCCTAAGTGTGCAGTTAATTAGCGGCAAGACAAAAGACAAAGATCTCTATATAGCCTTAACAGACTGTTGGGGCAAGTGCTGTTAGCGAGCACCTAGGAAGGCTGGCATGGTACACCAGGGGGTGGGTTGCCAGCACCATACCCGACCGCCTTTGTCTCCCTAACAGCACTTTCCCCAACAGTGTATTAAGGCTATAAGGAGGATCTTTGTCTTTGTTTTGATATCATTAAGTCATTAAACCTCTTGCCAGTCCACGTTTTGTCACTTTGCATGGTTAAAAAATGCACCTCGCCTGGAACGAGAGCCTGTGGTGATCTCACGGCCACTTAGTGTTGAATGGCGGCTGTTGTTGCGTATAGTGCGTGTGTGCGTGTGTGCGTGTGTGTTTAATACCCTGGAGTTATTAAGTCACTGACTGATAAACAATGATCATTATATTGCGTGTCTGGTCAAGCCATTAACAGTGGCTACCGCCAAAACATTATGTGTCTCTGATCCAACACCAAGACCGCTTTGTGGTAATACAATTAAAGCATTATCGTGGCCTCGTTATCGAGGTTTTGCCATTTGTATCAATTGTCAGACCTCGCCATCAGGATACAGACTGCGGGTAAGGAATTAGGTAACATAACATGTGGACTCCTAAAAAGCCACTCCAACACTGAAGACACTTTTAATCTAAGTGTTTGAACAACGTCAGTGTATCAACCAGTATCTCAGGATAACATTCTGCGCTACGCTTGTTACGAAGCGCACGATACAGGAGAGAAAAACAAAACGCCTGCCCAACACGAATGAACGCAATGTGACTGAGCCCTGCCAGCCAGGCCAGATCTCCGCCTCCTCTACGTGAAATACCTTGTGTGTGTAAACCAGTGATGTCTTAGTGAGCCACCAGTGTCTCTCTCTCTGATGCACAAGGACCACAATCACCTATTAAGGCTGCACCCGGCCGCTTGCACCCGGCCACTTGCCCCCAGTGCTGTGTTGATGGACGGCCGTCGCGCTCCCAGTGTCACACACGGAGATTCCTTGGTGACACTCGGTTAAACATCACACACCCTTGATGGTGACCCCACCAGGGTCACCTTGCGCTGGACATGCGAGTCTTGACAAGGAGCATTTTTGCTCAAAAGCAGCGAGTTAATACTTATTGGGTGGGGTTCGAAGCTGTGTGCAATTACCAGCTCAATACAAGAGCAGGGGAGGGCCTCTAGACCCAAGCATTGTCAACAACAACAACGCACTTAATGTAGGGTGCGTTCAGCTCAAAGCGTGCAGAAGAGCACCCGCTAGACAGTGAGTTGTATAAACTCGTATTCCATAAAGCAAAGTTTACGTCTGAGCACAGTCCTGTTGGCAAGCCTTGCCTTCTGCAGTAGCTCGACAAAGTCCTATGTTATGAGCAAAGCAATCGGAGTCTGATGCAGAAGCTGAGTTTGTGGATTCCGAGTCAATGTTTACAAATTGGTTTTTCGACTTTAACCCCCCAGAATATTGAGTTAACAGGAAGGGGATTTCTCCCATCGCCTGATGAGGCTGGCTGTTGTAATTACTGGCAGAACGTCAAACTCGAATTGTAAATGTTGTGGGTTTACTCTCCCAACACACTGGTGTGCTGAACTAGTAATGAACGTGACACACCTTACTAATTGTATTATTCTATCTGCCCTGATCCCGAAAAATAGGCATTTGTAATTACTTCCAGGATGCTGTTGTAGCCTTTGGGAATTTCATTGCAGGATTGTAAAACACAGCTGCCATCAAGTCTCGGGGTCACCCCCCTCTCTTCACGCCTTATGACCCAAGCATGTGGACGACAAGTCGTTATCTCCACCTCTCCACGCATGGTTGAAAGAGCTGTTGCCACCAAGTCTGTGGTCACTCCCTTCCGTTAATTACCATGGGCCTGTTGATTAGGCTGTCATTGTCTCTCCCCTTCTCCAGGACAAGGAATTCTTGATTTTGCCGTGACTCCATGTCGCTCTTTGAGATTGTAATGCACGGTTAAAAAGGTAGTTGCCAACAAGTCTGTGGCCACTCCTTACTATTTGTATTCTTATTTTTATTTCACCACGTGAGGCCCGCTGAGCTGTATTATGCCTCTTTTTCAGAGGCCACAAAGCCACAAATGATAGCTCAACTAAGTGGCTTATTGTGTGGAAATTTTTAGCAGCGAAATGTTCTAAAATAATATTTCTGAACGAGCGCATAGGTGGTTACACAGAGATGATGATCCTGAAAGTTAATCTTCACATGTATCTACTTAAAATGCTTTCGTGAGCAACCTTTGGATTTATAAACATTTCTGGAAAAGCCGCATGTACAACATCATTGTGTGTCAACACCCGTTTATGATGTTGGCCAAATATCGCAATAGAGCACAGAGCTTGGGTAATTGTTGGCGCCGGCTCTGGCTGCCGTGGGTTCACCGCGCGCCTTAGTGACAAAACTGCGCGCATTACAATCTCTACAGTGTTTTGAGATGCAATGAGCGTGAGTGATGCTGTACACTTTTTTGTCGCTATTTTTATTTTAGCAGGTAAGGCCCACTGAGCTATATAGGTATTTTTCAGAAACAATGTGGCTATCACGAATGATAGTTCAATAAAGTGGCTTATTATCTCGTGGAGGGAAAAACAGGAGGCACCAGAGAAAAATCCACGCGACCATGGGGAGAACATGCCAACTCCAAATATACAGGAGTCAGGTTCAGGATTGAACCCACAGCCTCCTGTATACCAGGCGAGGTAGTTAACATCTTGCCATCTTTATATTGTTCTTGATTGCTATTATTACTATTATTCTGCTGCCCTTGGTTTTCCTGCACTGTGTGGCTACTGGGTATTGGAAAGAGCATCTTTAAAGAGACTCGATTTTCTTCAGGGCATGAGGATGATCGAATAATCGACTCTCACCCAGGGGCTCGGAGAAACAACTTCTTCCCCCGACTCACTGCCTGCCCTGCTGGTGCGCCCCAATACTAAACGAGGCCCTTTCATGATTAACCTCATAGTTGCACTACTCAAAGTGCCTATGCATCCATACCGACAGCCCGCATCACCCGGCAGTCTGCTTATTGCACACAACTTGGGTGAACAATTGAGGTCAGAGCTATAGCGTATCAGCACCTGCGGCTTACTGCTGCATGGGTTAAACTTAGTACCACTTTGTGTGCAAGTCTACTGATGCACTTTATACAATGTTATTGCTTTTATTAATTTGGTGACCCTGGTCACACTGCAGTTAAACTGAATAAAAAATTAACCCGTAAAAACAAAGTTTTTCACTATAAATCCTTTATATGCGTGGCGGCTAGAGTCCTCTCGTCCTCTGGCTTGAGATGGCTGCCACCTATGGGTCAGATGATTGTCTGCCAGCATTAAGCAATTGGTAATTAAATATTTTTAAAAAATTCCCTAAACAGTGTAAAATTTAGGAAAAAATGTTTCACGAAAATTAATTGTCACGCACAACGAGTCTGTGTGGAAAATGTCAGCTCGATTGGATCACGGGAAGTGTGTTAAAAAACGACCGAAAGATTTGCACGGTCGTAAGCAAGCACGCAAGCACGCAAGCAAGCAAGAAAACTTAATATAAAGGATTTAACAAGTATAACCCGTAAAAACAAAAATTTTCACTATAAATCCTTTATATGCGTGGCGGCTAGAGTTCTCTCGTCCTCTGGCTTGAGATGGCTGCCACCTATGGGTCAGATGATTGCATGGCACCATTAAGCAGTTGGTAATTAAATATAATATTTTTGTCCTAAAAAGTGTAAAATTTTGGGAAAAAAATTTCACGAACATTAATTGTCACGCATAACGAGTCTGTGTGGAAAATGTCAGCTCGATTGGATCACGGGAAGTGGGTTAAAAAACGGCCGAAAGATTTGCACGGTCGTAAGCAAGCAAGCAAGCGCACAAGTGAACTTAATATAAAGGATTTAAAAATGAACCTGACCAGACAATAAACGAACGGCTCACAATCAGGAGGTTCAGAGTTCAAAACCTGGTTGGGGGTTGGCTCAGCCAATCATCCCTCAATGGTCGATAAAATAGGTACCAACAGTGGTTGTTGTAGGGATAGACTCGCTCCCACAATAGGAATAAGGAATTTCCACACTGGCTCTGCAGGACTGTAAACGGGAGAAGACCCTCCATTTCACTATGACTTTTTGACTTTGCTTAAAGCCCAGGGTGATTGCGGCAGACAGGCCTTGCCACTCGCAGCCGATAACGTTTATGATATCTTGAGTGTGTGGCGGGGGGTGGGGGCTCCCAGCGGGGCTGTCGGCGATGGGGACACCCGAGGCTGCCCCTTGTCCACGGTGCGCACGGTCGAGGTCGAACGATCGGCCCAGCCGCCAACCTTTGTCCTGCGCTGCCGCCACCACTACGCTCATGTGACTCGTGCCCTTGGTGGCGTGCGGGTACAAAGACCACGATGGCACTCCACGCGCGCATGTGCAATTGGGCCAGGAGGGGGGTGGGGGGGGGGCACAGCCACAGGAAGCCCAGCCAGTGCTTCATGGACTGCAGCACCGCAGTCCATAAAATGCTTACACGCACGGTCGCGTTCTCCTTAGTTGGCACACTTCATCGTGTATATTGGGCCACTTTTTCTGCATTCTAGAGCTGTTCTGCGAACCTGCATCAGTAGGGCAATGTGGATGATTTGAGGTGGCGCTGCCTGGATCCGGTCGCTTATAGCCGTTCCGCGCTCGCTCTCCTGGTTCCGGTATAGCGATTCGGTCTCGGCTCGGTCCGTTCACCCGAAGCCAGCAAGCCCTTACCCTACCCACCCCCCCAGACCCAGGGGAGTCGCACGTGGGCTGGGATTAAGTGCCCCCTCCCATCGCCGCCCTCTGTCCCCCCCCGCATCCCCATGTGCACGCATGACAGCACATGGGCGTGCAGCTGATCACTCGGCAGAACCAGTCCGTCTGGCGTGGCGGCGTGTTGATCATGTCTGGCAGCCCAGAGACGTTGGCTTGCATAGGTGAACGTACCACAACGTGGAGGCAGGGCGAGCGCGCGATGGCACAGGAATGAAGGAGGAGGCAGTGCGCTGGCTCGGGTCACTCATCAGAGACGCAGGGCAACTGCGCGCACAGCACTGGATACAAGCGTTCACTCTAAATGCCGATTAAGGAACCGGTGGCAGTGGAGGTCGCTGGGCGAACGGAAGGTCGGGCCTCACCGCGGGGAGCGGGAAGCGTCGGGGTGGCGGCACGACAGCCGGATGAGATAGAGTGGCGCCGGTAGGATCCCTCCGTGGCTAACGTGAACCCCCCCTGCCCTCACCCAGTGCGATGCTTGATCGCATCTGCCGGATTTGGTTCGCATTGTCGCAGCTGTCTGTGAGGGTACAATTTGGAGTAAGTGGATTAGCGAATGCATGGAGAAGGGAGAGGACCGGCAGGGCTCGGCACTGAGGGCGCTGCTCTCACGGCTCCACTGCTTCTTCTGCGGCTGCTGGCGCCCAGGTGAGTGGCCGGCGCACCTCTCTGTCCCAAATTACTGTGCTGCCCGTGGTCATTGTTGTTGGAATGAATTTTAAATTTGGTTCAGTTTGCAATGTAATATTTCCCGCAGCATTACTGCAGCTTTTGTCGCGACGGTGACCCAGGGCACTCTTGCAAATGAGACTGTCCTGGACTCTTGAGGTGTCGCCCCGTTAAACTAAATAAATGAACTTTAACGTGAATAGGTGGCCCAGCGGTCAAGCGGGCGGCTCGCAGTCGTGAGGTTACGAGTTCAAATCCTGTTTAGGGGTTGACTCAGCCCATCATCCCTCCCTCAGGGGTCGATAAAATGAGGACTACTTTGTGGTGGAGTCAACTGCAAGTGGTTGTCCTATGGATAGACTTGCCCCTGTCATGGTAATGAGGAATTTCCTCCTGGCCCAGAGCTGTGAACAGGAGGTGAGTACCGCCCCATTGTTCATTTTAGCACAAAACACTTTGACTTTTTACCTTTGTTTTCACTTTAACTTGGCTGTGCATGTTGGCCAGGAGTCCTCATGCCAAACAGATTCGCTCTCCACGGCCACCCGAGCCGCGTCATTGTTCGCACGGCCCCATCACTCGTTACTGTGTGGCGCCATATCCCCGTGGCCGTGTAAACCTAGCCGGCCCCACCGCCATGCATTCCACCTGATGATTTTGTAAATCTCTCATTCCATGAGCTGCCCGGTCTCACTCACAAAAGAGATGTCACATTGCAGCGGGGTTGTGCTTCATTTTACATCAAGGAATTGATCGATCGGTTGACCGGTGCTGCCGGTTAAGGCGGCAGGGATGAGTGACATTTATAGCGGAGGGGTGGTTGAGCAGTGTGGCGGTGGTGAAGTGGGGTGGTTGTTGTTGCTGCGCTGGAATGGTTGGTGGTTGTGCGGTGGTTGTTGCGGTTGGTGTCACGGTACGGTGGTACTGTGTCCCTGCCACTTTATCTGCATGTGTTTTGTGTTCACCTTATCGGTGTTTAGCTGATAATAACAGATGCTTACAGTGCACACAGTGCACACACATGCTGGTGGTGCTGTAACCTCTATCTGGAAGGAACTCGTGTCCCTATTAAACCGTAAACGATAAATATTGCCAAATGAACAACCAAGCGTGTAAATTCACACTTCGTAAAAGTGCGTTGTCAGGAACTATTATTGATACGGTCCTCACTATTTCTTGTTATTTATATTTTTGCAGAAGGCAGCGTACCCTACGTTCTAAAGTCAGACACACCACAATTGCCAAGCGAACGGTTTTCCCCCCCTTGATCGTTTGTTCCTTGGTCGTCGCAGCTCTCCGCGCCGCGGTGACCGATGCAGAATGTACGCGCGACGGAGCGCTTCATGTGCCAATACCTGTGCTTGGGTTTTGAGTGGTGCTGGTATCTTATTAATCGCTGCGTTCGTAGCAGATGCTGTCGACGCAGCCCTCCTGCTATAAGGAAACGTGTGCAGAGCTATTCGAGGCTCTGTGGCTTTGCGACACGTCGGAATGCCGCGTAGGTTTTGTCCACAACTGTATTATTAATTTTTCTCTTCAACGAAACAATGAACATCACTCAGCAGCATGCTTCTGGAAGTGGCATTTGTTTTTCGTGAAGGAAATTCCTGTGCAACAGACCTGAGCCTGCATTAAAATAGCAGTTGCTCTGTAGGGTTGAGGTTCGACTTGCATGGATTTATTTACTTAACCCTGTTAACTAACCCGGAGTAACACGTGGCCACCGCGACTGGCTTGGCCCTGCCGCGCACCGCAGCGACTCGCGCATCGAGCTGAAACTGGAGCCCCTGCTGTTGTGAAAGCAGCAGTGGGGGAGCACATAGTTCCTACATCGCTGCACTTGGAGGGAGTTCAGAGTGAAGCAGCAGTTGAGGCGATTGATATCCAGCACTCACCGATTCACTCAAGACACTCGCTCACCGGTGATCAGTTGTCCCCTTGTGACTTTTCTATCGCTACTACCGTGGTTACCGTTCCTGTGAACTTCACTCATTGATTCCTCCAGGCATATTGAGAACTTGGTCTACTAGACTGACTGGTTTGTCTCATCCATGCTGTGTTCAACTACTACACTACTGGTCACAACAACACACTCACCCACACACTCGCTCACTAACCTTTACAATCACTCACTAACCCACACAACAACTCCCATTCGCCACTAAGTGGCGGTGACGTCACCACGGCGCTTGTGCCAGGCTATGTGCAAGTTGAGGCCACGTGAAGTGGGGAACACCTGCTGGCAGGAGGTCATGGGGCAGACCCAGGTGCCACGGGTCGACTGACTGAGATGACTGGGCGATGCACCACCTGTCCCCTACTGTGCCAACTTGCTGTGCTTTAGCCACCCGGCACTCCGCTCGTTCAATCTTAATTGGGAGCTTTCGTGACTGCAGGAATTACTCTTTAGTTCTTTCGGTAAAGTCACGTATAAAGATAAAATAATAAATTAAATAATAGCATACGACGTTTCGATTGCAACACAAGCAATCATCATCAGGTATAAATGAAATAGCAACAAAAATCTAACTATCATGGTGATATCTGTCTGCTTATGTCTGTCTATAGTTTTCTCGTTAGATTTTTGTTGCTATTTCATTTATACCTGATGATGATTGCTTGTGTTGCAATCGAAACGTCGTATGCTATTATTAAATTTATTATTTTATGTTTATACGTGACTTTACCGAAAGAACCAAAGAGTAACTCCGCTCGTTGTTGTGAGCGTCGCTCCTCTGCCGTCCGTTGTTATTTAAGGGCGACTGCCTCAACTGCCCAGTAGCGTCTTTCACGAGCCTCCTCCACAGAGGCCAATCTTGACACCGCTGGTACCAGTTATCGGCAAGTCCACTCAGCTCCACATCTTCTTGTACCACATCACTCCATCTCTTCTCTAGCCCGTGCCGTGCCCGTTTAGCCCCCTCTATCCTGCCGAACAAAAGCATGCGGGCTACATGAAGGGGACCACCAGGGCATCCTTCCAATTCTTCGGAACCGTCCAGTGGTCGAGACTGTGCACAGACTTCCCTACATGACATCATAATAACAAACGCCACCCTCCCTCAGCGTTTCACTTAGGAGATCATCTGGCGGCCATTTTTCTCAACCTTTCTACCCTGCGCGTCGCATGCGCCGCGTCACACGGGGCCATTGAAACGCGTGTCAACGTCCATGCAATTCGTGCGCGCCAACGTTCTTCCTCACGCTCACCGTGTCTCTCGTGCGTTTCTCCGCGCAGAGGCCGCCGGCAGCCAGGAAGGCATCTTCTCCCCGTCACTCACGTCCCTGCAGTCCCAGGCGACGGCCGCCGGGGGGGCGGCGTCGGGAGGCCCCGCGGGCCAGGCGACCTCTCAGGCCGCGCAGCGAGCGGCCGGGGCGGCGGCCACGACCCCCCAAGCGTCCCCCGCGGCGCAGCGCGGCGGCAAGGCGCTGCGCAAATGGCTCAAGAGCCCTGTGCGACGCCTCAGCAGCAGCAAAGCGGAAGGGGGTGGCCGCAAGGGGGCCGCAGGCAAAGCGGCCAAGAAAGGGGGCCGCAAGGGAGAGGAACCCGCAGGCCTGGAGAATGGAGGTGCCATGCTCGACGAGGGACCTGGGGAGGTGAGGCCTGCACCGAGGAGAATGATGAAAACCGATTTGCATAAAGAAAAGTAACAGTTTGCTAAGCACAGGTACTGAGGCCCATATTTCCAAGTGACTAACAACAAACAGCACCGTCAAAGTTGTGATAGATATGGAGTTAACATGCTTCTGAAATTGAGCGAGGTTTTTAAATGAGCTTAGGGAAAGGAGATGTGGAGCAATGCGAGGGAAGATCCAGAAAGAGAAGTGTCGTGATTTGCAGTGTGGTGGATGAGAAGAAGCAGTCAGTGTGGTCGACCAAGTCTTCAACATGGGTGGAGGAATCAATGAGTGAAGTTTAAGGGAACTGTAACCGTGGTCGTAGCGATATAAGAGCCATCAGGGGGGGACTGACCACCGGTGAGCGAGTGACTGTAGTGAATCGGCGAGTGCTGGATCATAAATTGCCCTGACTCTAAACTCAATCTGGTGAAGTGAGGGAGGAACTGGGTGCTCCAACACGGATATGACAGCAGCGGGCTACAGCTTCGGCTTGAGGTGTGCTTGTGATTGGCGTAGCACTGGTCTTGTCGCACGCTGCTTGTGCTGATGTGGATCTGCCGGCGATTACGGTCGCCTGCTGCGTGTGCCACAGGCCGGGAAGAAAGCCGCTGCCGGTGCCTCGAAGGGTGACTCCATGGCAATGAGCACGTGTGTGGAGGAGGAGGCCGAGGACGGAGCCGAGAGTCTGCCTCTGCCCCCACCCATGGCCATTCAGCAGCACAACCGCCTGCAGGAGGTAGCCTGCTCGCAGCACACTCGCTCACTCACTGACTCACTCCTCACTGACTCACTCCTCACTGACTCACTCCTCACTGACTCACTCCTCACTGACTCACTCCTCACTGACTCACTCCTCACTGACTCACTCCTCACTGACTCACTCCTCACTGACTCACTCCTCACTGACTCACTCCTCACTGACTCACTCCTCACTGACTCACTCCTCACTGACTCACTCCTCACTGACTCACTCCTCACTGACTCACTCCTCACTGACTCACTCCTCACTGACTCACTCCTCACTGACTCACTCCTCACTGACTCACTCCTCACTGACTCACTCCTCACTGACTCACTCCTCACTGACTCACTCCTCACTGACTCACTCCTCACTGACTCACTCCTCACTGACTCACTCCTCACTGACTCACTCCTCACTGACTCACTCCTCACTGACTCACTCCTCACTGACTCACTCCTCACTGACTCACTCCTCACTGACTCACTCCTCACTGACTCACTCCTCACTGACTCACTCCTCACTGACTCACTCCTCACTGACTCACTCCTCACTGACTCACTCCTCACTGACTCACTCCTCACTGACTCACTCCTCATTGACTCACTCCTCACTGACTCACTCCTCACTGACTCACTCCTCACTGACTCACTCCTCACTGACTCACTCCTCACTGACTCACTCCTCACTGACTCACTCCTCACTGACTCACTCCTCACTGACTCACTCTTCACTGACTCACTCCTCACTGACTCACTCCTCACTGACTCACTCCTCACTGACTCACTCATCCGTCCGTCTACCGGCTCGGTTACTCTTGAGGCCACTGACCTGGCTGATTCCTTCACCCGCATACCCAGCTGCGCGCTAACTCCCTCACTGAGTCACTCACTTTCTCAGTCACCCTCTTACTTACTCGCTTGCTCGCTCATCCACGCGCTCACTCTTTCTTTCACCGACTCGCTCACTCGCACATTGCACCCGCTCACTAGCGTGTCCACACGCCCACCCACCCAACCACCCGGCCACACTCCCACCCACCTTGCATGAATATCTGCACGCACACGAGCACAGGCGTACCACAATCCCGCTCGCACACATCTTGCTTCTGCTGACAGCGCACACGCCTGCACATTTACGCACACCGACACACGCACAAAGAGCACAGCGCGCTCGTGACCTTGCGCGAGCGCATACGTACACACGCTCATGCCTGCACGTGTACATACGCACGCCGACGCGTACGCAGGCGCGCAGGCCGCCCGGCGACGCACGCACGGGCCCGCGTCCCCGCACGCTCGCCCAGCTCCTCTCCGTTTGCGTCATCGTGCCGGCTGCATGGCGGGGTGCGCCCCGTGCACAGCCGCTCTCATCCTGCCGCTGTTGAGGTGTTTTTCTAACCGGCGGCCTTCTTTCTGTTTTCTCTCAGAGACCCTAACCCATTCCACCGCCCCGAGCCCCCCGCCTCCTCGCTCACTCTCTTGCTGTCTCTCTTGCGATTGAACCGTGCTGCCCTGGCCTTGTGTGTTGTGTGCATGGACATTGGCTGCGTGTGTGTGTGTGTGCACGTCTTACTGTACTGTGCATGCATTGGTGTGAAAATATAAAGAAGTGTAGCCGTACACCTGTTTACATTGGTATGAGTGTAGTCATGATTGTGGGTATGAGTGTAAATATTAGTTTAATAACAAGTGTGGCTTAAAGTGTAGATACGATTGTAGTCACGAGTGTCGTCACGAGTGCGGTGACGAGCGCGGTGACGAGTGTGGTGACGAGTGTGGTGACGAGTGTGGTGACGAGCGCGGTGACGAGTGTGGTGACGAGCGTGGTGACGAGTGCTGTGACGAGCGCGGTGACGAGTGTGGTGACGAGCGCTGTGACGAGCGTGGTGACGAGCGTGGTGACGAGCGTGGTGACGAGCGTGGTGACGAGCGTGGTGACGAGCGTGGTGACGACCGAGGTGACGAGCGCGGTGACGAGTGCGGTGACGAGTGCGGTGACGAGTGCGGTAACGAGTGCGGTGACGAGTGCGGTGACGAGTGCTGTGACGAGCGCGGTGACGAGCGCTGTGACGAGCGCTGTGACGAGCGCGGTGACGAGCGCGGTGACGAGCGCTGTGACGAGCGCTGTGACGAGCGCGGTGACGAGCGCGGTGACGAGCGCGGTGACGAGCGCGGTGACGAGCGCGGTGACGAGCGCGGTGACGAGCGCGGTGACGAGCGTGGTGACGAGTGCTGTGACGAGCGCGGTGACGAGTGTGGTGACGAGTGTGGTGACGAGTGCTGTGACGAGCGCGGTGACGAGCGTGGTGACGAGTGTGGTGACGAGCGTGGTGACGAGTGCTGTGACGAGCGCGGTGACGAGTGCGGTGACGAGCGCGGTGACGAGCGCGGTGACTAGTGTGGTGACGAGCGCTGTGACGAGCGTGGTGACGAGCGTGGTGACGAGTGTGGTGACGAGTGTGGTGACGAGTGTGGTGACGAGTGTGGTGACGAGCGCGGTGACGAGTGCGGTGACGAGCGTGGTGACGAGTGCGGTGACGAGCGCGGTGACGAGTGTGGTGACGAGTGTGGTGACGAGTGTGGTGACGAGTGCTGTGACGAGTGTGGTGACGAGCGCTGTGACGAGCGTGGTGACGAGCGTGGTGACGAGCGTGGTGACGAGCGTGGTGACGAGCGTGGTGACGAGCGTGGTGACGACCGAGGTGACGAGCGCGGTGACGAGTGCGGTGACGAGTGCGGTGACGAGTGTGGTGACGAGTGCTGTGACGAGCGCGGTGACGAGCGCGGTGACGAGCGCTGTGACGAGCGCTGTGACGAGCGCGGTGACGAGCGCGGTGACGAGCGCTGTGACGAGCGCTGTGACGAGCGCGGTGACGAGCGCGGTGACGAGCGCGGTGACGAGCGCGGTGACGAGCGCGGTGACGAGCGCGGTGACGAGCGCGGTGACGAGCGTGGTGACGAGTGCTGTGACGAGCGCGGTGACGAGTGTGGTGACGAGTGTGGTGACGAGTGCTGTGACGAGCGCGGTGACGAGTGTGGTGACGAGCGTGGTGACGAGTGTGGTGACGAGCGTGGTGACGACCGAGGTGACGAGCGCGGTGACGAGTGCGGTGACGAGTGCGGTGACGAGTGTGGTGACGAGCGCTGTGACGAGCGCGGTGACGAGCGCGGTGACGAGCGCTGTGACGAGCGCTGTGACGAGCGCGGTGACGAGCGCGGTGACGAGCGCTGTGACGAGCGCTGTGACGAGCGCGGTGACGAGCGCGGTGACGAGCGCGGTGACGAGCGCGGTGACGAGCGCGGTGACGAGCGCGGTGACGAGCGCGGTGACGAGCGTGGTGACGAGTGCTGTGACGAGCGCGGTGACGAGTGTGGTGACGAGTGTGGTGACGAGTGCTGTGACGAGCGCGGTGACGAGTGTGGTGACGAGTGTGGTGACGAGTGTGGTGACGAGCGTGGTGACGAGTGCTGTGACGAGCGCGGTGACGAGTGCGGTGACGAGCGCGGTGACGAGCGCGGTGACGAGTGTGGTGACGAGCGCTGTGACGAGCGTGGTGACGAGTGTGGTGACGAGTGTGGTGACGAGTGTGGTGACGAGCGTGGTGACGAGCGTGGTGACGAGCGCGGTGACGAGTGCGGTGACGAGTGTGGTGACGAGTGTGGTGACGAGTGCTGTGACGAGCGCGGTGACGAGCGCGGTGACGAGCGTGGTGACGAGCGTGGTGACGAGCGCGGTGACGAGCGTGGTGACGAGCGCGGTGACGAGCGCGGTGACGAGCGCGGTGACGAGCGCGGTGACGAGCGCGGTGACGAGCGCGGTGACGAGCGCGGTGACGAGCGCGGTGACGAGCGCGGTGACGAGCGCGGTGACGAGCGCGGTGACGAGCGCGGTGACGAGCGCGGTGACGAGCGCGGTGACGAGCGCGGTGACGAGCGCGGTGACGAGCGCGGTGACGAGCGTGGTGACGAGTGTGGTGACGAGCGCGGTGACGAGCGCGGTGACGAGTGTGGTGACGAGCGCGGTGACGAGTGTGGTGACGAGTGTGGTGACGAGTGCTGTGACGAGCGCGGTGACGAGTGTGGTGACGAGTGTGGTGACGAGCGCGGTGACGAGTGTGGTGACGAGCGCGGTGACGAGTGTGGTGACGAGTGTGGTGACGAGTGTGGTGACGAGTGTGGTGACGAGCGTGGTGACGAGTGTGGTGACGAGTGCTGTGACGAGCGCGGTGACGAGTGTGGTGACGAGTGTGGTGACGAGTGTGGTGACGAGTGTGGTGACGAGTGCTGTGACGAGCGCGGTGACGAGTGTGGTGACGAGTGTGGTGACGAGTGTG
This sequence comes from Lampetra fluviatilis, assembly GCF_964198595.1. Taxonomy (NCBI): domain Eukaryota; kingdom Metazoa; phylum Chordata; class Hyperoartia; order Petromyzontiformes; family Petromyzontidae; genus Lampetra; species Lampetra fluviatilis. Next base: position 756,180 of record NC_136284.1, on the reverse strand, counting down.
GTGACGAGTGTGGTGACGAGTGCTGTGACGAGCGCGGTGACGAGTGTGGTGACGAGTGTGGTGACGAGTGTGGTGACGAGTGTGGTGACGAGTGCTGTGACGAGCGCGGTGACGAGTGTGGTGACGAGTGTGGTGACGAGTGTGGTGACGAGTGTGGTGACGACCGCTGTGACGAGCGTGGTGACGAGTGTGGTGACGAGTGTGGTGACGAGTGTGGTGACGAGTGCTGTGACGAGCGCGGTGACGAGTGTGGTGACGAGCGCGGTGACGAGTGTGGTGACGAGCGCGGTGACGAGTGTGGTGACGAGTGTGGTGACGAGTGTGGTGACGAGTGTGGTGACGAGCGCGGTGACGAGTGCGGTGACGAGTGCGGTGACGAGTGCGGTGACGAGCGCGGTGACGAGCGCGGTGACGAGCGCGGTGACGAGTGTGGTGACGAGTGTGGTGACGAGCGCGGTGACGAGCGCTGTGACGAGCGTGGTGACGAGCGTGGTGACGAGTGTTGTGACGAGTGTGGTGACGAGTGTGGTGACGAGCGCGGTGACGAGTGTTGTGACGAGTGTGGTGACGAGCGCGGTGACGAGTGTTGTGACGAGCGCTGTGACGAGCGTGGTGACGACCCTGGTGACGAGTGTTGTGACGAGTGTGGTGACGAGCGCGGTGACGAGCGTGGTGACGAGCGCGGTGACGAGCGCGGTGACGAGCGCGGTGACGAGCGCGGTGACGAGCGCGGTGACGAGCGCGGTGACGAGCGCGGTGACGAGCGCGGTGACGAGCGCGGTGACGAGCGCGGTGACGAGCGCGGTGACGAGCGCGGTGACGAGCGCGGTGACGAGCGCGGTGACGAGCGCGGTGACGAGCGCGGTGACGAGCGCGGTGACGAGCGCGGTGACGAGCGCGGTGACGAGCGCGGTGACGAGCGCGGTGACGAGTGTGGTGACGAGCGCGGTGACGAGTGTGGTGACGAGTGTGGTGACGAGTGCTGTGACGAGCGCGGTGACGAGTGTGGTGACGAGCGCGGTGACGAGTGTGGTGACGAGCGCGGTGACGAGTGTGGTGACGAGTGTGGTGACGAGTGTGGTGACGAGTGTGGTGACGAGCGTGGTGACGAGTGTGGTGACGAGTGCTGTGACGAGCGCGGTGACGAGTGTGGTGACGAGTGTGGTGACGAGTGTGGTGACGAGTGTGGTGACGAGTGCTGTGACGAGCGCGGTGACGAGTGCGGTGACGAGTGTGGTGACGAGTGTGGTGACGAGTGTGGTGACGACCGCTGTGACGAGCGTGGTGACGAGTGTGGTGACGAGTGTGGTGACGAGTGTGGTGACGAGTGCTGTGACGAGCGCGGTGACGAGTGTGGTGACGAGCGCGGTGACGAGTGTGGTGACGAGCGCGGTGACGAGTGTGGTGACGAGTGTGGTGACGAGTGTGGTGACGAGTGTGGTGACGAGCGCGGTGACGAGCGCGGTGACGAGTGCGGTGACGAGTGCGGTGACGAGCGCGGTGACGAGCGCGGTGACGAGCGCGGTGACGAGTGTGGTGACGAGTGTGGTGACGAGCGCGGTGACGAGCGCTGTGACGAGCGTGGTGACGAGCGTGGTGACGAGTGTTGTGACGAGTGTGGTGACGAGTGTGGTGACGAGTGTGGTGACGAGCGCGGTGACGAGTGTGGTGACGAGCGCGGTGACGAGTGTTGTGACGAGCGCGGTGACGAGCGCTGTGACGAGCGTGGTGACGAGCGTGGTGACGAGTGTTGTGACGAGTGTGGTGACGAGCGTGGTGACGAGCGTGGTGACGAGTGTTGTGACGAGTGTGGTGACGAGTGTGGTGACGAGTGTGGTGACGAGCGTGGTGACGAGCGCGGTGACGAGTGCGGTGACGAGCGCGGTGACGAGCGCGGTGACGAGTGTGGTGACGAGCGCGGTGACGAGTGCGGTGACGAGTGTGGTGACGAGTGTGGTGACGAGCGCGGTGACGAGTGTGGTGACGAGTGTGGTGACGAGTGTGGTGACGAGTGTGGTGACGAGCGCGGTGACGAGTGGAGAGACGAGCGTTTTGAGTTTTCGATGCACGGACCTCAGTCCTTAGTCACATGACCAGCTCGCACCAAAAGAGGATGTGAAGACTGTGATGATGAGGAATTTACTGCTGTCTTGTGCATTCTCAGGGTTTTGAGTTCCACTCATATTTATCATTCCATTCTACGTGTTTTTTTTATTTAAAGGACATTTTTGACTAAAATAAAAAAAAATCTCAGTGCATCGGCGTCGAGGGCCGCTCGGCTCGTTTCTGCTCGTCACAACGTCCAGTCCAGAACGTGAAGGGCCAGTTTCAGCAGAAGCCTCTCAACCCCAGTGATAAATCCCCTCGAGCTGAAGGCACGAGCCAGGCCAGGGCTAGCGGTGTCCGATCCTGGCAGTCAGCTTCTCAAGGCAGAAAGTATTTATTATCCTGTTCGGGAGACTACACCTTCACTTGCAGTACTTTCAGATTTTAAAGCGAGTGTGTTTGCTTGTACAAGTCGTGTGCATGAGTGGATGGTGTGTGTACGTGCAGTGTATGGGAGTGTGCGTGAGTATGCGTGTTGTGCATGAGTGAGGTAGCGCTACGCTACGAACCCGGCGACCTGAGTTTGATTCTCGCTCACGGCCAAAACCAGTGGCGATTATCTGAACTGGTGCTGGGCCTTCCCTAGGTCGACTCGGCCTCAAAATGGTACAATATGCAAACATCGCCACTGGGGAAACAAAGGCGGTTGGGCATGGTGCTGGCCACCGTGCCGACCTTCATTGGTGCTACTCGCTAACAGCATTTGCCCCACAAGTCTGTTCAGGCTATATGGGGGATCTCTATCTTTATGCATGAGTGTGGACTGCCTTTAAGTGTGTATGTTTATGTGTGTGCATCCTGTATGAGTGTGCTTAGTATACAGTGGGTTGCGTGAGTATGCATCTGTGTGGCGTGCATGAGTGTGTTTATTTATGTGTGTATGAGTGTGAATGTCAATCTGGTCATAGGTCTGCCCTACACCCCCCGCATGGCGCTGTTCTTCTCATTTCTGCTGCCACCGCACACCCCACCGTGCCCCACCCCGCATGCCCTCTCCTGCCCTCATCCCCCCGAGCCCCCGCTCCCCACCCCCCTCCGCTGCCTCTGCTGGGCTGCGTGCGATCTAGCTCCGGCCCAGCCGTCCGGTGAGCCCCACTGCCCAGCACCGCTGTCGCTGGGTCTCATCCCAACGCACACGCACGCACTCGCTCGCTCAACTCCCACGACACAGGCTCACTCAACAACTACTCGCTCGCTCGTTCAACAACCACTCACTCGCTCGCTCACTCACGGACGCACACAACACATGCGCAGCGATACAGCCGTAAACACAGAGCTGCGTGGTATTTGTGCACGCCGGCGCGTCGACAAATGAATGCTGACTACTGCGCACACGCTAATGCACACGCTTGTACACGTGCTAGCACACTCGCCCGCCACGCACTCGCACCCACACAGACGTGCGCCCCTCTGCTGCGCCGCGTGTGTGTGGCGGCACAGCCTTCACAGAGGGACGTGTGTTTGGTTTGAATGCCTTTCCCTCTCCCTGGCGAGGAAGCCGTGAGCGATGCTTCCACGAGTTCACCCTCTCCTTGTCCCTGCTGCCGTTTCCTCTGATCGTTGAGCTCTTCTTGCAGTGACGATTCTGATGGGCGAGTGATCCCCTTCCTGTGCACACCTCTGCCTCCACCCCCGCTCCCACCTTTGCCCTCAACTCGACCCCACTTGATGGCCCTTACCCTGCGCTGCCCGTTTCCCTCCTCCTGCCTGCTCTTGCAGCCCGCTTACCTGTCTGTCCCTGCCTCCTGTGGGGAGGCCCGAACCCCGGCCGGCGATCCCTCCCGCTCAGTAAGTGTCACAGCTGCCCGTCGCGATCGTAATCACTCGCGGGGTGCGGTGGGAATACGTGGCTGGTCTGAGTCTCCGCTCTCCCGTCTCGCTGAAGGCAGCACAGAGAGGAGGAATCGGCTCTGTCTCTATGTCAGGCTTTTTGTCTCTAATTGTTATTTTATATACAGTTGATGAGCACAGGCCCAAACAGTGAATCATCCAGCAACAAGCAACACGATTGAAGTTGTAATAGACACAGAGGTAACACGTGTCTTTGAAGCAAGAAAACTGATTATAGGAGCATGGGATAAGAGACGATGGGAGGGAACTCTAAAGTGGAGCAGTGCGAAGCATGAAGCAGAGAGGGTAGCGTTGTGACCAGCGGTGTGGTGGTTGAACACAGCATGGATGAGATGGAACAGTAGGCATGTACACTCGCTCACTCTGTCCCTGGATAGACATATATGTGCGTGTAACAGGCATGTGATGATGCATCGATTAACCGATTGCAAAACTCTTTAGGTTCATGATTCATGTATAAAATCCTTCGTATTAGTCATGCATGCTGTAATTTGGCCATGTGACTGCTGCGGCCACTTGAGATTCTACATTCACCGCAATTCCTGGGTTGAGTTGCGACCACAAACTCTTTCATCACCTCATGAGTGGGGGGGGGGGGGCGTTTTATGTTTCGTGGTGTCGTGGGTAATGGGAGGGGGGACCAGGTGTGGCCAGAAATTTGTTTCCGTTCTCAAGTGCGCATGGGATTTGTAGCTGACATTAGCTTTCCTACAAGTAAACACTTTCAATTTCAGACACCTGTTCAGGTGCGCTGTCAGCAGCAGCTGCTGAACTGATGTAACAATGGTGGCCGGGCGTGGTTCCGCACTCTCCCATGCGCCACGCTGGTCGCTAAGCACCGCCGCCACCACCTGCCGTGGCTCCAGCTGCTCACCGGACTGACGGGAGGATCCTCGCATGCGTGTGTGCGTGCGTGTGTGCGTGTGTGCGTGTGTGCGTGCGTGTTCACAGGGTGCGGAGGAGCGGCCAAGTTCACTGGGACCGAAGATGGCGGGGGGGGCGCCCCCCTCACCGGGTGCCGCCTCCCCGTCCTCGCCCGCGCCTGTGTGCCCCAGCGGTCGGGTGCTAGAGCAGCGCCGGTACAGTCACAATAATAATAACACAAATCTTGAGTTTTGTTTTGCGTCGTCGTCGTCATCGTCCATGCAATCTGAATCTTACGCAATTGGCCAATCTCCGCAATTTTGAGCCGATAAATGATTGTTTATACTTGTGGGAGCAAATCCACACATGCGAGAGGGAAACGCTCAATCCCATACAGAAAGGACAGATTATATCAGTACTCAAGTTGCTGGGCCGCCTTCTCCTGGCAAGCCAGGGTGCGGCTACTCCTCGACGCCCACAGGAAGGGAGTTGGCAACATTTGTGCGATCCAGCCGCTTCTCACTCCCCGCCAACACGTACCCACTGGTAGACATTACCTACCGGGGTGCGGCTTGCACATGGCCTCACTTTGTGTTCAATTGCGCAGTTTTGTGTGCGTGCCTATGTGTTTGTGGCGAGCCGTAGTGCAGCAATTAGCATGCTACACAACGAACCCGCTCAAGGCCAAAGCTAGTGACAGTTTTCTGAACCAGTCCTGGGTTTCCCTTATGTCATCTCAGCCTCAACTGAGTACCTAGTGTGATGTGAAAACATCGCCACTGGGGAGACAAAAGCGGCTAGGTGTGGGGTGCTGGCCATCTATTCCCTCATAGCACTTGCCCCAACGCTGTCGAAGCTCTGTGGGGGATTTCTTATCTTTCCTCTTCACACGCGTTCCTCTGTGTGTGTTCACCTGCGTGCCTGTGTGTGTGTAGGTTGGTGCTGAAGGAGCTGGTGGACACGGAGGCAGACTACGTGCGCGACCTCGGCCTCGTGGTGGAGGTGAGCCACTCGATCACTGCCACCTCCACCCCCCCCACCACTTGACTCCCTCTCTCCCCACTCCCTCTCCTACAGCCCGCTGTATGTAAGTGCGTGCGTGCGTGCGTGCATCTTGGCAGGGATACATGGCGCACATGAAGGAGGAGGGCGTGCCAGACGACATGAAGGGAAAGGACCGCATCGTGTTTGGCAACATCCTGCAGATCTACGACTGGCACCGCGAGTAAGGCCACCCACCACCTTGACCCCACCGTGGGGCCACCACCACCACCTTGACCCCACCGTGGGGCCACCACCACCACCTTGACCCCACCGTGGGGCCACCACCACCACCTTGACCCCACCGTGGGGCCACCACCACCACCTTGACCCCACCGTGGGGCCACCACCACCACCTTGACCCCACCGTGGGGCCACCACCACCACCTTGACCCCACCGTGGGGCCACCACCACCACCTTGACCCCACCGTGGGGCCACCACCTTGACCCCACCTTGGGGCCACCACCTTGACCCCACCGTGGGGCCACCACCACCACCTTGACCCCACCGTGGGGCCACCACCACCACCTTGACCCCACCGTGGGGCCACCACCTTGACCCCACCTTGGGGCCACCACCACCACCTTGACCCCACCGTGGGGCCACCACCACCACCTTGACCCCACCGTGGGGCCACCACCTTGACCCCACCTTGGGGCCACCACCACCACCTTGACCCCACCGTGGGGCCACCACCTTGACCCCACCTTGGGGCCACCACCACCACCTTGACCCCACCTTGGGGCCACCACCACCACCTTGACCCCACCTTGGGGCCACCACCACCACCTTGACCCCACCTTGGGGCCACCACCACCACCTTGACCCCACCGTGGGGCCACCACCACCACCTTGACCCCACCGTGGGGCCACCACCTTGACCCCACCTTGGGGCCACCACCACCACCTTGACCCCACCGTGGGGCCACCACCACCACCTTGACCCCACCTTGGGGCCACCACCACCACCTTGACCCCACCTTGGGGCCACCACCACCACCTTGACCCCACCTTGGGGCCACCACCACCACCTTGACCCCACCTTGGGGCCACCACCACCACCTTGACCCCACCTTGGGGCCACCACCACCACCTTGACCCCACCTTGGGGCCACCACCACCACCTTGACCCCACCTTGGGGCCACCACCACCACCTTGACCCCACCGTGGGGCCACCACCACCACCTTGACCCCACCGTGGGGCCACCACCACCACCTTGACCCCACCGTGGGGCCACCACCACCACGTTGACCTCACCGTGGGGCCACCACCACCACGTTGACCCCACCGTGGGGCCACCGCGTCGGCTCCGTGTGAAGTGAGGGATGCCAATGAGGCTGCTGTGCGCTCACCCACGAATCCCTCTCTCTCTATGCTTTGTGCTTTCGTTTTCCCACCCTAGATTTTTCTTGGCGGAGCTACAGAAGAGCCTGGAGCAGCCAGAGAGACTGGCCTCCCTCTTCATTAAGCACGTGAGTCCTCACGCGTGCTCTCTATCTCTCAATATCCATTTCGTTTGTTCGTCGCTTCCATCTCCACCTGGCACTGCTTCGTTTCGTTCACTTTGACGCGTGTGTGGTACGTGTGTGTGTGTGTGTGTGCGTGCGTGTTTGCGTGCATGTCTGCGTGCATGTGTATGCGTGCATGTGTGTGCGTGCGTGTGTGCGTGCATGTGTGTGCGTGTGCTGCAGGAGCGGAGGCTGCACATGTACATCGTGTACTGCCAGAACAAGCCCAAGTCGGAGCACATCGTCTCCGAGTACATAGACACCTACTTCGAGGTTAGGATATCATCATCATTTTATTATTATGTGATTTTACCCAGCAAAGCCTGAGACTCAATACTATTGTTCAGGAGGGTCCTGACAAGTTTTGTGGTAATGTTTGGGGGGAAAATGAAAAATTATCTGCAATTTTAAATTGAAGGTAATATATCAGCATTGGGATGTTTTGGCCAATACCAGTTACATTGTGTGGTTTCTTTAGTTCTGGGAGGAAACCCACGCAGAACAGGGGGAGAACATACAAACTCCACACGGACAGGTGCCCAAGTCGGGAATCACACCCAGGCCCTTCTTGCTGAGAGGCACCAGTGCTACCACTGCACAACCCTGCCACCCCAGAGGATAATCCCACATGTCTAACCCCACAGATCAGCTGATTCTCCTGTTGAGCTGGTGTGCGTGCGTTTGTTCGCAGGACCTCAAGCAGCGCATGGGCCACCGGCTGCAGCTCACCGACCTGCTCATCAAGCCCGTGCAGCGCATCATGAAGTACCAACTGCTTCTCAAGGTGTAGCAGCTAGCGAGACGCTGCCGACTTGAATCACACACAAAAAAACAATCGGCCGTGGCGTGTGTAGTCTCCTCCAGAATCTCACGCGATGTCGCTTCCCTGTGTGCAGGACTTCCTCAAGTACACACGTCGGGCGGAGCTGGACACTGTTGAACTGGAGGTGAGAGCCACTCCTGGGCCTGCCCAGCGGTAGCATGTTTGACGCTTGTTGCAGTGGTCTGTGATTTGAATCCGGCGGGCCACCCTGGTTAATATTGTGGGGCTATTTACCATAAGATACGCGCCGTCTGCTCTATGGTGGACGTTCAAGATCCTGCAATGTCCTTCTAAGAGACACCGCCATTGTGTGCTGGCGTCACTTTCCAAATTTGCCGAATTCTAAAAGTTATCTGCAAAACTACGCAATTGGGATTACACTACTGGTAGACCAATGCCCACTTGCAGGTCAGGTGCTGAAATTATTTCGTGCTCCACAGGGGCAGCTAGCTCTGGGGGGTGCCCTTTTTAGCATGTTGAGGCGAGGTGTGATGTTAGTCGCTTGGCAGGTGTAAAGCGCTGCGGCCTGCCGCGGCGCGAAGGAGGAGGGCGGCTCCATCAAACGCAGCTCGGTCCCAGTCGCGGGGCCCGGCTCGTGTCTATTTCTGGAGAGTGGTGCAATGTGCCCCGTCTCACCATTGGCGCCATCCCCTTTCCTTGCAGAGAGCGGTGGAGGTGATGTGCGTGGTGCCCAAGCGATGCAACGACATGATGACCGTGGGGCGGCTGCAGGGATTCGAGGTGAGCGCGCGTCGCCCCACGTGGTCGCCTGCCCTCTCCGTTGATCTTCGCGGACGAACGTTTTCTCCCAAACCCAGACCCCCGCGCTGTGTCGCATGTAACACGTGAAGCGAGCATGGGGCTTACATTTCATCTTTTTTATTTTCTACAATATTTCACCTGGAAAATCCCTTGAGCCGGAACATCTGGTTTGGAACGTCTTGTTTGCAATTGTAACCAGGGTATTGTGTTACATTCTAAATATATTAATTATGCAGTTTGCATTAATACAATGAATACCACACCCAGTCAAACACACACATAAATACAGAAGTAAGTGGTACACACGACCGGTTCATGTAAATTGGCTGGGACTGGCGACACGAGTGGGTTGTTCTGGGAGATAGTTCCATGCTGAAGCAGCTCTGTGTCTGAGTGAGAGTGCCTGTGTGGGTTTGATCCCTCGGGAGGGTTAAACTGTTGTGCCTGCCGGATCGTAGAGTTAGGAGGGAGGCAAAAGCCCTGCGATACTCGGGGTGTCACAGACGGTGTTCAGGATGTTCGTCACCTCCGACACCCACTTCCTCTCGGCAGGGGAAGCTGACGGCCCAGGGCCGCCTGGTGCTGCAGGACACGCTGCTCGTGAGCCAGACAGATGCCGGGCTGCTCGCGCGGAGCAAGGAGCGCCGCCTCTTCCTCTTTGAGCAAATCCTCATCTTCAGCGAGCCACTGGACCGCAAGCGCGGCTTCTCCCTGCCAGGGTTCCTCTTCAAGCACAGCATCAAGGCAGGCACCGTGGTCGCGTCACCCTCACCACCCACACACGCGCACGCACGCCCGCCGTACGTACCGCACGTACTGCACGTACTGCACGTACATGCTGAGCGTACACACTCACCGCAAATCTCTTCACTGCACATTCTACACTTACCCACTGCCTACATCTTCACTTCACACATGCCACATGCACATGCTCCACATGCGCACTCACCACACTCCTCAAACACACCCACGGCACACGTACAAAGATCCCCCTATAGCCACTAACAGGTTATTGGTGTAATGCTGTTTGCGAGAACCTATGAAGGGCAACATGGCACATGAGTGGGTGGTGTGGTTAGCACGACGCCACGCCAGGCTACCTTTGTGTTCCCATTACTAGTGTTTACACACCGCACCAGGTATTCATTTAAGGCTGAGTTGATCTAGAAGAGGCCCAGGACCGGTTTAGATATTCGACACCGAGCAGAAATCGAGCTGGAGTTTGGGGCGCAGTGGTAGCGCACTGCACCACAACCCCAACAACTCGAGTTCACCACTGCTTCCCACACACACGCTGGGTGCGCCCGTACTGCGTACGTCATGCTCCGTTATTGGATTAGTGGCGTCTGCTTTCATCTCAGTGTCAGAGCCGGCCGCACCACGTGCACTGCGCATCACCGAGCTTCAGCGGAGATTTGGTGCAGATGTCGGGCGGTTCACGTTACTTGTGCTGCATAATGTGGTTGCTTTACACATTTCAATTAAATTATGCCACTTAGCAATAATCCTGCAGATGAGGGGTGTTCGTCATCTCGTGCAGAGATGTGTGCACACTGGTTGTCTTATTTTACCATGTGTTTCGGGGCTGAGTGGTGTAAATGGAAACACTTGGGTTGTCAAACTGAGCACGACCCTACACTACTCCTAAACAATCAATCCTTTCGACACCTGCGACGCTTGATGCAGCACGCCAAGTGCTGGAAGTGCCCCCCCCCCCCCGTAGTCGCGCCGATATGAACGTAACTGCAGATAGCTGCTGCGTTTGTTTAGGCTGTATAATTACGGATGATTAGCTTTCACGTCATTGAGCCCACAGTCTGATGTTAATTCCCGTGAGCAGGGAAATCTTTTCTTTTTTAATCTGCAGAAGATTTTCAGATCAAGTAAACGAGCAGGGTGTCACCTGCACTCGTGCGGAGCTGGGATTAGTCATGGCTGCGTGGGAAGCATTCGTATCGTTACATCTCAACGAACAACGCGATTGTGCGGCGTTCCTGCCGTAACCACGCAACCAATAAATTAGGATCGCGTGCCAGAGACTCTCAGTTACTCTCATCGCGTTGGCTATCGCGGGTCGATATCCAAGCCGCCCGACCGCTCGATCGTCACCCCTTCATCAGGCTCAATCGGCCTTCTCGCTCCACCGTCTCTCGGTCGCAAGCGACGGTCCTCGACGATGCAGAGGGAAAACCAAGACGGTGCCACAACGCTGCGCCACAACACCGCGTGCCGCCGGCACACCAGTCCGCCAGCTGCTGCGCCCCCCCCCCAAACGAGTGCCGTTGTGCCCCCCCCTCCCCCGCGTTGCGCCGACAGATAAGCCAGCTGGCCCTGCAGATGGACGTGGAGGGCGACCCGTGTAAGTTTGCGGTGGCGTGGCGGAGCGGCGGTGGCGGCTCGGGGGGCGGCGAGCGTTACCTGCTGCAGGCGTCGAGCCCCGAGGCGCGGCAGACCTGGGTGCATGAACTCTCCCAGCTCCTTGAGACGCAGCACAACTTCCTCAAAGGCAAGAAGCAACTCCAGTGGTGTCACGAGCCGAGACCAGTCCACCCCACACTGCCATCACCATCTCTCACCATCCTGCAACACAATAATCCTTCCGGCACCTGCACACGCACCAATGTCGTCACTCCATCTCCTCGGTGGACGGCCTCTTGGACACGTTCCGCTCCTTGGCCGCCGCTCCGTTATCAGTCGTCCATCGTCCTTTCTCATGACGCTTCCTGCCCAAGCCTTAACGGTTTGGTTGCTGTCATTAACCTGCGTAGATTCTCTGATCCACGTCTTCCTCTCTGCGCCTCGGTGCAATTCCAACCATGCATCTCTCCACGCTTTTTTGTGCACTTTTACTTTTTATTTTGTATTGCTAGTGACCGCAGTGCGCCACGTGGCAGAGAGCGTCATACGCACTTGTAAAAAAAGAAACTCCCCAGCAAACTCACGACCTTCAAATTCTCTTCGTGTTTCCAGCATGGTCACGTCTGCCGAGTCCCTTCCCCACATACCGCACTTGCCTTGATGTTTCGCTTGTGTTTATTTTTTATTCATAAATTAAAATACTTCCCCTGCAAGTTCCTTGAGATGGACACATCTCTTTTGCTATGATTGCAAGTTGAACATTTACCCCGCAGCCCGCCGGCCTCTCAGCAGACCGGCGCTCACACACGGCGCTCGCTCTTAACGATGTTCGCCCGCGTCCCTTTTCTCCGCAGCGCTCGTATCGCCCATCGAGTACCAGAGGAGCCAGGGCAACGGCAACTACAACAGCCTGGGCCGGTTGCGCCCACCTGCGGGGTCCTCCCCCGTGCCCGGAGTCGGCGCCTCCCCTCGTCCCCTCTCCTCCATGGCTGCCTACAGCGGAGGGGGTGCAGCGACGGTCAAGGGTTCCGGGGCTGAAGAGGCCCCCTCCCCTGTCGGGCGGAACACCTCTCTGCCGGCGCTCAACCACCTGAGCTTAAAAGAAAGCGACGGCCCTATCACGGGCGCATCGTCCGCGGGAACAGTGGGGTCCGGCGGCGAGGCCGTCGGCCACAACTCCGGCTTTCCCATGCTGCGCTCGCCGAGCGGGCTGGAGCACAAGGGCTCGGCCCCAGCGTTGCTGTCACCCGGCGCTGGCGGGGAGCCCAAGGAGCGAGCGGGGGCCACGGAAGTCCCGCACGGCAGCATTCGGAGAACGGACAGCGGCCTGCATGGCTCGTCCGGCTCAGGCACGAGCCTGGAGGAGGCCGAGACGCGCGGCGTGCAGGGCGTTGGAAACGCCATGCCCCAGGGCAAGCCGCCACCGGGCAGTCCTCCGCCAGACGGGGGGTCCCCTCTCTGCTCCACGTACTCCTCCCCGGCCCGTCTCCCCAGGGACCTGTCGCTGCCCCCGTTGAGCCCCTTTCCTCCACCCAGCCCCTCCTCCAGCTCCGGCAAAACCTCTTTCTGGAGCACGGACCCAGCGTCGCCGGCCAACCGGCATGGGGTGTTCAGCTTTCCCGGCGACGGGGACTCGCTGCCGCGGCGCGCTAGGCGGCCACCTTCTGGCCGTGATGCGGACAGACTCAGCAACTGCTCCACCACCAGCGAGCACTCGCTGCAGAGCACCGGGGTGAGTGGCGGATGCACGCACACCCCGTATCCATTGTAAACTCACACACGTTGTGCGTGTGTTCTCTGCTTCTCTGCAGCTCACGTGAGCCGTATGTGTCGTGAAACTGTATGCCGTACCGAAGTCAGACCTGCGAGAGTTTTAGACTATCGTGTTTCTTTTTTTACAAGTTGCCGAGCAAAGGCTAAAAATGCCATACGACCAGCAACAAACATCACGATCAAAAGTCCTAATAGCTAAGATTTAACATGTTTCTTGAGATGTTAACTACCTCGCCTGGTATACAGGATGTCGTGGGTTCGATCCCAACCCTGACACCTGTATATTTGGAGTTTGCATGTTCTCCCCGTGGTCGCTTGGATTTTTCTCTGGGTCCTTAGGTTGTTCCCTCTGGATTTATAAATGTGCGTTGGGAGTATTGGCTGCGATTAATTTCCACGTGATAAGCCACTTCGTTGAGCTATCATTTGTGGCCAGGTCACTGCTGAAAATGAGTTATATAGCTCAATGGGCCCTACGTGTTAAAACGTCACTAAATATATAGTTTAGTTTTAGTTTGAATTGAGTAAGCTTGGGAAGAGATCATGGGAGGGCAATTCTATGGTGGAGCAGGGAGAGGGAAAAAGCAGTGTGAGTAATGAGTAGGTGTGAGTGGGTGAGTAAGAGAGTGAGTAGGTTTGGTGATTGGGTGAGTAAGTGGGTGAGTAAGTGGGTGAGCGTGTTGTTGGGTCCTGCAGTGTAGTGGTTTAACACAGCGTAGGTGAGACAAAGCAGTCGGTGTCTGGTAGACAGAGCCCTCACCGTGGGTGGAGGAATCAACAAGCGAATCTGATAGTAGTAGCAGCAGCGACAGAAGAACAATCTGATAGGGAGATGGCTCAAAAGGCCTCATGTGCGGACGCCGGTATTTGTGTAAGAGCGAGACTCTGCTAATGTCCGCCTGCCGGCGCCTGCAGTCCCAGGGGGAGGACACCGGGAGCTCTGGCGGCGGCGGCGCCTGCATGTTGGTGACGGCCGATTACCGCGCCGTGCGCGAGGACGAGGTGAGCGTGGCCCAGGGCGAGGTGGTGCAGGTGTTGGCTACCAACCAGCAGAACCTCTACCTGGTGTACCGCGCCGCCACCCCCACCTGCCCCGCCGCGGAGGGCTGGATTCCGGGCCACGTGCTGGGCCACGCGGGGCAAGGCTCCAGCGGCAGCGCCGCTAGGGAGGTCTCCAGCGAATACGGAGTCAGGTGAGGCTACGTCGCAGTGTGGGGGGTCCACGGGGATGGGGAAATGGGGACGGGGGCAATGGGGAGGGTGCCATGATAGTATATATGTATGTTGAACTTCTTTCGCACCGTACGTAGCCAACCGTGCTAATCGGAGGTGCGATTTCTGTTTATTCTGTGCGCATTCTGTGTGTTGTCGGTGTGTGTTGTGTAAGTTTGTGCTGTGTGTGAGTTGTTGTTATGTGTGTGCTCTGTGTGTGTGTGTGCTGTGTTGACTGTTGTTGTGTATGACTGTTGTTGTGTGTGATTGTGAATGTGTCATGGTGCTGGTCGCTTCACAGGAAGTCCCCGTCGTGGCACGCTGCGTTCCGGTTGCGCCGGAGGGAGAGTCGGGGCGAAGGTCGCTCGGACGAGTCTCCACACAAGAGCCGCGACCCTCACCGCGTCATCGTCAAGGTGGGGAGTGAAACAGAGGGCTCACCTGGGAATGTTATCAGAACTAAAGTCTTGTTCTCCATCTGTTTTTTCCGTACTAACACATCTGGATTTACTGCCTTGAACTAGAATCGTTAATATCGGGCCTGCATCGTTTTTGCCACTGTGAGCACACTGCGTGTCTGTCCCTAATCGGCTCGTTAGTAGCTCTGTCTGCCTGTCTGTGTCGGTTACTGCCTGTGTGTGTGCCTGTCTGCCTGTCTCTTTGCCTCCTTACCACTCCAACCTCCCCGTTGCCTCCTGCCTCCTGCTGTGCGGACGCTGCTGGCAGGACTCTCCTGTCTCTCCCGACTGCGAGTGGGACGAGACCCAGCCTAACACTAATGTGGAGGTAGCGACACTAACAACCCTAACCACAGCACGGCCGCCCTCGCCATAACAGCACTCTATCCACAGCAACGCGACTAATCTCATCACCCCTAACGTCGGTTCCTGTGGAGGGCTGTGTTTGGTGGGGTCGGGGGAATGTGCAGCAGTGTCTGCTGCTGTATCTCTTGACAGCAGGCTCTGCTTGGGTGGATAGACTTCGCCAGAAATAGTTATCTGGCACTTAGGAAGCTCGGCCCGGTCGCGGATATCATCGCTGCTCAGCACGGCAGCCCGTTCCATTACGAGTGAGCACCTGCGCTGCTGGGATGTAACTCTGCTCCCCATCTCCGTGTGACGAAGAGCTGGTGTCTCTCAGTGCGCATTCCGAAGCCTGACTTTTATCTCCATCTTTTTATTTTTCAGTTGCTGAATCCAAACGTCATTTACGAAGGTGAGCCAAATATTCGCCACGTCATATTTTCACCAATCCCGTTGTCACAAAATGTTGTACTTGATAAGTGTGTTCAATGAAACACGGAGAGATGCATGCTTAGGAGTTACCTGGAGAGAACAAATGCAGGTTAAAGGCAAAATTCTAATTTTTAAGAAAAGTCTGCGCTTGGGCAGGATACGTCACAGCTAGAAGGGACGATGGTCAAGAATCATAACGGAGTGGCAGCCCAAGAATGAAACACGTCGGAGAGGACGTCCACCGAGGAGATGGAGCGATTGGATTAGTTGATGTGCAGGTGCTGGGTGTATTGTTTAATCGCAAGATTGTGAGAGGTGACGGCAGCTTGGGGAGGCCTTCATCCAGCAGTGGATGGATCATGGCTGATGACGATGATTGGATTCTGTTCACTTAGACAGCTGGTATAGATGAACCCCCGTGTGTGTCTGGAGTTCACCGCACACAGCTCAAATCTAGCGGCAGCGTCTTGTTGTTTCGTTGTTGCGGTCGTCGTAGTAGTTGTCATTGTTGTCACTGTCGTTGTTGTTGTCACTGTCGTTGTTGTCGTGCAGTTGCCCCGGAGTTCCTTCACCCCGTGCAGGATACAAGTTGTGGTATTGGCGAGACAGCCACCCTGCGGTGCAAGGTGTGCGGCCGCCCGCGCGCCACCGTGGTATGGCGGGGCCCAGGACAGGCCAACATCACTCCCAGCAACAAGTACACGCTCGCGTACAGGTGAGCGCCGCCGCGCACAGCTGGCCTTCACCTCCCGCACACCCGGCACCAGTCGATTAATTGATCGCCACTTTGTGAGGAAGTCAACAGTGTGGAATTTCTCCTGCTGGCTCGCAGCTGTAAGCCAGAGATCAGCACCGTTTTCTTGCTCATTTGAGCAGGAATCCCTTTGGGGATTTCAGAAGTAGTTTTGTAGTGTCATATTTTGGGGCTGTCCTGAGAAACAAGGCGGTGTTACTCTCCTCACTGTTGAGACACGACACCAAGAGCACGAATAACGAAAAGGCTGCACACCCCCTGCTCCAACGCCACGGTGATCGTACACAACTCCTCGGTAAAGCGTCACAATAAAAAGTTTCCACCCAATTGTTTACATTTCCCACCGTCATGTGGAATCGCATCAATTCCACTTGTAGGAGCGGCTTATGCTGAGAGGGCCTGGTGGCCCATTTCACCAGGGTTCGAATAAAATTGGTGAAAAGGAAAAGAGTGTGAGAGGGCAGGGGTGGCGGCCGAGCGGGGGGCGTGTGCTGAGAGGTCGTGGTGTCGCGGCCGGCAGTGACTCCGGGGAGGCGACGCTCAAGATCCACAGCGTGATGCCGCAAGACGGCGGCCTCTACTCCTGCGTGGCCAGCAACGACGTGGGAGCCTCCACCTCGTCGGCAACGCTCCGCGTGCAGGGTACGCCCATTCCTCCTCCCTCCTCTTCCGCGACGCACTTCATTTATTATTTTTGTGCGATGCTCCGTCCGTCATCAAACAAGAAGACTGAGCGGCTCCCCGTGGTCTCACGCTCGCAGGGGTGCCGGGAGCTCCGGGCCGCCCCGTGGCCCAGGAGCGGAGCAGCTCCTCTGTGTTCCTGCGGTGGCCGGCGCCTGCCAGCACCGGCAACTGCCCCATCTCAAGCTACACCGTGGAGTACCGCGAGGAGGGTATGGGCACTCACTCTCAACGCTCCCTGTCTGTCACAGGAGACCAACTAAGCATAGAGATTGCCAGTGTAAGTGCCTCATGCATCAGATGATAGCTGAAATCGCAGCGCAGGATTTATCTCTGTGCGGGGAGCGGACATGGCGTAGGCACTGCAGCACATGGCCCAGCGTTCGCCGCTTGTTGCAGAGGTCCGCAGTTTGAATCCGGCACACTGCCCTGGTTATTATTGCAGGTGTATTAACCATAAAATACAATGCTCCATCTGCTTTACAGTGGATGTTAAAGATCGCCTGACACCATTTGAAATGTGTGGGCTGTTGGGTGCAGGCATAATGGTCCAAATTTGCCAAATAGCAATAATTAACTTCTTCAGGCAAACTAATTCCCAGTATCAGGCCAGGTGCAGAGTCACCTTGTGCCGCGCAGGGGCATTTGGCACTGGGGCTGCCCTTTCAAATGCGTCGAGGTAAGACGTGACATGTGTCGCATGTCGCGTGCGACGCGCTCGGTGCCGCCAGTGCAACGGAGCAGGTGTAACGGCGCGTGCATCTTGCAGGCATGCCAGGCTGGCAGCACGTGGTGACTTCCACGCTGGAGACCTTCCTGCTGGTGGAGGAGCTCAGTGCCGGTGGGCAGTATCAGTTCCGAGTGAGCGCCAGCAACCCATGGGGGATCAGCTCGCCCAGCGAGCCGTCCACGTTCATCGCCCTGCCCAGCGACCCAGGCACTGGCGCGCACCGACACAAGCACACGGTCGCACTTTGGAATTTCCTTCCATGGTATCTTTCCCCAAGCTGTTAAAGTAAACTTGCTCAATTCAAGACGCGTGTTCACTCTGTATGTGTTATAACTTTGATGGTGCTGTTTGTTGCTAACCGCATGACGAGTTGGGCCTGTGCTCATCAACTGTGTAAAAAAAAAAAACACTGTAACCTTTGCCGGTGTGAGTCGCCACAATTTATGGATTGTAATGGTGAAAAGTCATTACCCTTCGCGGTGCAGATGCCAGCAGTGATGGATTGCGTACGGTCTGGAAGGACAACTTCGACAGCACCTACGCCGAGCTCGCCGAGATTGGACGGTGAGGCCCTCCTCGACTCTGCGCGAGACCCCCGTCACCTGACCGTACCCCCCACCGCTGCCCCCTGAAGCCCCCCCCCGCCACGTTGGAGCCGCACGGTGCCCTCAGCGCGCCACGTCGTTTCCTGTGCCGCCGCAGGGGCCGGTTCTCGGTGGTGCGACGCTGCCTGCAGAAGGGCAGCCCCCGGGAAGTGGCGGCCAAGTTCGTGAGCAAGAAGCTGAAGCGGAAGGAGCAGGTGGCGCACGAGGCGGCCGTGCTGCGCAACCTGCAGCACCCGCAGCTGCCGTCGCTACTGGACACCTACGAGACGCCGTCGAGCTTCGTGCTCGTGCTGGAACTGTGAGTCGCGTTCCCTTCCCTTTCTCTCTCAGCCAGTGCTCGTGCAAGACAAGCTGCCCATTGAAAAATCGCCATTCTCGCCTGTATACGCGTGCCACGTCAGTGCTGCAGGTACGACTGCGTGTACACGTGTCTGTGTGCACGTGTCTGTGGCAGGAGCGGTAGTGTAAGCGGTTAGCGCACTTTGCTACAAACCCAGCGACACGGGTTTAATTATCAAATCTTGCTCATGGCCTCCCATAGGTCGACTGAGCCTTAAATGAGTAACTGTTGCGATGTGTGAACGGCACTACTGGGGAGACAAATGTGGTTGGACGTAGTGCTAGCCACCACACCATCGTGTGGCATATTGGTCATCATAGGTACTCGCTAACAGAACTTGCCCCAACAGTCTGTTAAGGCTATATGAGGATCTTTGTCTCTTTGTCCTGCAGACTGCCGGATGGTCGTTTGCTTGACCACGTGGTCCGACAGGGAGAGCTGACGGAGGAGAGCGTGGCGGGCTACCTGCGGGACACCTTGCACGCGCTGCAATACCTGCACAATTGTCGCATTGCCCACCTGGACATCAAGGTGACCATTCTTAGCAAAACTCTGCATGCAGGGCATCCGGCCTGTGATCCATGTGCAGTATAATGCATCCCTATCTTCTGTTCAATTCGTTGCAGTGTTGCCAGCTTATGTGCATCTTGTGTCTGTTTGTAGCCTGTGTTGAGAATGGTAGATAGTATGGATATTTTTGTATGAGCTCACGATGCTCTGTTGTGGAACATTATGTGTAACATTTCGACTTTATTCCAAGCCTTCCAAACCAATGTTACCCAAAGACCCTCTTTGATAGAGCCCTGTCCGGCACATAGAGAAGGCATGTCACATGTTCCAGTAATTGAACCTTGTTAATATATTTATTAAAATAGCTTTGTTCATGCATATTACTTATAAAAATGCTGTAGAGTTCGTAATGCGCAGTTTTCGTATTGAGGCGCGGGAAACTGCAGGCAAGATGGAAGGCAGCCAGAATGGGCATCAACAGTTGCCCAAGTTCTCTGGTCCTATATTGGGCTGTTTGGCCAACTTCATTACTCGGTGGGCCAAAACTCAATGCCCACACAGATAAAAGATGGAAATTAAGCTAGTTGCTGTATTGCCATACCTTTGCAAGCCAGGAGGTGGCGACCTCGTCGAGTTGGGAGTTTCGCGAATGTGTGCGGTGTCCGTGCATCGTCTGTCCGTGTTGCTCGCGTGCACCATCAGCCCGAGAACCTCCTGGTGGAGATGTCGGGCCCGTCCGCCGTGCGGGTGAAGCTCGTGGACCTGGGCGAGGCAGTGCAGATCACCACGCACTACTACGTGCACGTGCTGCTCGGCAGCCCCGAGTTCGCCTCGCCCGAGGTGGTGCGCGGCCAGCCGGTGGCGCTCAGCACCGACGCGTGGAGCCTCGGCGTCCTGGCCTACGTGCTGCTCAGCGGCGTGTCGCCCTTCCTCGACGAGAGCGTCGATGAGACCTGCCTCAACATCTGCCGCCTTGATTACAGCTTCCCGGAGGAGTACTTTGCGAGCGTAAGCGAGGAGGCGCGATCGTTCGTGCGCCTCCTGCTGCAGGGTGACTACACGCGGCGCCCCCCGTGCTCCGCCTGTCTGCTTGATCCCTGGCTGCAGTGCCCGGGCTACGCCTACCCCGGCGCGCTGCTGGACGTCGCCCGTCTCGCCGCGTTCATAGAGAGGCGGAGCCATCAGAACGACGCGCAGCCCATCAGCCCCGTCACCGACTACATGATCAGCCGCGCCACCATCCGGGCGTAACGACCCGCTCGGCAGCCGTCAAGTGTGGGTCCCGGGGCCTGGGCAGTGGGGGGGTCCTTGGGTTGAGCATCGACCTTTAGGCCGAGCAGTTTAAAGGTCGTAAGGCAAAGGAAGCAATAATAGCAACCAGTTTTCAAAAGTTTGAGCAACCGAAAGAGGTTCTACCTGAGCCTTGACATACTTTTACATTTCGTTTCTTACAGCCAGTCCACCCTCGGGCAAAGAAAACCAATGCAAATGCAACACTTGGCCGCTCACTTTTTAAGGGGGAAACATTGCACAGGGCTCCCTCTCAAGTGAACTATTTTCCTCGGACAACAGTTTTGTACAGAATGTGGACACGGTTTAAAAGCCAAAAACTACCAGGAGGAGCAGTAGGGCTGCATGACGGGCATGGAGGTAACCAAGCGCACACGGGGTCCGGGTGGCAGGCGAAGGCGGCACGCGCTTCCACGCGTCCGATGCAGGAAGGTGCCAGGGCTTGCATGATGTCCCGGGTCCACCTGGTGGTTTCGTTTGGTACAATGGGCGGGTTACCTGGGCCAAACAGACCGCATGCCTACTGGCTGCTTACCTATGCGTGTGGGTGAATGCAAATGAGTGTGCGTATGCAACTTTATTCATGCACACGTGTGCTTGCACGCATGTTCAAGGCCACGTTGTTCAATGCCAGACTGTTCAATGCCAAGCTCCTGTTAGTGGAGTAAGCGAAATCAACACACACATCCACAACCCAGTCATAACTACGAGAGAAGGTTGAGGCTCCATGGAGCTACTCAAAGTGTATTTAACAGTGTATTTAACAAATCCCTATAGAGACCAGCTCCAATGCATTCATAGTGTGGTTTCAGTGCAGGGCCACCTGTATTACGGCAACACTGTTCACCTTCCCATCTGCCCCTCAGGCCAGACATGGTGGTGGCCTGATGGGCAGGAAGGCCGAGTGCACCTGTACAGAGGCCAGGCCACGTTGGCGTGTTGACTAGGTGTTCCCCTACAACAACGCCTGATTTTACATGCCTGGGTGCGAACACCCGCAGCGTGAGTGGTAACCGGGCGTGGCTGTAATCACGACGCGTTCTGGACAGACGGACGTACGGGCTAAGGGACCTGAAGTGATTAATAAATGTAGTGTGTACTCTGCTCGTGCCATGTGTTTGGAAAAAAAAAATGTCTCATGCAGTAACCATAGCGTTTAGTGTTGTTTAACGGAAGGTGTTGGTACGCTTTGCGTTCCTCCTCCCCACGTGGGCGATGAGTGGCGTGCGCCCCGCATGCTCGCCCTCGCTGCCCCATTCCACGAGCCGCGCCCCTTCTCCCCAGCTGTGGTACGTGTGCCATGCGTGTGTGCCGTCTGTGCGTGCCATCTGTACATGCCGTCGTGTGTGTGTGTGCATGCCATGCCGATTCCACCCCACGTGTGCGCGTGTGCCGTGGTCGCGTGTGCCGTGCGCGCACCAGTTTGTGCGCGCGGGGTTCTGTACAACCTGGCTGCCAATCTGAAAAATGTAACCTTTTGCAGGTTTAAGCTGTCGAGGCTCAAGGCCGAAAACCTATTATTCAGCCTTGTGTTTAGAAAGCATATTTTGCCAAAATTAAATGTATTTTCGGCTCGGTGACCAGCTCTCTGAGCGTTTTAGACAATGTTGTTCCATGTGAGTGTACAAGCATCAGCGTGCCCCGTGTGCCCTCTGTGTGTAAATAGTGTGCGTTCTATTTAATGGCAGTCCTAGACCGTGGTGGGTGAGGTAGGTCGGCCGCGTGTGCGAGATGTCCCCGTGCGGTGTACCGGGTCCCACCGGGGCCCTCGTGTGGTGCTGTGCGTACTTTTTATCACCGTGAATCTGGAGTATTAAAGGCAAGCTTTACATCCTAACCCGAGTCCGCGTTGGTTTTTGGAGACGTGGCACGGTGGAGGTAATGAGCAGCGCCTGCTACCGAGGGCCACTTGCACCGGAGCGCATGAGAAAGGAAAATCCAACATCTCAATTATAACGAATCATGACGGGTGTTATGACATTCACACCGTAATCTGACCTTTGCCCCCTATATGCGTCAGCATTCGGGACGATATAACTGCGGGTTACATCGAAATGTTTAGTAGGTTAACGCATGAGAATAGGTTTCCCCTTTTTTCTAGAAACAAAACAGGTGTTAAGATATTAAAACACCAAACTGAAACCTTTTACAAGGAATCATGTCTGCATTAACCACAATACTTGTGGCCAGAATGCGAAAAAAAACACAGATAATATATGCATTGTCTTTAAAACTGATTGGTGCACACTAGAGACAGCTTTCTTTTGAGCCTAGTCTCAAAACGGTGTTAGACCAGAGGACGCCAAAAGGCGTGTGTTTTAACATCTTAACACAGCTGTTTTGTTGCCGGAAAAAAGGGGAAAACCTATTCTCATATTTTGGTACTGGCAAAGGAGGTCCCATGATGAAGGTTAACGCACTTTGATGGCTCAACGAAGAAGAGAGCAATGTTGAGCTTCGTCTGGAGTGTGGTGGAGCTGTGCCCCTGCGAGACGAGATGTTGGTAACGCGGAAGACAGACGCAAAGGGATCGGAAGGTTTTGAGCGTGGATTCGGTGCAGAGTTATGAAAATGAGCCGGACTGATTGAAATATCGCGTCGTGTTTCAGGTGGGAGAAGAACGATGACTTATTTGATGGTTATGAAGAGGGGGGACATCCGTATCGGGCAGGTGGTAATGAGAGGCTTGCTGAAGGGAGTTATGAGAGAGAATGGCTTGCTGCCGAGTGGGATGGTGGAGGAAAGATTTAACATTTTATTGCAGCCATGTCGGTTACTTGGATTGGGTCATTGACGGATGCACCGTCCACGCTCCCCACGATGCTAACTGACTGTTTTAGCTGACCGCTATATGCTCATTATTCATAATAGATTTTTGGGTTTGGCCATGTAACGTATCGCCAAATTTGTAAAATAATACTCTCCACCACCTATCCACCACCTGACAGCCAAATAAACTGTCACATTTACAGCATTCAATGTGAAAATGATTGTTTCAGCTCGTCGATACGTTGAATAACACATTTCACAACTAAATGTATCTATTCTATAACGATGGTTTGCTTGAAATTGCACCAGGCATTTTAAGGACCAGTTTCAGTAAGTCGTTCTGACTTTGCCCTGAAGACGTTTTGCGCAGTTTTAAGCGAAATGAATGTGTTTATTTTGGTTGCTAGAGTGTTTTAAACGTACCAGTGACGGCTGAAACTATAATCAATGGCGCATTAAACGCTTACACACGTGGCAAGCTCTGTTGGGTGGTGGATGATCCGACGGCACAAATGTGGCCACATCATTACGTGGCCTCGCTCGTAACTCGAACAGGAAGAAGCTAAATAATGTCGATGCCAGACGACGTTCGATAAGGGCGTACGGCCATGACGTCGGCAGCGGCTCGCAGTGACACAGAACACTGAATCAAGATGACCGAGCTTTGTTTGCCCAGGAGGCAATCCTTTAGAAATCCAAATGCAAAGCGTGCTGAGATTTCCGCTGCCAGTGGGTGGCTGCCACTTCTGTTAAGCCCCTAAAACCCCCCGCGGAGTGGCCCGAATGGATGAGAACAAACAAATAATAATGAAGCACGCTGAAGAAGAAGGCGAGATAAGGGTTTAAAATGATGACCAAAGAGAAAGGATAAGCAGAGCTCCAAAACAAAACCTGTCGGGGAAAAGAACGATCTAAATTTGAAGTTTATATAGATTTGAAGTGAAGGGAAAAGAACGGTTACACAAAACATTAAAGATATTACGAGGTAGAAGGTAACGACCCGCGGAAGTTTATCACAGCAGGGAATAATTGAATGATGCAGAGCTGAGCCAAAGCTGGTGCGGGTTGCCCCCCACCACACAGATCGGGCTCGAGTCGTGATATGAAGAGAGGCGACGGCAGCTTCGGGATGCTCTTGTCAACGTTGAGTCCGATAGATAGAAAGACAGAAAGCAACACGGCCACGTTCTGCAAGAGGGACCACGCTGTCGAGCAGCGCCAATCGCGAGCGCGCTATGACCTGAGCAAGGAACGTGGACACTGCTGCCGAAAGTGGAACAATAACGACGACAGCGGCCTCGTAGCGCGGCGTCTCGTGAGCGGCCCGGGGCTTTAAACCCCCGGCGATGATGACAGGCGAGGAGGAGGAGGCGGCGGCGGGTCCGGCCGGCAGGGGTCGCTGCGTGACCCGGACCCCTCGCGAGCCCTGCGACCAGGGCCCCCCGCGGAGCGCACGGCCGAAGGCGGCGATCGTGTCGGGCTCAGGGCCCCGCGGTGGTCCCAAGAGTTCCCCCAGTCCCAGTCCCCAGACCCCAGTCCCAGGCCCCGGTCCACAGTCCCCGGTCCCCGGTCGAGCGAGGACCGCGGGGACCCCCCCCACGCCGCCGCGAGTGCAGCAGCAGCAGCGGCGGCAGGAGGCGCGGGCCTCGCGACCTTCGGCACCAGTTGGGTGGCAACGGGGGAGGCGAGACGAGGAGGAGGAGGCAGACGAGAGAGGGAGACGAGAGAGGGAGACGAGGAGGAGGAGGCGAGCGGAGAGGTGGGGACAACAACGGGGAGAGAGGGAGACGCGACTGGGAGCAGGAGACGGGAGAGGAGGGGGGAGACGTCGAGACGATGCGAGTGCGATGGGCTGTGTGAGAGAGGGGAGATGGCAGGAGGTTGATGGGAGACTGGGAGAGATGGGCAGGGGGGACTTCCATAAAAGAAGGGGAGCTAAGAGGGTGGGATACGAGGCAGAGAGCTGGGGGGGGGGGGGTGTGGAGGTGAGTGGGAGGTGAGTGAGGGTCGTGGAGACCGCGCGGAGTCTCTTGGTCGCGGCTCGGCAGGCAGTCGGTCCCCGTCTCACCAAGGAGCCCTCTCCGAGCGGGGCCAATGGACATTGATTCTCGACCCGATTCCGATCATTCCCCAGTAAAATTACGGCGACCTAATTGCGGTCATGAGCACATCATTATCAGGAGGAGCCCCACGGAGAGGGCCCCTGGCAGTGAACATTCAGCAGCAGTTCGACAGCATTGGCTCAGGCGAGCCTGGCCCCGCTGGTGAGACGCCGAATGTCGAAACCGAACCCAGGGGTTTGTGTTTGTGTCGGACCAATGCTGCTGAAACGCTCTCCTCGCAGGAGGAAGACCCTGTGGCTGCTGATGGGATGTGTAAAGCAGTACTTGTATATGATGTATATAGATGTGGAGGCAGGGGCGGAGCGACCTGTTACAACGCGGGGGGCTGTGGGCCCCCCCACTCCTTCTCGCGACTCACTCTTACTAATAGTTCCGGGTGTTTTTAACCCCAATACAATACATGTAGTGACATGTCAGGCTATATAACTATATATTATTTTAGTTGCACCGTGTATTGTGTGTGCAGGAAGACAGTCTCGCAGTGACATTATTACTTTTTTTTAAATATGTCAAGGTACAATACTCACAATTGAGTTCCCGTGCCTCTTGATTTCATGCTGGACCCATCGGTCTGGGATTTACTCAAAGGGGGGGGGGTGGATGGCGCAGCTTCATGCCGCTTTATTTAAGGCGTAGGAGGCTTTCGCGACCAACATTACCTAAATATAACCGTGTCGTTAAACCCGCCACCACCCGACGCAGACAATTAGTGAGGTTCGTCACGTACACAACACGTGGCAATTCGTTACGAGTTCGGCACACCGCTGTGATGATGCTGGTTGTGAATTGCTCGAACTGTAGATGTTGTGGGGGTTCTCTCCGACACACAGGCGGGGTGCTGGACCAGTCACGAATTGGCCACGTTTTGTTTACTTGACAAACCTGACGAATTGGCTGTGTCAGATAGTGGCGGGTTTAGCGACACATTTAGATTTACGCGATCTGACCCAACACAAACGTATCTTATGGATGTATGCTCTATTGATATGATAACCAGATACATTCATCGGGCTTGGTCCGTGATAGACCGCAGGTAATTTCTAATTAATACATTTTCATAACATGTTACTATCTTGATTTGAAGCTTTCGTGACTGCAGGAATCCATACTCTTTGGTTCTTTCGGTAAAGTCACGTAACTTTGCCGTCAGAACCAAAAAGTATGTTGTTACTCTGTTTATCTGTTGATTCGGGGCCTCCTTGTGGCCGATTGGACCCCTATGCGTCGCATAACGCTGCCACACGACACCGCCAAAGTTGCGCCCCTGTTTGGAGGGACAGATGTGTGAAGAAGTCGGTGTCTGCTGAGTTATTTAATTGCAGTAATGACTGCAGAGCGTCCATACATAACACGGTTGTTGTGGTGCGATTGGAACCTTAAGTTTTCTATATTTTCCTAAAAAAGCCCCAAAGTCCGAAACGTTTCCAGTGTGATGTTTGGACAGTGTTTCGTCTTCACTTGTACTATCAATGCCACCTGCCAGAGCAGTGCAACCTCCTCCCTGTGTGTGTGTGAGTGACAGAACGGCCCGTGGAACGTGATGTCATAGAACTGATTCTTAGATCTCACCTGGTTACACAAATACACTTGGTTTAACACTTAGGCTTTCGCCACCAATATTATCCATAATAGAGGTTTTTGGGTGAGATCGCAGAAATATACACGTGTCATTAAACCCGCCACCACTCGACAGAGCCAGTCAGTCAGCTTTGTCACGTAAATAAAACATGCCAATTCGTTAATAGTACAGCACACCGGTGTGTTGGAGAGTAAACCCACAACATTTATAATTCGAGTACTGTACGACGTTTCGCCAGTGATTACAACTAGCATCAGGCGAAAGCTAGCATCATCATCGCCTGATGATGCTGGTTGTAATTACTGGCGAAACGTCACACTCGAATGTTGTGGGTTTACTCTCCAACACACCGGTGTGTTGTACTAGTCATGAATTGGCATCTTTTGTTTACGTGACAAACCTTACTAATTGACTGACGGGTGGTGGCGGGTTTTAACGACACATTTATATATATCCGCGATCTAACCCATACACCTCTATGATGGACACTTGGGGAGCACATTGACACTTTCACAGCTGCCCTCCTACAAAATAAATGTTAGGTACGTGGCAGAAAACCTCGCTAGGGAGTTCTGCCAATAAATTCAAAAGTCAAATATAAACACGTTTGTTTTGTGCAGCCCTTGCTGACCGGGTTGAGATAATCGACGAACCACGCGTGAGAGCCGTGTACAGTCGTCGGTCGTACCCACGTCTGGTGCCCTGTTGGCTTACTCTGTTTATCAGAATCATTGTCATCGCAAACGCCAATGTGGCCACTTGCAGGTGTTTTCTTTTGCTCTGTTGCCTTGTTTTTGCTAAAAACATGAGCAAGTGACGTTGAGCAGTAGTACGTGCACTTTACTTCAGCTTGGCATGCGTGTGTGTGTGTGTTATCAGTGGCGCACTAGGACCCACATTCCACGGGGTCCCGGCTACATTGCGATCACGTGTGTTTTTAACAAACACATGCACTTTGTAAATGCAGATAAGAGTGGCGAAGGCAGCGCACCAAGGCACTATTGTGGGCACTATCTATTTATTGCCCTCCACAGGCACAACTGTCGCACAGCGCGACTCTGCGCTTGCTGCTCAAGGAGAAAGGTGGATACAGGTGTGGTGCACAGCGGATTCCGTTCAGAAAGGACCAGGTGAGCGTCGTGCGAAGAGATGGAGAGCCAGATGTTTGAAGGACAGCAAGGGGAGCGAACCTTTGAACACCAGGACAGCCTGCCAGCCCTGCCCGTGCCGAGTCTGGATGAGACGCTCACCAAGTACCTGGACTCTGGTAGGGAGGAGAGCCGGCGCTGTGCCGCTGCCTTCACAAGCGCCTCGCGATTGCTTCGGGCAAACGTCACCTAAACCCATGCTGATATTTCTCTAATTTAATTTTACTATGAGCGTTTTTTTTAAAGTAATATGTCCGAGCCAATTGTTGAAATTACAAATTAATTAAATACTGTTTTTGTCTGTGCACTTTATTTCATTTATTCTGTAATGTGGTTGTGTTTCCGCTGATTTTAATTGCTTCATTGTTGTTAGCGCTCTTTGACTTGTGAAATGAGACCATCCTTGTTTCTCAGCTGGTTAAATGACAGAAACGTATAACAGCAGCACGCAATGCGCGTGCGACGATCGCGTGTGCAGTCAGGCCCTTCGCTACAGACGAGGAGCTCGCCCACACGCGGGAAGTGGCGCGGCGCTTCAAGGAGGGAGTTGGAGCGAAGCTGCACGCGCTGCTTTTGCGGAGGGGAGCCGAGCGCCAAAACTGGGTGCGTGGGGGCAGCGTGCGCGCCGCCCTGCACCAGCAGCTGGGAACCTCGCGCGTGGCACGCGCGCCGTCAAATCTCTACCGGCAATCTCTGCACGTTTCTGGGGAAAATCCTTATGCGGTGTTGTGGAGAATTATGGGTAATGTCGCGTTATTTTTATTTTTTTAGGCGTCTTAAGTGTACAGTTTTTCGATCCACACTCTTGATTCTTATCGGTCTGTCCACTAGGTGTCGCTGCTTACACGTAGAGCTGCTCCGTCCTGGCGGTTTCCAACCTTGTGGTCTGAATGTTATTAGAGAGGTTGGGACAGCACTGGTCTGGACACTTGCTACCGTGTCGGATCTCACCCTGAACTTTATTTATTTAACACAGTGGCTGAGCACAGGCCCATCGACAAACAGCACGATCAAAGTTGTAAGAGATAAAGTGAACACTTTTCCTGAATTGAGCAAGGTTATTATACGAGCTTGGGGAGAAGGAACGATTAAGTGGAGCAGTGGGAAGTGTCGTGACTTGCAATGTGATGGTTGAACAGAGTGTAGATGAGTCTGGTCGAGCAAGTAGAGTGAACACGTTATGGACCGAAGAGACAACATACAGCGCATTTCAACATTGTGTATTTTAACGTAATGTGGCGTTGCCTGCCTGGCCCTGTCACGTGACTGCTGCTGCCCTGCCCCGCGTGATGCAGCTGGAGGAGTGGTGGCTGAACAAGGCATACCTGGAGTCGCGGGGCCCGCAGCAGATCACAGGGAACTTTGGGGGACCAGGCCCTTACCTGGAGCACGTGTGGCCTCCCAAGGCGGGGACCCAGCTGGAACGGGCCGCCATCTTGCTGTGGCACCACCTCAACTTCTGGCAGCTGCTACGCACGTGAGATGCGCACACACGGACAATGAATAATCCACTCCATCATTCGCCCACCGTTAGTCAGTCACCTCCTAATCACTCTTCTATAACTGCTATAACTGTTCTTGTCATCTTCACGCGTTGGTTCATTCACCCATATTGAGTACTCGGTCTACCAGATGGACTGCTTTGTTTAAACCACGTTGTAATCCACAGTGCAGGTCAAAACAACATGCACTCACTCACTCTCCCATTCACACACTCATCCTCCCACTTACTCAATCAGCACACTGCAGGTCACGCCTCTTGCTGCTTCTTCCCTTGCTCTGCTCCACTATGGAATTTCCTCCCATGATCGTCTCTATTCCCAAGCTATTCTAATTACCCTCCTCATTTCAAGATGCATTTTAACTCTGTAACTATTACAACTTTAATGGTGCCGTTTGTTGTTGGCCACGTGACCTTTAGGACCTGTGCTCAGCAACTGTGTAAGAGAAATCGCATACTGCCTGTACCAGCGTGTTTGTATGATGTTTCCCGCATGTGTGTGTGTGAATGTGTTGGTGCGTGAAGAGAGAGGCTGGCCACGCACCGTGCTAAGGGTGTCCCACTGGACATGCATCAGTTCCGTATGATCTTCGGTACCTGCAAGATCCCTGGAGAGAAATGTGACTCCATCGTCTGCCATTTCAAGACTGGTAGGCTCTCCCAACTAATTGGGTGCCATGGTGGCAAGATTTTAACTCTCTTGCTTGGTATACACGAGGTCGTGGATTCGATCCCAATCCTGACACCTGTATATTTGGAGTTTGCATGTTCTCCCCGTGGTCGTGTGGATTTTTCTCCAGGTCCTCCGGTTTTTACTTCCACATTTAGAAATACGCATTTAGAGTATTTGGCTGCCATACATTTCCACATGATAAGTTACATCTTTGAACTATCATTTGTGGCCAGGTCGCTTCTGAAAAATATCTGTTTAGCTCATTGGGCCTTCCCTAGTAAAATAAAAATTGGTAAAAAATTATAAAAAATAGGTAATAGGAAATTACTATTTTCAGAATTGGCAAAGTCCACGGTGCTGCTGTGCAGACAAATTTACGTGTTCGCGATACGCAGGTGCGTGGTAGAGAAAAAAATTCTCATTTTCCGCAATAATGATTTATTTTACTACAATTTGCAACCCCGGTCAGAAAATTTTGCGGGCTGCATCAATATCAGTTCTCGTGATGCCGAAACAGTGGGAAGACGGATGTCCTGAGCAGCTGAACATGAAGCTTCACAGTCTTTTACCGTTGAGCAGCACCCAGCCTGATGACGATTGGCTGCTCTGTATTTTGACTCCTCGTGCCCTGGACAGATTTAACTCGTGCCCTAGACTTGGTTGGACGGTTAGGGTTAAAGAAATACGAGCACTGACCTGTCATGAACAATTCTACCTATATTGGAAAACCTCATCCTTAAATAGCATTTGGTTGTTCACAAGAAGATTCATATTTTGACCTCATTTATTGTTGCCATTACAATAACCCTAAACCTAACCCGAACAATCGCAACACTCTACTTGCCGTACTATCCATCGGTGGTTCAAGACGACGAAGATGATGATGATGTTGCTCAAGTCCCACCTCAGGCTCTTAAGGCAACGCAAGAAGGCTGGTGCTGCTGTTGCTCCAGGAGCTCGCCTTCCTGGTCGGCCCAAAAAGTCGAGTGGCCCGGACCCAAATCAATGGTCAATATTGGCCTTATTTTAGCAAGTCTCAGTAGACTAAATAATCCTTTGAATCGCGTAAAACTTAACGAAAGTATCAATTAAAGACTGAAAAACAGATTTGCTGATTCAAAATTTTTTTTCATACTGATTTATGAGGACCGGTATGTGTTATGCTGCACTAGTGTACCACCAATATGTCCAAATGCTGCTGCGAGGATGCCCTCCCAAGAAGAAACACTCAATAAGTTCATCAAGACCACTTGTGGCCCTAAAGGAAATGTATAATTGGCGAGCTTTTGGGCAATGGCCCTGTTTCATAGCACATACAGAGGCCTGAGAGGTGGAGTGGATATTAAGAGCTTGGAGATTTTTGTATCAGATAGCGTGTTTTGTACACCCTCCTCCGAAGCGAATGCTTGGTAATCGTTATGGTTTCTCACCCCCTCTCACTTTGCCCCTGCCGCCACCTTCTGCCAACAGAGGCGGAGGGCGCCTGCCCATCCCATGTGGTGGTCTTGTGCCATGGCAGAATCTTCACGTTCGATTCTCTTGCGCCCGGCGGGGACATTCTCACACCTCCCGAGCTGCAGAGGTCAGGGTGGTCCACTCAGTAGAATGCACACACCAGTATTAGGAAGGCCGTACGTACATATTTGGTTTTAATTTGTGCTCATTACCTCACGAGTTAATCACAAGGAGATGCGTGGCATCGTGTGCACGTGCGTGCGTCTGTGTGCATGCACGTCCCCGTGTGGGAGCAGTCAGCTCGCGCTCGTGAAGGCTCGCTGTGCAGCGGAGCCCGAGGGACCCGGCTTGTCGGTTCTCACAGCCGGCGACAGAGCCAGCTGGGCCAAGGTAACAACCGCTTCTGAGTGATGTGGCCCGTGCATGGGAGCCCGTGCCATGCATGCGTCGAGTGATGGAGTGTTGCGTGGGTGTCACGTGACGTGTGTGTGTGCCTTCGTTTGCATGTGCCAACAAGACATTGTGGAGCAGCATTGCAGTGAACTGAGCTTGATTCCTGCTCACGGCCAATATCAGTGACAAATATCTCAATCGATCCTACCTCCCACCCCAACTCCAGGTCGACTCAGCTTTAAATTAGTACCCGGTGTGGGTGCAGTATGCAAATATATGCAATGGGGAGACAAAGGGGGGCGGGCGTGGCACTGACTAGCTACTGCCCCTTCCCCCCAGCGTGCCGTCTTCAATAGACGCTCGCTAACAGCACCCAACAGTCTGTAAAAGGCGAAACAGGGTATCTTTCTAGATTTAAAGCTTTCGTGACTGCAAGAATTCATACTCTTAGGTTTTTCGGTAAAGTCACGTAGGTAAAAATAAATAATAAAAATAATAGAAATAAAATAATAAATCACGTCGTTTCGGAGGCAACACAAGTCTCCGTCATCTTTGTTTCGTCGCGTGTATTACAGACCAGGCAGCACCTGCTAAACTTGTGCGCGGAGAATGTGGAGCACATGAACGCGGTGGAGAGCAGCCTGCTCGTGCTCGTGCTGGAGCAGGCATCGCCCTCCGCCTCGCCGAGCGACTACTCCCAGGTGATGCGTTCCAAACGTTCTCTTGCGGATCACTCGCTGTCATTTCGCCAGGCGAGGGCCTGTTCATTCATCTAGCCGGGCGAGGGCCTGTTCATCTAGCCGGGCGAGGGCCTGTTAATAGTAAGGCCCTCTGAAGCACACTGCGTCGCCATTATTAACCACTCTCGCCGCCCGGCGTGCACGCCATCCCTTGCAGCTCCAGAGCTGGGCATTAGCTGGCAATCCCCGGGGCCGCTGGGGGGACAAGTCCTACAACCTGATCGTCTTTGAGAATGGTACCTGCGTCTCCAACTGTGACGTAAGCAGCACTCGCGCCATCACAACAAAGGTTGATGTCATTTCATACAGACCCAGAGGTGTGCACAACTTGTTTGTACCACTTCATGGGGAAGTCAATAGTGGTAGAATATGGATAGAATTGCCTGTGACATATATAGAACTTCCGCCAATGGCTGAGGGCTGTAAACAGATGATCATCACCGACGTCTCAATGGTTAGTTTAACACTTAGGTTTTCGTGACCAATATCATCCATAATACAGGTTTTTTTGTGTTAGATTGCGTAAATATATAACGACACATATATTTACGCAATCTAACCCAAAAAACCTGTATTATGTCTCAATGGTTGATTGAGCAGGAAATCACTTTAAATATTTTTTGTAGCGTTCAATAACATTTAATGTTGGGTAAACAGTCAGGAAGTGCTGATGTGTGCAGAGTGTTTTCTGTTCTCCAACCCCTGCAGCATGCTCCCTATGACGCGATGGTGCTGGTCTCAACCACGAGTTACGCCGAGAACACCCTGAAGAGAGATGACGGCGTGTGGGTGGTGAGGCTCACATCCGCACACACATCTCTCTTCACGTGCACACATGCACACACACACCCCTTGCATGCACGTGTGCACCCTACGTGTGTATGTGCTGCCTGTGTTAAGAGCAGTAGTGCAGTGGTTCGTATGCTGTACTCTGAATCCGGCGACCTGAGTTCGATTCCCGCTCACAACTAATATTGGTGACGATTATCTGAACTGGTCTTGGGCCTCCCCTAGGTCAAATCAGCCTCAAATGAGTACCTGGTGTGGTGCGTGAACATTGTCACTGGGGAGACAAATACGGTCAGCCGTGGTGCTGGCCACTCACCCCCTCATGTACCATGCTCATTAACAGCACTTCATAAATACTCGCTAACAGCACTTCATAGGTGCTCGCTAACAGCACTTTCACAAACAGTCTGTTAAAGGCTATACGGGGATCTTTGTTTTTAAGTAGCCTGTGTTCTTTGGTGCCCGCATTCGTGCTGTCGCGAGCAGGGAGAAGTTCCTCTCCGCCCACTACCGCAGCCCCAGGAGCTACGGTTCCGGCTGGATGAGCGAATCTTGTCGGATATAGCTCACAGCGAGGCCCTTTACAACCGTCAAGTGAGTGGGCGTGCGTGCACACATTTACACATTCCGCACAGCAGGAGCTGCGCTGAGCATCCAAATCTTAGTCTGGATCTTGAGTCGGACGGACCCTGCAATTACACTTTGTGTGTGTGTATGCTGAATGCAAAACTATCATCATCGCGTCTTTGTGCACAATATAAGTAACGGAATAAATAAGCAAGACAATAATCAACTGTATCTGTCCCTCCACATTAAAAAGAATCTACACATCCCATCAGCCACACGGCCTTTTGGAAGTACATCATTTCAGAAGAACTGGTTCAACACAAGCCAATCTCTCGGCAAGTTTTGGCATTCAGTGTCTCAAGACACTTGCTTGAACCAATGTTGATCAGCTATCAGGTTATAGGCAAGGACCCGCTCTGCTAGATATGGGTCCTAGTACGACACAAAACTATAGCATACACAGCACAACATAATCATTGGCGTTGTGGTGTCTGTACATTTGCACAGGCAAAGGACCTCCAGGTGGTGTCGCTGGCATTCACAGCGTTTGGGAAGCTGCTCATCAAGCAGCGCGGGCTGCACCCCGACACTTATGTACAGCTGGCGTTGCAGCTCGCCTACTACAGGCTGCATGGCCGGTAAAGCACGCTGGCTCTACACGGGCTCACCTGCAAACTCACCTATCAACCCATGGCTTGTGATAAACCACACAGGTGGCTTGCTTCCAAATTGGGCCACGTGTGTGGCAGTTGGGCCAGGTTCTGTCCAGCCAAGCACTGGGTTCCACGTCTGTGATCAATTATGTTGTCGTTTCTCAGTTTTTGAGGCCAGGACACATTTTACTCATTCACCACACAGCATATTCTGAGCTCCAAGGTAGAAAATACTCTCGCAGTAAAGACAACATTTACCCGCAGCCAATGAGAAATCTGCATCAGCTGAAAAAGGGATTTCAGGCCTTAAATGAGCATTGATGCGGTGCCCATCTTCTGTTTACAGCCCTGAGCGAGCAGTTATGAATCCACATTCCTCTGGCGGGTGTAAGTCTACCCATAAGATAACCACTCTATCCTCCCCACAAAGCGGTACTTGTTTTATAGACCCCAGACATATGATGAGCTGAGGCACACTGCCGCCCTCGCGCTTCAGCGTGGACCCTGTTGCCGTCTGTGTGCCCAGGCCCGGCTGCTGTTATGAGACAGCGTCCACGCGCAAGTTCTACCACGGCCGCACGGAGACCATGCGGCCCTGCACCCCAGAGGCGGTGGCCTGGTGCCGGGCCATGCAGGAGCCTTCCATGCCGGCACGGTCCCACACGCACACACACAGCATACAAAGACAACCTGTATAGCCATGCATGCTATTGAAGCAGCTGCTGTTAGCGAGTGTAAAGTACTTATTTAAGACTGAGTTGACGTAGGGTAGGCCCAGGATCGGTTCAGATATTTGTCACTGGTCATGAACTGGAATCGAACTCGGGTGGCCGTGATCGTAGCGCAGTGCGCTAACCACTGCACCACCGCCTCCACAGTCCCGCGCATCCTCAGGAACGTACGCACACGTTGCCTGTGTCCAGCATCTTGTGAAGGGATATGCACACGGATGTACCAACAACACACTGCCGCTCAGTGGGTCGTGTAAACACGGGGCACGCTTCCAGGGGTGGAGTGACACAAGTCCGATCAGCACGATTGGCTACGTGCGGTGCAAAAGAAGTTGAACATATATACGTCCAAGTTGCAAGTATGGATTCCTGTGGCGTGCACTAATCTGTTTGTGCATTGATTTTGGCAGACGGGGCGAAGGCTGGAGTTGATGCTGGAGGCATTTGACAAGCACAACCGGCTCATGAAGGAATGTGAAAACAACAAAGGTAGAGAGAAGCGCGGTCGTGGTGCCATCAGCTGTGGCCTCAATGAGAATAAAATAACAGAGCAGGCAATGTGCCTTCACATATCTGTCACTAAAAATGTTAATATTTCTTTTCATACATCCCATCAGCCGCACAGCCTTTTGGAAGTGCGTTTTTCAGCTTCGTTGATTTAACAAGCAAACTCTGGACCAGTTAAATTTCGATTTAAAGCTTTCGTGACTGCAGGGATTCATCTTCTTGGTTCTTTCGGTAAAGTCACGTAGAAGGGAAGGACCAGTTTTTAACATTCAGCGTCTCGTCAGCAGTCAGACATGGTTGAACCAGTGCTGGTGCACTGCAAGATGTCTGTAGGCAAAGATGGGTCCTGGTTCGACGCAAATCAATATAATACACAATACAAGTGTCTTTGTAGAGAATTTAAATAAAATAATGAAGCAGACAATGTGTGTTCTTCACCTATTTGTCCCTTCATGTAAAAAGTTATTATGGTGCCTTCAGTTGTGAGAACAGATTAAGCGACTTAATGGGAAACTGAATTTGAATGTGACTTTTGCCTGCAACGCATGTGAATGCTCGGCATGCGGCCCATACTTCAGTGAGTGTGGTTCGCATGCACGTGTGCGTGTGTGTAGGGGAGCCGTGGCAAAGTATTTAGTGCATTGCGAACCTGGCCATTCAATTCCTGCTCATGGCCAGCGTCAATGATAAAAATCTGAACCTTTCCTGGGCCTCCCCTAGGTTGACTCCGCTTTTAATGAGTACCTCGTGTGGTTCAGCCACTGGTGAGACAAAGGTGGCTGGGTGTGGTTCGAGCCACACCACCCCCTCATTGGTGCACCATATCAGCCTTCATAGGGGCTCGCTAACAGCACCTGCCCCAACAGCCTGTGTAGGCTACACTGGCGATCTTTTCTGTGTGCACAGGCTGCGACCGGCACCTCCTGGGCCTCCTGCTGCTGGCGGAGGATGAGGGCCTTCCCGTACCGGAGCTGTTCCGCGACCCTTCCTTCACCAAGAGGTGGGGGCGACTGGATGGGTGGATGCTGGGGGCAGGAGGCATCACGGTGTTAGAATCCTCCGTGATTATGTGACATTCCACAGCCCCCTGTGTGGTTTTTCACGCCGCATGGTTGTTCACACTGTTTGCGTGTGACAGTGGTGGCGGAGGGAACTTTGTGCTGTCAACGAGCCTGGTGGGATACACCAACACCCTGGGCGCCGTCGCTCCCATGGTGCCACACGGCTACGGCTTCTTCTACCGCATCCGCGATGACCGGTGTGTCCCGCTCGCCTGCCAAATATTAAATCTGAAACAAACCCGCACCATAACGCTTTCACGTCCGCGTTTGTCTCTGTCCACGTGTCCATGTGTGTTCGCGCATCCATGTGTCTGTATTGTGCCCGTGTGTGTCCATGTTGTGTCCGCGAGTCCACGCATATAAGGCACAGTATGGGGCACAGATGGTGCATCTGCCAGTCATCTCAGTCAGTCAATCCTTGCCACCTGGGTCTGTCACGTGACCTCCTGTCGGCGAGCCTTCAACATGGCCTCAAAGTGCACCTGGCCTGACACAGGTGCCGTGGGGACGTTACCGTCACTTAGTGGCGAATGGCGGGTATTATATTGTGTCCTCGTGTGTCCGTGTGTCGCTGAGACAGC
The DNA here is from genome assembly GCF_964198595.1 of Lampetra fluviatilis. Lineage (NCBI taxonomy): Eukaryota > Metazoa > Chordata > Hyperoartia > Petromyzontiformes > Petromyzontidae > Lampetra > Lampetra fluviatilis. The sequence goes on along the minus strand of NC_136284.1, from coordinate 718,463 downwards.
CTCGTGGTTTCGGTGACGGCGTGGCGCTCGTGCCCACAGACGGACGGGGAGCGACTCTACCACGCATTCGCCGCCGCTCTACACGAGATGCAGTGCCTTGCCCTGACGCGTGCGGCACGCCTCTGAGAACCCGCGGTGCGCGGGCGGGTTCACAGGTGTCGCTGTGCAGGGGCGTGCGTGTGTGCAGGGGCGTGCGTGTGTGCACGCGCGTAGTGGTAGTGCCAGGGCTGCTCAAGTCTCGTACCAGGAGATTCCACGGTGCCACGCGTACGCTGGGGACGTTTGCACGTTCACACAAAATGAATTCTGAGCCACAACATAATATATCTGTCCAGCCGTATCGGTGTCAGAATTACACTGTATAACTGATTACACTTAAATGCAAAAAATGCAACAATGCACTTAGCACGTGACCATTGAATACCACTACGTAACATGTACTTGTTTTATGTTCCTTCTGGCACGAGTTTTTAATTGTAGTGTCCGATTGCTGCCAAGGTATTCCTCAGTTTCTGTAGGAGGGTGACTTTCACCAGCATCTATGTTACAAATCAAGATGAGCATTTATGTTTTCTGTAATTTCAGTGATCTCTGGCCATGCAGCCTCTATGATTGTAAGGTCATTTTAAACTCTACATGTGAAATGACATACAGAAAATAAAATGCAATCAGGAGACCATTGTGTGTGTTTTTTATCTTATAAATGATATTCACCAGGTAACTTACGCATCTTAAAAAAAGGCACAGGTCCCACTGCTGCCAACGTAGCCTCGAGAGCTGAAACTTTTAAAAGCAGGCAGCCAAGGTGTTGCAGTGTCGGTGCGAGTAGGTGGGGAGCGGTAGGTGGATGGGGCATGTGGGCGTGGTGCTGTGAGGAGCATTATGTGCACGTGCCCATGTGCAGCCGTATTGCTCCCTGGCTGTGCAGCAGGAGGTAGTGGCTGAACTCCTGGGGCATGTCGTGCGCGCCTGGCCGAGGCGGTCTGTCGTCAAAGTAGTGATGTGGCAGAGAGGCCCCGTCGGGCCCTCGTTCCAAGGGCCAGAATCCGTACAGGTGAACTTGGCGGCACAGGGTGAGGGAGGCGCTCGCAAGCATGAGGCCCGTGGAGAGGCGCTGCGGATGCAGCCCTCTGGCCGCCCAGAGGCGAGCGAGACGCCGCAGGTAGTCGGGGTGGAAGAACACGGCCTTCTGGCGAGCGCCCGCTGCCTCCAGGGCACGGTGCGCCCTCAGGGCCGGCAGCAGGTTGTGCACGTAGGCGAGGGCGGGCACGAGAAGCAGAGCGTCCCCGTAATCCGTGACGTCTGACACGAAGCGGCTCCGGCTCTCGCTGCTGTGGAGCCCCCCGTACCTGCCAGGGCATGGATCCAGCGGGCAGCGGTGTTGGTCGCACCTCACGGAAAGGAAGTCCATGCGTGCTGTATTTTGTTAGGTTGGAGCGTTGTAATTTGCCGAAATGTGTGATGAAAAATCGTTTATCCTATTATTATAGTAGTTACTATGATCAATTCTGCCGGTGCATTATCCGTAAAATGCTATGCGCGGTGTGCTTCACCGACAATGGACGTTGCAAACGTTGTGACGTCATTCGAGGAAAAATAAGCCATTGTGTGGCGGAGTTGTGGTCCAAATTTTAATTAATTAGAAAAAATACTCGCAAATTACTTAAATGTGAAACATAGTAATCGTCGCCCCCTTCTGCAAAAAACGTAGCAGGACCCTCCTGAAAAAATTGTTGAGACTCGGCGAGGCTTTCCTGGGTAAACAAGCAAATTAACGATTTATAATGTTTTAATAAACTTTTTATTTTACCAGGTAAGGCCCACTGAGCTATGTAGCTCTTTTTCAGAAGCAACCTGGTCACAAATGGTAGCTCAACGAAGTGGCTTGTCACGTGGAAATGTATAGCAGCCAAATACTCTGAACGCATGTTTAGAAATGTGGATAGAAAAACCGGAGAACCTGGAGAAAAATCCACACGACCACGGGGAGAGAGATCATGCAAACTCCAAATATATAGGCATCGGGGTCGAGATCGAACCCCCGACCTGTGCATAACTATGTCACTGGGTGCGGAACCCCTACAGTGCTGCATGGATGATGGTGGGCCCACCTTGGCACATGGGCACAGTTTGTGAATTCAAGATGGGTGAGCATTGAGCAGCACATGGATTTTATTTGTGACAAGCCAACCAGTAGGGAATTGAGACTGCAGGCTCATTGTGTAAACCTCAGTTACCGGAGGTTCCTCTTCAATAGCACAGTTGCTGAAGAAAAGGCCCAAAACATTAAGCAGCTCGCAACAAACAGCCTTATTGAAGGTTGCAAATTTCAAATATGATTTCCAAGTCCAATAAGTGTATCGACAATACTCGATTAAAAAAAGTTGGTGATTTTCTGAAGGCAGTGTTGAGCGAATATTCATAGGACAATCAGTGGTAACTTTCCCACAAAGTGGTATCGATTTTATCGACCCTAGAGGGATGATCGGACAAGTCAACCCACATTTAGGCGTTGAACCTTGCGATTGCGATCCGCTCGCTCCACCACCGAGCGGCTACTTGGGTGGGTTGAAGATGCGACGGAGCGATGCTCGCGTGTGAGTGAGGCCCTGGGGGCAAAGGCCTTGTCGAGATCCGCACGAGCACGGCAACGCGAAGCGATCCCTGTGGCCCACTCCTGTGCCACACTCACCGCTCCTTGATGATGCTGGGGTTGAGCGTCACCATGTGGCTGCGGTTGCCCACGTCCCGCGTGAAGTTTCTCGACACCGGAGGGAGGTTGCACCTGCGCGGCCACACACACCGCGGGACGGTTGCGACCTGGCCGGTGAAGCGACGCGGCTGCTTCGAACACGTATCATTACAAAGGGCCGAGGGCGGCCTCGTGTAATTCTCACACCCCCTTCACAGTCGTCTCAAAAGTTCAGCTTCACAACGTTATAATAAAAATCTGTCTTGAAATGTTTTGCATGATTACAGCCTGGCGCAGGTGGCTATGCTGCACTTGGCCTGTGATGCAGCACTGTGGAGCGAGGGGTCACATTTGTGAATTCTCCCTCCCTACTCATGGGCAGTGAAGAAGTACAGTAGCTGGGATAATTTAGATATTTATAGGGAATAAGTGTTGCCCCTCTCACACGCGTCGGTTTTCTCTGGGTAATCGTTTCCTCCCGAGTGCATAAACACGTGTTGATGGAGTTGGCCAAAAAAATCTTAATATAGGACCACAGAGCTCGGACAATTGTTGTCAGCGGTCGTGGCTGCCTTCTTTCCCGCTTTTCTGTGGTTTCCAGTGCCGCTGAGTCATTTTGAGAGTGACGGAAAACTCCATTCTAACCGAGCTGCACTCCGCTAGAATTCACGGTCTCTCACCTGATTACAAAGTCAGCGTTGTCGATGCTCCTACCACACCGGCTCCCCAGCAGCGCCCCACTGTTCCCCACCACGGCACAGCGACCGTGTAACTCGCCGGCCAGAGGAGAGCTCTGGCACACGGTCCAACCCACACGACACGCAGCCCACACACAACACCAACAACAATCGATGCCCCTGCACGTAGCCACCAATATAAACACCCCACATACACCACCAACACTCCACATACACCACCATCAACTTTAACCCCCACATTCACCAACACTTTGACAACACCACCTAGGGATCTCTCACCCAGCGCACATAATGTGCCAGGAGTAGCGATGCACGGAGACTGGAAACATGCTGCGTCACCTCACACCTGAGGTTGCTAGCTGTCCTGGCCTGACCCATAAAAACTGAGGAGTCTGTGCTCGGGTGGCAAGAACCAATTTGTGCCGAGATCTGCTACCGGAAATTTCTGTGTTTGGAACTGTATTGCCAGGACACTGCGCGGTTCTGAGAATGGACCGAGGCCGAGTGAGAGTGTCGTGTGGGTTTGGCGCATGGGGCCGGTGACCCTGAGTGGGCCCCACCTCCGGCAGCACGGACAGGAGCTGCGGGGTGACGTGCAGAGTCTTGGTGGCGGCCTCGAACGCGAGTCCCGGGCGCTCCGCCGCGTCTCCCCGCGTGAGCACCAGGCCGGCGCGCGCATCGCAGCACGATCGCAGCATCGCCCTGCGCGCGCCGCACGGCTCCGTTACTGCCAGAGAACTCAACACGCTCGTCAAGGAAACATAGCGAATAGGTGATCTTTTAGGCAAGGTCTCTCTTCTTCATAGCACATAATTAATACCAGGGTTATTTATACCGGGTTTTTTTGTGACCGGTAATCGCATGAAAATAATGTAAAAAAACAGTTCCTGGTTTACTGCACATGTTGCAATGTCTCGAGAGAAGCAGGTTTATTTTTTTAACTGAGAAACGAAGGGAGCTGCTGCCGTGGTGCCATGGTCAGCACACTGACATTTAATCCAGAGCTCGTCTATTCGATTCAATCTCCTGGTGCAGCAGTTAAACCAATGGGGAGCATTTCTTAAATTCGCCCTCACCCCTCTATTCACCCAGCAGTGCGAATGGGTCCAACTTTACCTCCTAACCGAGGAGCAAGGGCGATCGGCGCGTTCGTTAGGAACATCAACTGGAAAGGGTTACCGGTTCCTCACGTTCGGAACCGGTTACCGATGAACAACCCAAGTTAACCCAACACTCAGCATTCGCTGAAGCTGGGCACTGCGGCTATATCCGGGGTTGAACACCCAGTTCCTACGTTTCTGTACTCGGACAGAGCTCAGAGTGATGCAGCAGTCAGGGTGATAGATGATCCAGCACTCATTGATTCCCTGTTGTCACTCGCTCGCCAGCGGTCAGTCACCTGTCATTCTTCTATCGCTACTACCATGGTTACTGTTCCCGTGAACTTCACTCGTATAATAATTATCTTACTTTACTCAAGATACATGTTAACTCTTATCTATGACGAATTTCTAGTGCTATTTGTTGCTGGCCGCCTGACGTTTTGGACCTCCTGTGGGCCTGTGATACAAACAAAGGTGGCCCTGACGAGCAGGGGAGGGGTCATCACCTGGGCCAAAGACAAAGATCGCCCGTATAGCATGAACAGACTGTTAGGGCAATCACTCTCAGCGAGTACCTGTGAAGGCTGGCACGGGACACAAGGGGGTGGGTGGCTAGCCCCATGCGCTGCCGCCTTTGTCTCATCAGTACTGATGTTTACCCACCACAGCAGTTACTCAATTGAGGTTGAGTCGACCTAGGGGAGGCCCAGGACCAGTTCAGATATTAGTCAATTACGTTGCCCGTGAGCGGGAATCTAAATCGGGTGGCCGAGTTCAGCAACCCTGCCCTACTAAACTTGACCCCCGCAAACGCAAAGGTGGAACTCCACATGTGCTGTATGCTCGACGAGCTTAGCGAGGGGTGGAAGAGGGAGGTTGTGGATGGAGAAGAAGCAGAAGAAGACTCGTGTTCAACCTGAGGTCCCGCGCCGCCTCCTCGCTCCACTCCCAGCGGCACTCTCCCAGGAGGCGTGCGGCGGCTGCCAGCTGCTCGGCGCGCTCCCTGCAAGGCCAGGACGAGACGATGGAGAGAGATGTGGTCCCTCTATTCCGTGACCCATGTCTCAGCACATCCACTGCCCTTACATAGAGATCCATTAAACATCAAGAGGAAGATCCCCCGTGTAGCCTTAACAGACTGTTGGGACAAGTGCTGTTAGCGAGCACCCATGAAGGCGGGAATGGCACATGAGGGGGTGGGTGGCCAGCACCACGCCCGGGCTACCTTTGTCTCCCTAATGGCGATGTTTATACATCACACCAAGTAACCATTTTTAAGACTGAGTCGACCTGGGGGAGGCCCAGGACCGGTTCAGATATCACCGGTGGTGGCGGTGCCGGATTAAGCTAGTGCGTGGCCTGTAGCATATGTTATAAAGGAGCCCTAAAAATATATATATAGAAATATTAAAACATAGTAAAGTCATTGTATTTTTTCATTTGCTATACAGCCAGATAATATGACAAATCGGTAACCTTGAACAGCCAGTCGTTCATAAAAGTTGATGGCAGTATAATACTATAGTCATAGAGCAAATGCAGAATCACTGAACCGGAATTGATAGCTTGAATGCATTTAGTGCGGGGCCCTTGAAAGTGCGGGGTTCGTAGCATATTTAGCTGCTTTTGCTACTACGATAATCCAGCCGTGAGCAGGCATCAAACCGTGGTCGCCAGGGTTCGTATGGTAGCCACGACACTGCTGCTACCCACAGTACCGCCCCTATATAGAGATCCGTAGGCCTACTAAGACATCACCATACAAGCGGGTGCCACGGGGAGCAGAGACCCTTGCAGCAGCAGGAGCAGCAGCAGCAGGAGCAGCAGCAGGAGCAGCAGCAGCAGCTGCAGCAACAGGGCAGCAGCAGCAGGAGCAGCAGCACCAGGAGCAGCAGCAGCAGCTGCAGCAACAGGGCAGCAGCAACAGGAGCAGCAGCAGGAGCAGCAGCAGGAGCAGGAGCAGCAGGAGCAAAGGCCCTTGCAGCAGCAGGAGTAGCAGCAGGAGCAGCAGCGGCAGCCCCAGTGTTGGGGACGGCGTTCAGACAGCGGGGTGCTCTTGGAGCGGTTGCCACCTGTCCGGTTTGCCCCGGACAGTCTACGAATTGGCATCTGTGTTCGGGTGGCAGGAAATTGATTCGTACCGACATTTCTCGATATTGTGTTTAACTTTTTTTTTTAATCACAGGATACTGCACGCACAGAGTGTTGGTAACTGTGACTGCGAACTCACCAGCTTTAAGGCATGTGAGAGAAGTGGCCATCCAGTGGCCATGACCGCGATGAGTGATGTGCCCTGCGGCGTCTCCAGCTGCCCCGATGGTTGGCGCCGTCATTCAACTCTCGCCGGCCCGCCAGCTGCTCGAGGCGCGGCGCGGCGCTCGACGAGACGGATCGGCAACCTCGCCGTGTCTCAAGCGTGGTCCCTTTCACTTTCTAAGCTAACATCTACACTTTTTTGTATTTAATTTTACCAGCCGAGGGTCCACTGAGCTATACTGTATAGCTCTGTTTTTTCAGAAGCGACCTGGTCACAGATAATAGCTCAACCAAGTGGCTTATCACGTGGAACTCTGTAGCAGCCAGATGATCTCTCAACGCGCCTTGACTTTAAATGCGGAGGGAAAAACCGCGTCCATGGAGAGAGAGAGGGAGACACGCAAACTCCAAATATACAGCAGCAGGCGTCAGGGTCGGGATGGGACCCACGACCTCCTGTACACCAGGCGAGCGAGTTAACATCTCGCCAAAAGGCGCTCACCGGTCACGGGGCACCGCGAGGGCGAGGGCGTCCCGGCACGACACCGCCGTCGCGTTCGTGCTGCACACGGCAGGGGGAAGAACGCGCGGTGACTCGAGCCACCGCCGGTCATCATCATTGCGCGTCTCGCTGTGTGTGTGCCCGTGATTAAGAGCCACAGCGGGCGATCAAGAGCCGCCACAGCGGGCGACGAAGAGCCACCACAGCGGGCGGCGCAGCCTCACCTGGTTACGGCCGCCAGGGCCCGGTCCTTCCTCGCTCCCACCGGAGCTCCTGTCCCCACGTGCGCGCATCCCAGCACCTCCCTGCCTCTTAAGGAAAAACGAGGTCAGAATTGGGACGCGGTGGTCGCACGAGGGGTTGGTAGGGCCCGCGAACCCCGTTCGCTATTCCTCGTGACTCAATGGTGGCAAGGGTCATAGCCACGGCCAGTAACCACAGGCGTGGGCGACTGCCTCTCTCCACCGTCGTTTCGGGACCATCAACCGTGACCCGGCACACTCCACCTGCGAAGTCCCCCCGCCGCTCACCACCTGGCGGCACCCTCATCCCCCCCCCCCCCCCCCCCGGGGAACCCACTCACCTCGTGAGGCGCGCGCGGGGCGCCAGGTGGAGCAGCAGCACGAGGAGAGCTGCCCCGGCACAGCAGACGAATCGCAGGGCCCTGCGAGGGCCGCCTCGAGAGGCCACGCGCACCATGCCCCTGTTGACGAACCCCCCCCCCCGACCCTCACGGCATGCCCACCTGTGCGGGCCCAGCGGCAGTGATTGCGGGTGGTGATCGAGAGGTGGTGCGAGGCACTGCCCCGGTGCCCAGGTCTCTTCCCGGAGCTGTGCCCACCCCGTGTCCGCCGGCTCGGGGACTGGGACCCCGGCCACGGACTAAATATAACGCGGCGCGCCGCCGGGTGTAGAGTGTCGCGTAGGGCGTTGGCTCATCGAAGAGGTGGGGGGGGGCCTGGGAAGAGGGACAGAAAGAGTGCCCCACGGGTTCGGTGGGAGAGAGGATGAGAGGGGCCCATGATCCGCCCCTTGGCGTTGGGAGGCCCCAATTCATCGGGGCCGTGAGGCTCGTGGCGCCCGCGTGTGACTGCACCACCAAGGGACATTGCAGATGTCTTGTGTAACCAGTCATTGGGCGCTTTTAACGCGAATGCCAATGCGCTCTTGGTACGGCGCCGTGTACACAGGGGTAACCCACACCCAGGGTGGCCGTGATTGTCATTAGATATGCGCGACTCTGATAATCTAACGTGTACCAGCTTTATTTTTATGCATATGTATTTTTACATTTGAATTAAATTCTAGCACGCCGCACATTTCACATCACGGCGAGGATCTCGCACCACGTGGCGGCTTAATGTCTGTGACCCCATCAATTCCACCTTCACTCACGGGATTAAAATGCGCTTAGTCGAGGCAATCTAATTCACGTATTGGCTGGATGTTGGGAAAGCTTTTTTTTTTATCCCAAGCCGTGCATGGTACTGCCTCCCTCACATACACACATCCATGGGTCCAGGTCCAACATTTGACTTGTTGGTACCACTTAAGAGACGGCAACACTTGGGTTGTGCGAACATATATTGCAAATCAAAGTGAATTATGCCTTATTTATAAAAAGCATCCTACCACATCATCCACGTTTGAGCCATACACAGAAACTGGTGTCACTTAATAGTGTTTACCACCTCCGCTCTGACCCCAGGGTGGGCGGCAGCGTACGCTGGTGCTGCCTCTGCTTGAAGAGCACAACCTCGGGGTCCGCTCTCACTGGAAGACTATGCTTGGAGAACCAAGTCCTCATTGTACCTCAACATTGAGAATAATTTTGATTGTGATCTTTTACTATGAAATAACTACTCTAATGCATTCAATACTAGAGTTGCATCTTATTCACGGATTATTTTCTCGATTTGATTCAACACGTCAGATGTTACACTAAAACGATGTACAAATCTCACTGGAAGCTTGAGGGTTGATTTGCACTGCACATGAGTACCTCTGCTCCCCAAAGGGCCCAAGTGCTCAATAAACTTCACTCCGGGCGTACACTGCAGCACGCAAAGTTAGGAACCAGCATCATCAGTTTCACTCAGTGGTTGCCCAGTGGCTGTTGCTGTGGTTGAAATGTGAATATAGAAATGTAGAACCCGTTCACTCTGCAGTAGCCCATATTCGATGTCGTTTCCCCTCGGTAAAAACATCGCGGCGTAGGAATAGGAACCGTAATGAGAAGTGCCAGGATGCATATTTGGTGCTCTGAGAAGTGCCGGGATGTGCGTTTGCTGTTCTGAGAAGTCCCGGGATGGCGTACCGTTGTGTACCGACAAAATTCACACTCTAACAATGTGAATTTAAAAATTATCCGAGACCATGTAATTTGGCCTGAAAACAACTTGAGTACACGACAGGTCCCGACTGAATGATAGAAGATTCCACTGCAAAGGGAAAAACGTATACAGCACATGGCAATAAATCAGCACCACTGAAAACTGCTAGGAGGTCAATTCGGCTCTGGCCCACTTAATGGATTCAGTAAGGTGGCTCCATGAGGATCGTGGTGGGACTCAGCGAGCCGACATCTGCTGGCGCTCCTGCTCCACAGCGAGGCCTGTGCGAGTGAGCGCGCCGCCTTTCACCGCCAGCTTCTGCAGCGCCAGCTCGGTGGCAGCCAGGGGGCCGCCCGTCAGCTCCGCCGGCGTGCTCTCGACTAAAACGCGCCGCCCAGAAAACGTCTGAACGCACAGAACATGCACAAGCACGCACAGGTACGTTATAGAGTTCAAGTCATCGCACTTCCTGCATGCATTATTTTTTTTATTAACACAGTTGCTGAGCACAGGGCCAAAGGCGCAGTATGCTGAGCAGTCATCAACACTATTACACCATCAAGTTGTAAGTGTGAACACGTGTCTTGAATTAAGCACAGTTATTATAGTAGCCTTGGAAAAGAGACGATAGGAGGTAATTCCAAAGTGCAGCAGTACGAGTTTGTTTCGACCTGCAGTGTGGTGCTTAAGTGGTGCGTGAGTGAATGAGTGAGCGTGTTGTTGGGTCCTGCAGTGTAGTGGTTTAACACAGCGTAGGTGAGACAAAGCAGTCGGTGTCTGGTAGACAGAGCCCTCATCATGGGTGGAGGAATCAACGAGTGAAACTCACAGGAAGAGCGTAACCATGGTAGAAGCGATATTACAGTGATAAGGAGGCAAGTGGCTGCCAGTGAATGAGCCAGTAACTGGAATAAATCAGTGAGTGTGCTGGATCAATTGACCTGGCTGGATAGAGAAATGCATTTTTGAGTAAATGTAATGTACTGAGACAATGGGGTGTGGTGGGAGTACCGTGGTGGTGAGCCCTGGTACTGTAGTGCTGTGGAGTTTGGGCCCTGGCCGGTAATCTCCTGGCCGGGATGAGTCTACGGACTGCTTGAGCTCCCGCTGTGCCTCCTGCGGACGCATAGCACATGTGTGTCAAGTCCAGGGTCACACTCTGATGGTTTCACACATAATTCATGAAAGCAATATTGAAAATGTAAAAAATGCAGTTTTAGAAGAAGTCAAAAGTCAAAGTGATTCCCTGCTCAAATGAACATAAACTGCACTCATCTCCTGTTTACAACCCCAAAGGCAAGTGGTAGAAATTGCACGCTTCCTTAAATGTGGGAGAATCTATCCATTGGAGAACCACTATTGACTTCCCCATACTCTATTTATTTTATCGACCCTGGACGGATGATGGACTGAGTCAACCCCCAACCAGGATTTGAACTCGTAACTTTCCAACAGCGAGCCGTTCGCTCTACCGCTGAGCCACTGGGACTGTTATCTGAAAAATGAACTTTCAGCAACTCGTAGTAATATAAAGATCATTGACAAGACCTTGAGCATCTCATAGTTGGATGTCCTTGCCACGTAGTGATTCCATGATTTGATTGCGGCCTCCTCTTGCTGATGGTTTGCTTTGATCTGTAAAGTAACAACATGGTTCATAATTAACAGCACTCACTCAGACCGGAATGAAAATGTGTGCAAAGGCAGCTGTCCTCACTCCCTGCGGTGAACCAACCTCGGCATAGAATTGTCTTTCATCTTGTAGCTCCTGCTCCTGACTCTCCTCCAAGATAGCGGCCTGTATTCGGGCCACTCCGGCTACAACCTCGCCAGTTGCCCGGGCGACCGTCTCCAGGGCATCGCGATCAGGGGTGGTGGGGCGCACACCCTCCTCGCGGAGCTCTGCCTCCATCTCCTGCCACACCTCGCCCACCTACACCCACAGGGGTACAACACCACCGCACCACGCAACGTACAATTTACACATTGTAATCGGTGCAACGTGCAGAACAATCGGTGCCACGTGTACATTACCCACACTAATTCCTTACCTTGAAGTCCATGTAGCGTTCCACAATGGCCAATGTAACCTGGTCATCGGGGCTTAGGCCTGGAAGGCCCAGGAAGCCTGAAGAGGGATAGATTGCGTCACGCAATTTCAATGGCACTGGTGTTGTTTTGAGCAGTGTGCCGTTTGTGGGTGTGATATTAAAGTAAAAATAGTAATTTGCTGCTCAAATGAGCATGGAGGTGGTGCTCATCTCTCATTAACAGCCCTGAGGCAATGGTGGAAATTTCCATGACTGGGATAAGTCATCCACAGAACAACCACTCGTAGGTAGAAAAAATAATAAATCACGACGTTTCGATCGCAATGCAAGCAATCGTCATCAGGAGATGATCACAAAGTGGTACTCATTTGATCAACTCCAGATGGATAATGGGCCGAGTTAACCCCAAACTAAGATTTACATTCTCAACTTTCTAATTGCGAATTGTTCCCTCTACCGCTGAGGTAGCAGGCTAGTAAACCTCTTTTAACAGATACACAAAGGGGCGAATATTGCATTCCAGCTAAATCCCCAGCCACCACATGCCCAAGCAACTTCTACTCCCTTTTGGCTACTTCCTTTTGATACAAGGGGCCAAGCAAGCATGGCATGGGCTAGAAGAGACACAGTCTGATGTGGTACAGGACCTGCAGCAAAGTGAACTTGTCGACAATTAAACCAGGAGTCAGAATGGTTAATATGGTTAATAATGGTAATCAGAATTGTCCTGACATACTGATAAGCTCAAACAATTTAAATGTTAATGTGTTAAACGCTTGTAGAGGTGAACATTTTATTTGTTTGGCTATATCGGATGGTGGAGGGTACCATCATTACGTGGTCTAACACAAAAATAAATTATGAATAATGAGCATAGTGGCGGTCAGCTAAAGCACAGCGAGTTGGGGAATGTGGATGGTGCATCTGTCAGTCACCCAATCCAGTTCACCCACAACATCATGGTCAATCTGCTGACCGCTCCAAACTTTCATCGCTTTACGTAGCTTCAAACTCCACCTAGTTTTGCACACGTGCTATGGTAATGTAACCACCACCACTCACTGGTGAGTCGCAGCTACTGTTACAGTGAGCGTGTTACCTGTTTACACAGGCTCATGTGCTCATTACCGATCTTGCTAAAGATTATGTAGATCTTGACCCAGTTGTTCTCTGTGATGTTGAGCACGGCCTGGCTGGGCTGGCGACCCGCGACGGGAACCACTGGCTGCTCAGCTCGCGCCGCGTCCACCAGCGGCAGCTGTGGCCCTGCAGCGTGGAGGCACCGTCCAAGTCAGACGGCGCACACCGCAACTCGGCAACTCTCCCGGTATCAGAGCGAAAATAACCGTATACTGTTGTACAATTACAACCGGCCTGTAACCAAACTCGGCAAATGAAGCTAAATGTCCACTGCTGCTACTAAACTGGACAAATTATAACCGTTTGCTTCTGCGAGCGACCACGAGGTCGGTGACATGGCCGAGTCGTAGCGCCTTCGACATTTGTTGCACAGTTCCATAAGTCGAATCCAGTCGGCAGCCCTGGTTAATACTGCAGGCATATTAACCGTAAAGTACAAAGCGCCGCCTCTTTCGCTCATGGTGGATGTTAAAGATGCCGTGATGCCATTTGAAGAATAGGCGATTGGGTGCTGGCATTACAATAAAAAATAAAAAAAATGACCCCGAAAGTTACTCAATTCAGAAACGCATAGCAATTGCCGCCCCTTACTGCAAAAAACTTAGCAGCACTCTCCTGAAAAGGCGTCTTCAGACACATTGAGGCCTTCCTGAGTAAGCAAGTGTAATATTAAAAATAAAAAAAACTACCGGGCAATACGACTCCCCGTGGGCCCCGGGGAACCCCCAGCTCCGTCTCTTCCTCCCTCCATAGGCACAGGAGCAGGGCAGGTGCGGTGGCCCCATCGCGCGGCCCTGCCCCGTCGGCAGCGCGCGCCTCCGCCACGCGCCCCCACCCTCGCCATGCGAGCACATGCTCTGCCGCCTTGGGGTTGTCCAGCAGCTCCACGAGCACGGAGAGGGTGAGGCTGTGCACGGCGTGTGTACACGGCACCTGGAAGCAGGGGCGTTTGTTGTTTAAGGGCTGGGACGTTTAAACGGTCACAAAGTCTGAAACGTGTTTGATTTTTGACTTTGCTTCACACTTAAAATGTTGTTGAAAAATGTGCAGCCTCCAGCGCTCCCTAGAGCACGTAGCTTGCATTGCACAAAGACAAAGATCGCCCATATAGCCTGTAACGGACTGTTTCGGCTATTGGCGAGCATCTATGAAGCCTGACAGCACACGAGGAGGTGTGTGGCCAGTGCCACGCCCGGCCGCCTTTGTATCCCGAGTGGCGATGTTTACACACCACACCAGGTAATCATTTGAGTCCGAGTCGACCTAGGGGAGGCCCAGGACCGATTCAGATAATCGTCACTGGTGTTGGCCATGAGTGAGAATCGAACACGGGTCGCCGGGTTCATAGCGCAGCTACATGCACACGCGCACGTACTCATTCGCGGACTCGCACAGTAGGTGGCCGCATGTTTTGTGGCTGGGTGTCGCTCTGCGTAGCCCTGTATCCCCATAGCTGTCTCTCTTCCTTTCTCTCACCATTCTTGAGTTTTTTTTTCTTTTTAAGACTGCACCAACACACCACAACGGTGAACACAGTGCAGAACTGCACTAAATAGCCGACCGATTCGTGTAGTTGTATTCTTGATTTAATGACGTTTAAACATCTTTTTAATGTTGAAACGTTTGATAAATGAAACAGAATCTAGCATCACTATCTGGGAGAAAGCAGAGCATAGGCTTGGTGAAACGATTAGCCTGCCATGACATTAATGCCAGGTTCCTGCATGAGAGGCTACTGAGATCATCAGAACGTGGTCAGTGGTTGGGATATGACCAGAGGTCACGTAAATGTCAACTATAATCTGCAAGCCCTAACGCCAACACTCAGCATCCTCGAGTAACATAAAGGGTACTGAGTGTTGGTGTAAGGGCGGGGGATGGTGGATTAGGGTCATTGTAAGGGTTAGGAGTTGGGGTAAAAGGCAACATAAAGCACCATCTCAAGTGTGCCAGGCCATTGAAGAAACGACGAATAGCTCAGAGTCTACACAATGCGAGGAGGTGAAAGCTGAAGTTGGGACACTGCTGTTGGCGGGTTGCTTTGTTGCATTCCAAGATGAGGTTGGGCTAGGATTAGGCGGTGGTGAGGAGGTAAGCACGGGGTCACCTGCAGCAGGTCAAGCAGCAGGAAGGCACCTTCATGCTCCAGGAAGATGTCCTCTGATGAAAAGCAACCCAGCACGCAGCACCTGTCGACCCACACCTCACTGTGAGGCTAACGTTTGTCACATCTGACTCAAGAGAAAACATGTCAGAATTAAATTTAAATGCTCTGTTTTATAGTGTGGGTTGGGGTCCTATGCGATGTGCGGAATATTGTCTCGTGTGCTGTACAAACCAGACGGCATCGATGGCAGCAATGACAAGGTGAGAGTGTGGCAGCCCAGCAGGCATAAGGTGGGGGCCCGCATGTAGGATCTTAGTCAGCATCAGTGTCCCATCACGGCCGAACAACCCCTGTCCAACACACAGAAGAATGACGTAACAAGTCGACAACAACATTTAGATGCCTAGACGGAATAGAACACGTAGCACATGTGTGCATATAGAGAGGAAGACAATGCTCTCACCTTTCTGTGAATGTCAGTTTGGCACAGAGAAGACAATGTGAGCAGGGCATCTGTCTGGATCTCCAGCGAAACCACATCCGTGAAGCCTGGGCCCCCATCGACCAATTCCCCATCCCTTGGTCTGCTTCCCGACATCAAGCCTGAGCACACGTCTGTCACGATAAGTTTAGTTTTAGCGCACAATAAAGACGCTGTCCAGCAATGCACGTGGTATTAACGAGATCGGGAGCTTATAGATGAAACGTATATTCTGCACCAATCACTGATGCGTGACACGTGCTGCAAGTGAAACATGTGCTGCTAGCCCTCTACAACCGCATAGCGATGATTAGGCTCTCACCGAGCAGCTGGCCGATGGTACCCTGGTCACACATGTCTTGAGCAATGCTGCTGTCCTGCAGGCGAGCCATAGCACGCATCACGCGTATGCAGTACAGCAACTGTGGGAGCTTCCCTCCCAGCTCTGCTCCTCTGTTGACACCAGTGCCTTGTCTTTGGTCTGGACCTC
Source organism: Lampetra fluviatilis (assembly GCF_964198595.1). Classification (NCBI taxonomy): domain Eukaryota; kingdom Metazoa; phylum Chordata; class Hyperoartia; order Petromyzontiformes; family Petromyzontidae; genus Lampetra; species Lampetra fluviatilis. The sequence continues at coordinate 702,610 of NC_136284.1, read as the reverse complement.
ACGATGTCCATAATAAGAAATGCACAACGAAGAATAGAGCATTACAATCATTACCATTGATATAATATTTCGAATTTCACAGAAAGGTCAATAACGTTATTGAGCCAAACAGCTTTGTGTCATCCACCATGTCGCCCTTCCTGGTAATCTGACCAGGTGGCTCAGCGGAAGGGCTCACAGCTCGCAATTAGAAGGTTGTGAGTTCAATCCTGTTTTGGGCTTGACTCACTCCATCATCCCTCCGGCAATTGATAAAATGAGTACTACTTTGTGAGGAAATAAGCAGTGATTGTCCGATGGATAGACAAGCCCCCACCATAGCAATGTGGACATTCCACTGCTGAGTCAGGGCTGTAAAAAGGAGATTTGCAACCGCCTCAGTGCTTATTTGAGCAGGAAATTGTACGTCCCAGTTGGCTGCGCTGAGATCCCTACCCTTGCTGAGGCACCAGTCAAGGAGCAGGAGTAGGCGCGTGTTTCCCTGAATGTGCATGTAGTCGGTGGGGAGTGCCGGCGCCAGAGTGATGAGCGCCGCCAGCGCCTGCAGCTGCAACTCCTCCTGCTGGGCTGGGGACCAGGTGAGAGGGCCAGAGGCAGCCCTCGCCTCGTGCACATTCGAGTAGTGGAACAAGGAGAGCAGCACGTGGCCCTGAGACAGCAGCTGTGGGAGAGGTTGGGGGGTGTGGAGGCGGGGGGGTAGTGGGGTCGTGCTCAACAAGAAAGGCAGCGTTCTAGTACCTTGGAAACACAACAGTGATGCGTGTAACAATGGGATGTCAAACTACAACAACCTCACTGAGTATGGGCAAACAAGTGACGCGCTTAATCATGGAATTTGTATAGCGCCGTGACATGGCAAGCCATTACAAGGGCGCGTGTGAGCTGTCCACAGCACATTCAACCCGGTCCATCAATGACTTTCAGTGGTCAACAGAGGAGGCCAGGTGGACAGGCACCCCCAGAATGCAATTCTTCAGATTTTAGCCAGTGAAGTCCACCTACATCCACGGTGTTCACAATGTATAAAAGATGGTGCGATGGTATCACTGCGTGTGTCTCTATATCTGTACTGCACTTGTCTGTGTGAACCTGTGTGAACTTGTGTGCAGTGCGTAGTGCACTGTGCTTCGAGCCCAGCTACCCGAGTTTGATTCCCTCTCACGGCCAAAATCACTGACGAATATCTTTTCTGACCGTGGGCCTCCCCGAGGAAGACTCAGCCTTAAATTAATATCGAACGTGGTGTTCAAACATCACCATTTGCTGGAAAAAGGCAGGCTGGGTATGGTGCTCGTCAGACCACCCCCTTAGAGGTGTGTTTCTGGTGGCCTTCATAGGTTCTCTAACAGCACTAACCTCAAGAAGTATGTTAAGGCCATACAGAGGGGAAGGGTTCCTTGTGTTCACACCTGAATGTTGCATGGGTCACGACTCAGCACGACCAGGAGGTTTAAGAGAAGCTTTTTCATCTCAAAGTCCTCGTGGACACTGGTGAGGAGAAGGTTCTTGACCAGTGGGTTGTGGCTTTTCACTGCACGATCACACAGGGACCACCACAGAATGGACCGCCCATGATTTTGTGGCATATAAAAATACAGCTATAGTGTGAGCACTGGGCGTGATGACATGGCCCAGAATTAGCACGTGCGCCACTTGTTGACGAGGTTCACAGTTTGAATCAGGCAGGTCACCCTGATTAATGCTGCAAGTTTATAAACTATACTACCTGCTGTCTGCATCACAGCAGATGTGACTTTTTTTTTAAAAAAACGTTATGTCATGATACATTGTGTGCTGGCGTTGTGGTCCGAATATTCCAAATTTGAAAAATTACGTGGCAATTTACTCAAATGAGATTCCACATAGCAATCATTGCCCCCAACTGGCAGATTAATACCCACCTGCAGGCCAGGTACTGAGTCACCTTCTGCCATACAGGAACAGCAGCCACTGGAGGTGTCCTCCGATGTTTATGTTAGATTTAAAATTATATGTCATGGAAGGCACTTTGAGTTGCTGAGGCATTTAATCCAGTGCCGTATAACTGCAAATATTATTATTCAATGAAGGCTATTATAGTAGGTTTTTGGGCGATCAGATGGACACTATCTCACGGTATTATTCTGTGAACACAACTGTAAATGTGACATACCTTCTGTAAATGTTCCAAGTAACACCAGCTGTTTGGTGAGGCCTGTTTCCTGAATGAAGCAAATGAATATTGTTAAGGTATTTGTAAAATCACTCACAATGTCAATGGAAGGTGCAAACGCTGGGTGTACAGGCAAGTGCTCACCAGGAAGGGAGACGCGGGGTCGTGGGCAATCAGTGTAACGAGCACCAGCAGGTCGTTACGTAGCTGGCGGTCGTAGTGACTGAACCCACGCTGAACTTGCCGTGACAACACCTCCTTCAGGGCACTGCAAAGATAAGGATCCCCCTTATTGCCGTTTCATGCTCTTGGGGCAAGTTCTATTCGAGAGCACCTATTAAGGCCAATGTGGTACACTAGGGGGTCGTGTGGCTAGCACCACACCCGGCCACCTTTGTCACCCGAGTGATGATATTTACACACTGCACCAGGTACTCATTTAAGACTGGGTCGAGCTAGGGGAAGCCCAGAACAGGTTCAGATATTCGCCACTGATGTTAGCCGTGGGCGGAAATCGAACTCGGGTCACCAGGTTCATAGCGCAGTGCGCTAGCTACTACACAACTGGCACTGCACACACAAGCATACAGCCAGCTATGTGAACACACTATATATAGTTCACTCACCCACAGCATACTGAGAACACTTGAGAAATTTTCACAGCTATATATTTGTGTGTACATGCAGTGGTGTACATCAGTCAATTGGTGTCTATATATGGTCGTGTGAGGTGTTTATGGTCTACATTGATACCCAGTGCATTGTATCGACACAAAGGCTCAGCAGCTAGCCAGCTGGGTTGTCACTATGCCTTTGTGAGCCATGCCATCCATCATAGGCAATTGTTGTAAACATTTGCTTGGACAGTTTAACGGAGCTAAAATGGCAATCCCTGTGTGTGTACACACACAGGCAAGTGCTGGTGTGTGCGGAAGTTCAAGTTTATTTTGTTGAACCAGGTGAGAACTCAAGAGACCAGGATATGGTCTCATTTGCAAGAGTGACATTGGGTCATTAAAAAAAATACTAAAGCAATAACAACTACAAAAAAAGCTAAAATAGAAATCGGAGCAAAAACAGCCAAAGAGAAATTAGGGCAAAAACAATCACATAAACAGAATAAAATCTAAAATACGTACATCAATCAATACTAAAATATATTAACTCATAAAACTTTGCTGGGACCACTTACTTGTGTAGTGATGTGTATTGAGTCACTATGGCGTCTAGCGCCATCTATTGGAAGAAGAGTGGTACTGTGCATGTTAGCGTCTCTCTCTGGCACCAGGGTGTGTGTATGGCACAGAGGCGGGCCCTAGGGAGCATGCTTCTGGTGGAGGCCAGAGAGGACACTTCAGGACATGACAGTCTCGGTGAACCCGAGGGGGCACGTGACCAGGAGAGGGTAGCGAAGGGGCCAAGGGGTGGCGAGAGGGACACGTGACATAAGGCCCAGAACCTTCTAGTAGGATCTAGAAGGGGGCGGGGCCTAGGGCGGAGCCAGGCTACGCCGTTCTGGGCTGTCTTCTGGAATCAACCCGCCGTGCTACACGTCTCCTCGATCTTCGGTCGTCACGTTCGGCATCGTGGGTCAGGCAGGACGTTAGTGACCTGACCCGGTTATATAGTTGCCCATTGTGGTTTAGTCGCGAGTTGAAGTTAGCTACCACCTATGTCGTTATCCCGTACGTTTATGTAGTTACCCTGTCGGGGTGTTGTAATAAACGTGTTGCCTCCAAATTGCAGTGTGTCTCCATGGAACCCACATCAACATGGGATTATGGTGACTTGCTCCAGTGTGTAAAGAGACAGGGACGTACAAAATCGACAGCTCAACATCAAACTGTGGTTCACACAGGAGAGTGACCAAGGATATTTTATCAGGAATGGATTGCAGGTGTTTGAGCATTAACAGAGACTGAGTGAGAACCATATAGATGTCGTTCTGGGTACAATGAAATGTAGTGTTGTGGGGCATCTAAGAGTTTGAGGTTGTAATGCTGAATAAACACTTTGGAAAGGCAAGGGGATTCTGTGTGTTTGTGTAGTGACAAACGACGTCACTACTGTGTTGTCTCGATATGGGTAATGTAGGCGGGTGTCACGGGGGTCGTGTCAAACGGTGACACTTTGCGTGAACCCAACAGGACACGTGACCAGATAAGGGGCCCCAGGGGGGAGCTTGGGGGTCACGTGGTTGGGGGCCCAGACCTTCCCGAAGGATCGAGAAGGGGGCGTGGCCTGGGGCGGACCCGGCCACACCACAGCAGTTATAAATGGGGTGTGAACAGAGAGCTGGGTTGTTCGACCCCAGGATGAAGACGCCATCAACGCTCCTCCGACCTTCGTCCGTGACCAGGCAGCCCGTTAACCTGCCCTGGTCACGTTATGTCGTATTCCCTCCTCGAGTGTTAGTGAGATTAGGAACGGTGGTCACCACCCTGTGTATAACGTTCCCGTTGGTTGTTATGCGTTAATAAATAGTGTTGTCTCCAAGTTGAGTGTGCGCCTCAATCGAACCATTACAAATGCAATATGTGCTTGTGTGCGTGTAAGTGTGCAACTCACTGCACACACTCGATACTGGCCAGCTGGGCGAGCACTTGCGATTGCGGCCCGTTCTCCAGGAGGTTCCACAGCACCTCCACCGAGCGGAAGAGGAGCGCCCCGGAGGGGTCCGGGTCAGCCAGGCGAGAGCACAGGCGCTCAGCTCCCCGCGCACGCACCATCTGTGCGCACAGCTCCGCTGCATGTACCCATGTGCACGCATACATTTTCCCTGATGAACGCTGTACACGTTGACACCCTGTACACATTCATAGCAATCGTTTGTTTCTGATAAAGTGGCCTCGATGTTGGGGCGTTCTAGAGCGCTTTACCCAAGATAAGCGACTTACATATCTCAAATATTTGAAAGGGCACCCCCAAATGGCAGCTCTTCCTGTGCAGCACACAGTAACTAGGCACCTGGCCTGTAAGCAGGCATTAATCAGCCTGTATAGGGTAATAAATGCTACTCTATGTGTAATGTCAATGAGTGATTTTTTAATTGAAAAAATGTGGCTCATTACGCTAGTACACAATGGCCACGTGTTAAACACAATGTCCAACTTGTTTCGAATGACGCCAGGGGATCTTTAACGTTCACTTTGAGTGAAGCAGATGGTGCATAGACTTTCATGGTTAATACAACCGCAGCAACAACCTCTGCAATCAGTGGCGAACATACTATCTGCTTCCTCCATTGTCACCCCATTGTCAGTGCTTTCAGACTACAGTACTGATAACACGGTCGAAACATGTCCCACTTTTTGGTACTAAATTAACTGTGACAGCCTAGCGTTTCCCAGCTGGCACTCTTCGGCTGTTGCATGCAATAGTGTCAGCAAGAAACTACTGCTGAGAATAGAAACATTATTTATTTCATTTTGTTAATTTGAAAGTCCACAATTAGCATGACTAACAAAGCACAAGCCTTATTGGCCTGCAGGGAACTAATTACCCTGATTGAATGCCATGGTGTCTGAAACTCCCAGGATGGAGTTACCTATTGGGAACCGTAGGTTATGTGCAAATGCTATTTAATCCCGATGCTGCGATAGTTGCTCTCGTTCATAGCAAAGACAACCGGTTAGCTAACCTACCTGAGCAATGCCATCCAACCATGTGTACCATCATAGAACCTACGCTGATCAGGCATGGACCTGCTACTTTGTGTGAGATCTACTCGGCTTAGAAGAGCAGAACAAAGTTATTAATCTGCCGCCCTGGTGGCCTGGAACAGTCTCTGCCAACTGAAGTCAGCTCAGCCGTGACAATTAGTGCTTTTAAGACCAAACTAAAAGCATTTATTTTCTCTTGTGTTTAATTTAGTTAAAATTGTCTCTGTGCCATCCGTGCATACGTCTCAGCTTTTTGCTGAATATGGCGCATTACAAGTCTTGCATTGTTTGAGGTGTGCTCCAAGAGCCTTCACCTGAGTGAGAGGACAGGTGTTGCAGGGTCCGCAGCACGGCATGCTGGACGTCCTGTTGGGCCTCGAAGAGAGCGAGTGACAGAACCAGTGTCTCGGCCACACCGCTCTGCTCCAGCACGTACCGGGTAAACTCCACCCTACACCGCTGATAGCCTAACTCAAGGCAACCAATGTGAAAACAAAAGCGCAACACAAGAAAGTGCACAACTATGTCAACGTAGTGTTACTATGCACCAAATGAATAATGAGACAATTCACCTCCTTTCCTCCATCCAAATAAACATTTAATGTATTTTTTACACATCCATCAGTCACAAGGCCTTCTGACAGTGCACAATTTCAGCAGCTTTGATTCAACACAACGTCTGGACAGGTTTTGACATTCCATCTCTCATCAGCAGTCAGGCTTACTTGAACAAATATTGGTGAATTTCTGGATGGTTATAGGTAAGGACCCTTTCTGTTAGATATGGGTTTTGGTTTGGTGTGAAATTGGTAAATGTGTTATGAATATCTTGCAGAGTATTACATGTGCAAGGACTCCCTACTATACCTGGCACTTCTGGCCCTGACTGGTCACGACAGCACAACTGTAGGATGGAATCACAGATGTGCAGGCAGACTTCCATGCTGGACACACGCATCAGGTACCCTGAAACACAAAGACATAGATCCTCCTCTTGCTTTAACAGTCTGTTGGGGCAAGCGCTGTTAGAGAGCACCTATGAAGGCCAACATGAGACATGAGGGGCAGGGTGTAGCTAGCACACCTTATGGCCACACAAATCCAGGTACTCATTTGAGACTGAGTCGATCTAGGGGAAGCATAGAACTGTTTAGATATGCATCAATGATGTCGGCCATCAGTGGAAATCAAACTCATGTGGTTGAGTTTGTGGCGCAGTGAATCAGGTCCACATACACGACAAGCGTGTATGCAGACATAGACGCTTGAACGTTGTTGTACGATTCATACCAATCCTTGGTGTGACATTCCAAGACGTTCATTTGTTTTTTTCTGATGGACCACAGAAGAGATGACATCTTCCACATGTAAATGCTAAACATTAAAAGTTATGATCTACCAATTAGAATGGCAGTAATGACATCAGTAGGTTTCTCACAGGGGAGTCCTGAAAATGTCATCTTATCAGTTTAATACAGGCATAACTATGAGCTAAAAACCTCAGAGGGATATTTATTTTCAAATATAATCCATGTATGCACACATGCCCTCACCTAGCTGTGCGATGGTTTCAGAAGTGATCTGTGCATAAGCCATTTCATCCGATGCCTTTTCCTTGAAGAATGGTTTTCTGCAAAAAATACGGGCACTGAAATTCTACTCAATGTAGATGTTTTGACTATCATCACATTTAACAGGTGATGCAAGGCCCAAGGGAGTAACCAATACTTTAATGTATTTGTTCCAAAACAACTTTAAAAATAGAAGTATGCAAATGAAATGTCAGCCAAACCCTAATTGCTCAACCGATGTGTAAAATAGATCCCCGTTTCCATGGGTTTGCTTGCCAATTCCGGTTGCTTCATGCACAACTTCCAGTCCCATGGTGCTGTCCCTAATCCGGCCTCACCCCAGCAGACGCAGCAGCTGACACAGAGGCTGTGTGTAGCGAGGCGCTTCACCCACGAGGTCGGCCAGAGAGTTGAGGATGCGGCACACCACCACCAGCTCTCTCAGCGGCTGCACATGACCACATCAAGGGGAATCTCGCGTAGACGTGGCACATGTCGCACGTCCGCTGTCGCACACGGCTGTCACATTACCGAAGAACATGGGCCGGCGGTAGCACCTTTGCCACTTGTTGCGGAGATTTGAGGATTGAATCCGGCGGGCCTCCCAGGTTAATACTGCGGGTGTATGAATCATGAAAATACTATGCTACCGTTTTCTGCACAGTAGTGTTAAAGATCCTGCGATGTCATTAAAAAAGTAGGTTATTGTGCCCGCTTGGTGATGCCAATTTTCCAACTTTGAAAATTTACACCGCAAATTGCTAAACTGGATACAATTAGGAATCATTTCCCCATACTGGCGAACTAATGCCCATTTGCAAGACGAATGCCATTGGGGCGTCACCTTCAAATACTTGACGTGAAATGTGATGGAAGGTGCTTTGAGTTTCTGAGACAATTAAGAGCCCTGTAAGTGTAAATATTGTTATTTACGTATTTATATGAACATACGTTCAGGACCAAAAGTAACACATGCATATAGACTGACGAGAATACCTTGTATGAATGTGAATTGTGCAGTGTGCATTCACTATTCTGGAAAATTGCCCGATGATGCTGGATGTAATTACCAGCGAAGCGTCGTACTCAAAAATTTTAAATGTTGTGGATTCACCGGTGGGCTAAAGTAGTGAACTATTTGTCTTTGGCCAATGTGACACATTTTTTACTGATTGGCCGTGTCGGGTGGTGGAGGGTTGCGACACATAAATAACGCGATCCAACCCAAAAACCTTTATTATGAACAGCTTAGTTTGTAGACGCCGGGGTATTGCATGTCAGGGATCACATCCTTCACAGATAGGATCAGATCACGAATTTATGTACTGTGTTAAATCGAACCTGGATTTTGTGTTTGCTCATGATTTTGGAAATATTTTAGTGACCCCTGTTATGTATGGCAAGGTGATGGTTTTGATTGGGTCCTCAGATGTTTTTTTCCCAACTGTTGGGGTGATAGCTTTACGGATTGTGTGGTCTGAATATCCATTCATCTTGAGAGCTTGGTGTACGTGTTCCAGTTCACTGGCTAGGTGATGATGGTCGGAAATACATCGAGCTCTATGGTGTAGAGTTTTGATGAGGGAATTCTTCTGGGATGGATGGTGGTGGGAGTCAGGTTTTAGGTATGCATCCGTATGGGTGGCTTTCCTTTAGACAGAGTGTCCCATTGAGCCATCTGGTCTATTTTCAATTAAAACATCCAAGAATGGTAACTTGCCATCCTTTTCCACCTCCAGCCATCAAATTCACCATTCACCACAAGCTCCATATATATAGACACAGACACAATTTCAAACGAGAAGATGGGTACAAACTGAGCAATCATTGGAAGGACGTTATTAACCAGTTTAAGTCATAACTGGCTGTGATGTTTCCATCATACCTTCCGATGTTAGTAGTTATTTTCAACTCTCTGGTTTTACATTAACAGGTTAAATGTCTTTACATTAACAGGTTAAATGTCTCACTAACACAGCCACCGTTGCTCGTTTTCCTCGATGTGGCGGTGGCTCTCCGATCTTACATTGACATGCTAATCTCTCACAAGACAATGGCCACCTCCGCAGCTTCGTCGTCGTGGAGGTAGCTCTCCGATCTTACATTAACATGCAAATTTCTCACTTTAACATCACTGGCCCCGCCCACTTCGCTTATGACACTTGGGCTACACCCATTTCAAACCTTTAAAACATCCTGCCTCAGCAGCTTTCCCACTATTTTTCCCCTGATGACGATTGTTTGCGTTGCGAGTAGTTTTTTGTTTGTTATTTTTTTGTTATTTTCTTTGAACCTATCTACGTGACTTTACTGAAAGGCCCAAGAATATAATTTAGTCAGGGGTTTAGTGACTGGAAGCACTCTGAAAGAATAGGGGAACACGAAAAGAGTGCAGAACACAGATCATGCATGCTTGCCTTGCACCAGCGGACAAAGGGCAGTGCTATAGATGCAGATCTCATGCAGCAAATTGATGGGGAACGTAAATACGGGAGGGTCATTTCGAAAAGAGTTGTAGCAGTGATCAAGTTCTTGGGTGAAAGAGGACTTGCGTTTATGGGAGATGATGAACGGTTTGGGTCAACCCATAACGGTCATTTCCTTGGCATCCTAGAATTGCTATCACAATTTGACCCATTCTTAGCTGAACACATTAAAAAGTTTGGCAGAAAAGGAAGAGGCACAGTGTCCTATTTGTCGTCGAAAATATGAGAAGAACTCATTGAGCTAATGGATCAGAAAACTCACCTAACAATAGCAGATGAGATTCGGGATACCAAATATTTTTCAACAATTGTTGACTCCACCCCAGACCTGTCACATGTGGACCAATTGACGTTCATATTCTGGTTTGTTAACAGCAGCGGGGATGTGGTGGAGCGATTCCTGGGCTTTGAGCCAATTGAGAGCCACACTGGTAAAAGTTTAGCAGACTGTGTGACTTTGATGGTGGAGGGCCTTGAGTTGGACCTCTCAAACTGTAGAGGTCAGTCATATGACAATGCAAGCAACATGTCAGGAAAATACAATAGGCTACAGGCCCACCTGAAACAAAAAAAAAACCCTCTGATAGAATGTGCCTTGTGCAGCGCATTCACTAAACTTAGTTGGTGTTAACACCTTAGACGGCAGTAGCCCAGTGGCTGACGAGTTTTTTACATGTTGCAGTCACTGTACACATTTTGCTCTTCATCCACACACATATGGGGGAAAGTCTTTGGGAAGACAGATGTCAGACTGGCATTAAAATCGTTGTGCAGTGCTCGGTGGAGTGCTTGGGCAGTCAACCAAGGCACTGTGGAGAAATTACATCCACATTAGAGAGGCCTTCGGTGGTATGTGCAATGATGATGAGAAAAGAGATACTCGAATTGAGGCCGTTTTACTATGTGCTAAATTGGACAACTTAGAGATGGTGTTCATGGCATATTTCTGGGACGTCATAGTGTACTTGACAGGTTCCACGCTACAAGCGTGCACCTAGAGAAAAATTACACTGACATCTCTGTAGCACCCCAGCTTTTGTCTTTGTTGAGGGATTTTGTGGCGGGACAGCGAGACCAGTTTGATGCTTTTGAAAGGGCAGCCTTAAATGTGACAGGTGTCCCTCAGTCATATAAGCACAATGTTCAGCGAAAGAAGAAATACAAACCATTTGCAGATAAGAGCTCAGAGCCAGGTGTGACACTTGAGGGGAGGGAAAAGTTCAAAGTAGAAACATTTTATGTGGTCATTGATAAGCGAGTGGCATGCCTTGAACATCGCTTTGACGCTTACAAGTGTTTGACCAGTTTCTTTGGAGTTCTGTTTATGTCAGATCAGGTGTCTAACAGTGATGCCATCGTGGTAAAGGTAAATGCACTCTCCGCTCCATATCCATCAGACCTGGACATAAACTTTGCCAACAAACTCATCCAATTCAAGTCTTTCATGTCTGACTCTGAGGGTGAGAAGTACCCAACTAAATTGCTTGAGACGTTGCAGGCACTTAATCTGCAGTCAGTGTTCCCCAATGTTTTCGTGGCACTTCGGATTTTTCTAACTTTGCCAGTGACAAACTGCCAGGATGAGTGGACATTTTCCCTTTTAGGCAGAATAAAAAATGAGCTGTGGAGTAGCATGTGCCAAACACGTCTCAGCTCATTGTCACTTATGTCAATAGAGTCAGACCTTGTCAGACAGCTAGATTTTGACGATCTAATGGATGATTTTGTGAGGAGGAAGGCAAGAAAGACACCAATATAGGAAAGCGGGGGGGGGGGGAGCCTCCAAAAGACGTGCCCAGGGACCTCATGGGACCATGATCCGGCCCTGGGCACAGCGGGGGCAAAGTCATGCTGAATTTCCATGTGAATAAGCAGACAATAAATCTCGTTCCCATATGTCTCTCCAAATGTAAAGTATCTTTTATAAGTTCCATCAATCAGCCTTCTAGGGTTGAATTCCTTCTGGCAGTCCATTCTTTCAGCAGCATTGGTTCAACACAAGCAACATCGGGAACGGTTTCAACATTCAGTGTCTCATCAGCAAACTCAGGCTTGCCAGATGTTCATAGTCAAGGACCCCTCGCTTTGTAGATATGGGTCCCAGCTCGATACCAAGCTATACAACACATAGCATAACGATATTTTTTGTTATGAATATCTACGGATTTTTTTTCTGCCTGGCATCTAGAATTTTCCGTATATTTCGAAAAATATGCACATTGTATAAACTGCCTCGTAAGAACAAGCTTCCATCACATTGTCACACCACACCTCCTTGCACTCATATGAATCTAATCTAAACCAACCCCCGTGGAAAATGAGTGAGGGCAGAAGCAGGATACAAAACCATGCTCATGGTAGCCCAATGCCTTCTTGAGGGCGCTGATGTGACGATCCGTGTATCCACGCTGCACTCGCGCACACACACAAGTAGACCCTCATTAATCGCCTACGATTTCAGTTCAGTTTGTTTTGTTAATCCCTGGTTCGAACTCAGAGACCAGATTAGTTTCATTTGCATGAGTGACATGGGCCACCTTATGATAAAGGCAATAGCCTAACAAAGTACAGTCAGCAGGGCAAATAACAATACATGCAAAAAACTAATTGGAAAGCAAACCAAACTACTGCGTTACAAAGAAAAAAAAACCTAAAGCAATATCAGTAAAGTAACGTAGAAAGAAAAGAAAACATATATAATAGAATACGACGTTTCGATTGCAACACAAGCAACCGTCATCAGGTATAAATGAATGAGAAAACAAACCTAGTAAACTTGGTTGGATTACGTTCTTCCAAAGATTGCTAAATTTGAAGTTAAGTGTGAGAGAGAGACAAACACAGACACGGAGAGAGACACAGAGAGAGACAAACACGCAGAGAGAAAGACAAACACACAGAGAGAGACAGAGAGACAGAGAGAAACAAACACAGACACGGAGAGAGACACACAGAGAGACACAAACACACAAAGAGAGACAGAGAGAGAGACACACATGATGGAGAGACACATAGAGAGACGCACAAGCAGAGAGAGACACACACAGAGACATACACAGACACACAGAGAAACAACAACTCTGTGACGAGGCATTACAGTATATAGAGAGGGAGGGGGCAGATCCATTTTCTACGTGACTTTACCGAAAGAACCAAAGAGTAATTCCAGCAGTCACGAATGCTTCAAATCAAGTTTCTAAATCAATATCGTATAAATTACGTGTCCTGTACGGAAGGTTGGCTCGGACAATGTAACCATTCATAGTCAAGATTCAGTTTCATAAACATGGATTGTGGTCGGGGAACATGGCTCAAGATCGGCGATAGGCGAACACCAACATCAAAGCGAGCACCGTTGAGGGGACACAGCCACGAAGGAGCAGAGCGTTGATCGTGCGGGCGAGTGGGGGGGTACTCACGCAGTGCGGGTCCTCCAGAAGTTTGGCCACGCGGCCCAGGGTGACGGGCCCATCCAGTTGCCCCTGGAGGACACATGGACCCCACCCCCCGTAACTTCTATTTGTATTTTACACAAGCAAAGCCGTCGCAGTATACTGTACTGTGCATTGCAACGGAAATTGAGAGATGCTGAAAGACAAGGAATCACAACATGTCACTTGTTTTGTCAGCAGCGGCCACAGACATGCCGTGACCCCTGTGAACAAACCGATGCACTGTGAGCACAGCTGCCATGCGGAGGAGGTGAAATGCCAAGAGTTGATCCAGAGCGGACATCCCGTGTAGTATAACACAGCGGAGTTGTAGCATAGTATTGTTGGTCGTGTATTGTGTAGAATGGAGTGCAAAGTGAATGTCTACCTCTTTTTCTGTATTTCTGTATTGTGTATCGTACTGTGGGCAAAGTCACAGTGGCCTCGTCGTGTTATACGGTGTAGTAGTGTGCGGTTGTGATCTCGCGTGATGATGCTGTACTGTAGTCGTGTGCTATCAGACTGGATTTATCCTGGAGAAATCCGATGAGCTAAGAAGCTCTGTTTCACATATTTCCGGTCAACTACACTTTGTTATTTTACTAGATAAGCCCCACTGAGCTACATAGATTATCATGTGGAAATGTATAGTAGCCAAATAATCCAAACGCATGTTTCTAAATGTGGAAGGAAAACCCGGAGAGAAGTCTACGCAACCACGGGGAGAACACGCAAACTCCAAATATAAATTCATCATGGTTGGGGATGGAACCCACGACCTCCTGTATACTAGGGGAGGTAGTTAACATCCTGCTGGAAATGTGAGTGTTGTGGTGTGACAGTATAGTCATGTAGTGGCGTAGTTTGGTAGTGATGTGGTGTGTGGTAGTGATGTGATGTGTGGTAGTGATGTGGTGTGTGGTAGTGATGTAGGAGTGTGTGGTAGTGATGTAGGAGTGTGTGGTAGTGATATAGGAGTGTGTGGTAGTGATGTATGAGTGTGTGGTAGTGATATAGGAGTGTGTGGTAGTGATGTAGGAGTGTGTGGTAGTGATATAGGAGTGTGTGGTAGTGATGTAGGAGTGTGTGGTAGTGATGTAGGAGTGTGTGGTAGTGATGTAGGAGTGTTTGGTAGTGATGTAGGAGTGTGTGGTAGTAATGTAGGAGTGTGTGGTAGTGATGTAGGAGTGTGTGGTAGTGTTGTAGGAGTGTGTGGTAGTGCTGTAGGAGTGTGGTAGTGATGTAGGATCGTGTGGTAGTGATGTAGGAGTGTGTGGTGGTGCTGTAGGAGAGTGTGGTAGTGATGTAGGAGTGTGTGGTAGTGCTGTAGGAGTGTGTGGTAGTGATGTAGGAGTGTGTGGTGGTGATGTAGGAGTGTGTGGTAGTGATGTAGGAGTGTGGTAGTGCTGTAGGAGTGTGTGGTAGTGCTGTAGGAGTGTGTGGTAGTGATGTAGGAGTGTGTGGTAGTGATGTAGTGTGGTGGTGCTGTAGGTATGTGTGGTAGTGATGTAGTGTGTGGTGGTGATGTAGGAGTGTGGTAGTGATGTAGGAGTGTGGTAGTTCTGTAGGAGTGTTGGTAGTGCTGTAGGAGTGTTGGTAGTGCTGTAGGATTGTGTGGTAGTGCTGTAGGAATGTGTGGTAGTGATGTGGTGTGTGGTAGTGCTGTAGGAGTGTGTGGTAGTGCTGTAGGAGTGTGTGGTAGTGATGTGGTGTGTGGTAGTGATGTGGTGTGTGGTAGTGCTGTAGGTGTGTGTGGTAGTGCTGTAGGTGTGTGTGGTAGTGCTGTAGGTGTGTGTGGTAGTGATGTGGTGTGTGGTAGTGATGTGGTGTGTGGTAGTGATGTGGTGTGTGGTAGTGCTGTAGGAGTGTGTTGTAGTGCTGTAGGAGTGTGTGGTAGTGATATAGGAGGGTGTGGTAGTGATATAGGAGTGTGTGGTAGTGCTGTAGGTGTGTGTGGTAGTGATGTGGTGTGTGGTAGTGATGTAGGAGTGTGGTAGTGATGTGGAGTGTGGTGGTGATGTGGTGGTGATGTGGTGGTGATGTGGTGTGTGGTAGTGATGTGGTGTGTGGTAGTGATGTAGGAGTGTGTGGTAGTGATGTGGTGTGTGGTAGTGATGTGGTGTGTGGTAGTGATGTAGGAGTGTGTGGTAGTGATGTAAGGAGTGTGTGGTAGTGATATAGGAGTGTGTGGTAGTGATGTATGAGTGTGTGGTAGTGATATAGGAGTGTGTGGTAGTGATGTAGGAGTGTGTGGTAGTGATGTAGGAGTGTGTGGTAGTGATGTAGGAGTGTGTGGTAGTGATGTAGGAGTGTGTGGTAGTGATGTAGGAGTGTTTGGTAGTGATGTAGGAATGTGTGGTAGTAACGTAGGAGTGTGTGGTAGTGATGTAGGAGTGTGTGGTAGTGATGTGGTGTGTGGTAGTGATGTGGTGTGTGGTAGTGATGTGGTGAGTGGTAGTGATGTAGGAGTGTGTGGTAGTGCTGTAGGAGTGTGTGGTAGTGATGTAGGAGTGTGTGGTAGTGATGTAGTGTGGTGGTGCTGTAGGTATGTGTGGTAGTGATGTAGTGTGTGGTCGTGATGTAGGAGTGTGGTAGTGATGTAGGAGTGTGGTAGTTCTGCAGGAGTGTTGGTAGTGCTGTAGGAGTGTTGGTAGTGCTGTAGGATTGTGTGGTAGTGCTGTAGGAATGTGTGGTAGTGATGTGGTGTGTGGTAGTGCTGTAGGAGTGTGTGGTAGTGCTGTAGGAGTGTGTGGTAGTGATGTGGTGTGTGGTAGTGATGTGGTGTGTGGTAGTGCTGTAGGTGTGTGTGGTAGTGTTGTAGGTGTGTGTGGTAGTGATGTGGTGTGTGGTAGTGCTGTAGGAGTGTGGTAATGCTGTAGGAGTGTGTGGTAGTGATGTGGTGTGTGGTAGTGATGTGGTGTGTGGTAGTGATGTGGTGTGTGGTAGTGCTGTAGGAGTGTGTTGTAGTGCTGTAGGAGTGTGTGGTAGTGATATAGGAGGGTGTGGTAGTGATATAGGAGTGTGTGGTAGTGCTGTAGGTGTGTGTGGTAGTGATGTGGTGTGTGGTAGTGATGTAGGAGTGTGGTAGTGATGTAGTGTGTGGTAGTGATGTGGAGTGTGGTGGTGATGTGGTGGTGATGTGGTGGTGATGTGGTGTATGGTAGTGATGTGGTGTGTGGTAGTGATGTGGTGTGTGGTAGTGCTGTAGGTGTGTGTGGTAGTGCAGTAGGTGTGTGTGGTAGTGCAGTAGGTGTGTGTGGTAGTGCAGTAGGTGTGTGGTAGTGATGTGGTGTGTGGTAGTAATGTGATGTGTGGTAGTGATGTGGTGTGTGGTAGTGATGTGGTGTGTGGTAGTGATGTAGGAGTGTGTGGTAGTGATGTGGTGTGTGGTAGTGATGTGGTGTGTGGTAGTGATGTGGTGTGTGGTAGTGATGTAGGAGTGTGTGGTAGTGATGTAGGAGTGTGTGGTAGTGATGTAGGAGTGTGTGGTATTGATGTAGGAGTGTGTGGTAGTGCTGTAGGAGTGTGTGGTAGTGATGTAGGAGTGTGTGGTGGTGATGTAGGAGTGTGTGGTAGTGATGTAGGAGTGTGGTAGTGCTGTAGGAGTGTGTGGTAGTGCTGTAGGAGTGTGTGGTAGTGCTGTAGGAGTGTGTGGTAGTGATGTAGGAGTGTGTGGTAGTGATGTAGTGTGGTGGTGCTGTAGGTATGTGTGGTAGTGATGTAGTGTGTGGTGGTGATGTAGGAGTGTGGTTGTGATGTAGGAGTGTGGTAGTTCTGTAGGAGTGTTGGTAGTGCTGTAGGAGTGTTGGTAGTGCTGTAGGATTGTGTGGTAGTGCTGTAGGAATGTGTGGTAGTGATGTGGTGTGTGGTAGTGCTGTAGGAGTGTGTGGTAGTGCTGTAGGAGTGTGTGGTAGTGATGTGGTGTGTGGTAGTGATGTGGTGTGTGGTAGTGCTGTAGGTGTGTGTGGTAGTGCTGTAGGTGTGTGTGGTAGTGATGTGGTGAGTGGTAGTGCTGTAGGAGTGTGTGGTAATGCTGTAGGAGTGTGTGGTAGTGATGTGGTGTGTGGTAGTGATGTGGTGTGTGGTAGTGATGTGGTGTGTGGTAGTGCTGTAGGAATGTGTTGTAGTGCTGTAGGAGTGTGTGGTAGTGATATAGGAGGGTGTGGTAGTGATATAGGAGTGTGTGGTAGTGCTGTAGGTGTGTGTGGTAGTGATGTGGTGTGTGGTAGTGATGTAGGAGTGTGGTAGTGATGTAGTGTGTGATAGTGATGTGGAGTGTGGTGGTGATGTGGTGGTGATGTGGTGGTGATGTGGTGTGTGGTAGTGATGTGGAGTGTGGTAGTGATGTGGTGTGTGGTAGTGATGTAGGAGTGTGTGGTAGTGCTGTAGGTGTGTGTGGTAGTGCAGTAGGTGTGTGTGGTAGTGCAGTAGGTGTGTGTGGTAGTGCAGTAGGTGTGTGGTAGTGATGTGGTGTGTGGTAGTAATGTGGTGTGTGGTAGTGATGTCGTGTGTGGTAGTGATGTGGTGTGTGGTAGTGATGTAGGAGTGTGTGGTAGTGATGTGGTGTGTGGTAGTGATGTGGTGTGTGGTAGTGATGTGGTGTGTGGTAGTGATATAGGAGTGTGTGGTAGTGATGTAGGAGTGTGTGGTAGTGATGTAGGAGTGTGTGGTAGTGATGTAGGAGTGTTTGGTAGTGATGTAGGAGTGTGTGGTAGTAATGTAGGAGTGTGTGGTAGTGATGTAGGAGTGTGTGGTAGTGATGTGGTGTGTGGTAGTGATGTGGTGTGTGGTAGTGATGTGGTGTGTGGTAGTGATGTAGGAGTGTGTGGTAGTGCTGTAGGAGTGTGTGGTAGTGATGTAGGAGTGTGTGGTAGTGATGTAGTGTGGTGGTGCTGTAGGTATGTGTGGTAGTGATGTAGTGTGTGGTGGTGATGTAGGAGTGTGGTAGTGATGTAGGAGTGTGGTAGTTCTGTAGGAGTGTTGGTAGTGCTGTAGGAGTATTGGTAGTGCTGTAGGATTGTGTGGTAGTGCTGTAGGAATGTGTGGTAGTGATGTGGTGTGTGGTAGTGCTGTAGGAGTGTGTGGTAGTGCTGTAGGAGTGTGTGGTAGTGATGTGGTGTGTGGTAGTGATGTGGTGTGTGGTAGTGCTGTAGGTGTGTGTGGTAGTGTTGTAGGTGTGTGTGGTAGTGATGTGGTGTGTGGTAGTGCTGTAGGAGTGTGGTAATGCTGTAGGAGTGTGTGGTAGTGATGTGGTGTGTGGTAGTGATGTGGTGTGTGGTAGTGCTGTAGGAGTGTGTTGTAGTGCTGTAGGAGTGTGTGGTAGTGATATAGGAGGGTGTGGTAGTGATATAGGAGTGTGTGGTAGTGCTGTAGGTGTGTGGTAGTGATGTGGTGTGTGGTAGTGATGTGGAGTGTGGTGGTGATGTGGTGGTGATGTGGTGTGTGGTAGTGATGTGGTGTGTGGTAGTGATGTGGTGTGTGGTAGTGATGTAGGAGTGTGTGGTAGTGCTGTACGTGTGTGTGGTAGTGCAGTAGGTGTGTGTGGTAGTGCAGTAGGTGTGTGTGGTAGTGCAGTTGGTGTGTGGTAGTGATGTGGTGTGTAGTAGTAATGTGGTGTGTGGTAGTGATGTGGTGTGTGGTAGTGATGTGGTGTGTGGTAGTGATGTGGTGTGTGGTAGTGATGTAGGAGTGTGTGGAAGTGATGTGGTGTGTGGTAGTGATGTGGTGTGTGGTAGTGATGTAGGAGTGTGTGGTAGTGATGTAGGAGTGTGTGGTAGTGATATAGGAGTGTGTGGTAGTGATGTATGAGTGTGTGGTAGTGATATAGGAGTGTGTGGTAGTGATGTAGGAGTGTGTGGTAGTGATGTAGGAGTGTGTGGTAGTGATGTAGGAGTGTGTGGTAGTGATGTAGGAGTGTGTGGTAGTGATGTAGGAGTGTTTGGTAGTGATGTAGGAGTGTGTGGTAGTAATGTAGGAGTGTGTGGTAGTGATGTAGGAGTGTGTGGTAGTGATGTGGTGTGTGGTAGTGATGTGGTGTGTGGTAGTGATGTAGGAGTGTGTGGTAGTGATGTAGGAGTGAGTGGTAGTGATGTAGGAGTGTGTGGTAGTGATATAGGAGTGTGTGGTAGTGATGTAGGAGTGTTTGGTAGTGATGTAGGAGTGTGTGGTAGTAATGTAGGAGTGTGTGGTAGTGATGTAGGAGTGTGTGGTAGTGTTGTAGGAGTGTGTGGTAGTGATATAGGAGGGTATGGTAGTGATATAGGAGTGTGTGGTAGTGCTGTAGGTGTGTGTAGTAGTGATGTGGTGTGTGGTAGTGATGTAGGAGTGTGGTAGTGATGTAGTGTGTGGTAGTGATGTGGAGTGTGGTGGTGATGTGGTGGTGATGTGGTGTGTGGTAGTGATGTAGGAGCGTGTGGTAGTGCTGTAGGTGTGTGTGGTAGTGCAGTAGGTGTGTGTGGTAGTGCAGTAGGTGTGTGTGGTAGTGCAGTAGGTGTGTGGTAGTGATGTGGTTTGTGGTAGTAATGTGGTGTGTGGTAGTGATGTGGTGTGTGGTAGTGATGTGGTGTGTGGTAGTGATGTAGGAGTGTGTGGTAGTGATGTGGTGTGTGGTAGTGATGTGGTGTGTGGTAGTGATGTGGTGTGTGGTAGTGATGTAGGAGTGTGTGGTAGTGATGTAGGAGTGTGTGGTAGTGATGTAGGAGTGTGTGGTAGTGATGTAGGAGTGTGTGGTAGTGATGTAGGAGTGTGTGGTAGTGATGTAGGAGTGTGTGGTAGTGATGTAGGAGTGTTTGGTAGTGATGTAGGAGTGTGTGGTAGTGATATAGGAGTGTGTGGTAGTGATGTATGAGTGTGTGGTAGTGATATAGGAGTGTGTGGTAGTGATGTAGGAGTGTGTGGTAGTGCTGTAGGTGTGTGTGGTAGTGATGTGGTGAGTGGTAGTGCTGTAGGAGTGTGTGGTAATGCTGTAGGAGTGTGTGGTAGTGATGTGGTGTGTGGTAGTGATGTGGTGTGTGGTAGTGATGTGGTGTGTGGTAGTGCTGTAGGAATGTGTTGTAGTGCTGTAGGAGTGTGTGGTAGTGATATAGGAGGGTGTGGTAGTGATATAGGAGTGTGTGGTAGTGCTGTAGGTGTGTGTGGTAGTGATGTGGTGTGTGGTAGTGATGTAGGAGTGTGGTAGTGATGTAGTGTGTGATAGTGATGTGGAGTGTGGTGGTGATGTGGTGGTGATGTGGTGGTGATGTGGTGTGTGGTAGTGATGTGGAGTGTGGTAGTGATGTGGTGTGTGGTAGTGATGTAGGAGTGTGTGGTAGTGCTGTAGGTGTGTGTGGTAGTGCAGTAGGTGTGTGTGGTAGTGCAGTAGGTGTGTGTGGTAGTGCAGTAGGTGTGTGGTAGTGATGTGGTGTGTGGTAGTAATGTGGTGTGTGGTAGTGATGTCGTGTGTGGTAGTGATGTGGTGTGTGGTAGTGATGTAGGAGTGTGTGGTAGTGATGTGGTGTGTGGTAGTGATGTGGTGTGTGGTAGCGATGTGGTGTGTGGTAGTGATATAGGAGTGTGTGGTAGTGATGTAGGAGTGTGTGGTAGTGATGTAGGAGTGTGTGGTAGTGATGTAGGAGTGTTTGGTAGTGATGTAGGAGTGTGTGGTAGTAATGTAGGAGTGTGTGGTAGTGATGTAGGAGTGTGTGGTAGTGATGTGGTGTGTGGTAGTGATGTGGTGTGTGGTAGTGATGTGGTGTGTGGTAGTGATGTAGGAGTGTGTGGTAGTGCTGTAGGAGTGTGTGGTAGTGATGTAGGAGTGTGTGGTAGTGATGTAGTGTGGTGGTGCTGTAGGTATGTGTGGTAGTGATGTAGTGTGTGGTGGTGATGTAGGAGTGTGGTAGTGATGTAGGAGTGTGGTAGTTCTGTAGGAGTGTTGGTAGTGCTGTAGGAGTATTGGTAGTGCTGTAGGATTGTGTGGTAGTGCTGTAGGAATGTGTGGTAGTGATGTGGTGTGTGGTAGTGCTGTAGGAGTGTGTGGTAGTGCTGTAGGAGTGTGTGGTAGTGATGTGGTGTGTGGTAGTGATGTGGTGTGTGGTAGTGCTGTAGGTGTGTGTGGTAGTGTTGTAGGTGTGTGTGGTAGTGATGTGGTGTGTGGTAGTGCTGTAGGTGTGTGTGGTAGTGCAGTAGGTGTGTGTGGTAGTGCAGTAGGTGTGTGTGGTAGTGCAGTAGGTGTGTGGTAGTGATGTGGTGTGTGGTAGTAATGTGGTGTGTGGTAGTGATGTCGTGTGTGGTAGTGATGTGGTGTGTGGTAGTGATGTAGGAGTGTGTGGTAGTGATGTGGTGTGTGGTAGTGATGTGGTGTGTGGTAGTGATGTGGTGTGTGGTAGTGATATAGGAGTGTGTGGTAGTGATGTAGGAGTGTGTGGTAGTGATGTAGGAGTGTGTGGTAGTGATGTAGGAGTGTTTGGTAGTGATGTAGGAGTGTGTGGTAGTAATGTAGGAGTGTGTGGTAGTGATGTAGGAGTGTGTGGTAGTGATGTGGTGTGTGGTAGTGATGTGGTGTGTGGTAGTGATGTGGTGTGTGGTAGTGATGTAGGAGTGTGTGGTAGTGCTGTAGGAGTGTGTGGTAGTGATGTAGGAGTGTGTGGTAGTGATGTAGTGTGGTGGTGCTGTAGGTATGTGTGGTAGTGATGTAGTGTGTGGTGGTGATGTAGGAGTGTGGTAGTGATGTAGGAGTGTGGTAGTTCTGTAGGAGTGTTGGTAGTGCTGTAGGAGTATTGGTAGTGCTGTAGGATTGTGTGGTAGTGCTGTAGGAATGTGTGGTAGTGATGTGGTGTGTGGTAGTGCTGTAGGAGTGTGTGGTAGTGCTGTAGGAGTGTGTGGTAGTGATGTGGTGTGTGGTAGTGATGTGGTGTGTGGTAGTGCTGTAGGTGTGTGTGGTAGTGTTGTAGGTGTGTGTGGTAGTGATGTGGTGTGTGGTAGTGCTGTAGGAGTGTGGTAATGCTGTAGGAGTGTGTGGTAGTGATGTGGTGTGTGGTAGTGATGTGGTGTGTGGTAGTGCTGTAGGAGTGTGTTGTAGTGCTGTAGGAGTGTGTGGTAGTGATATAGGAGGGTGTGGTAGTGATATAGGAGTGTGTGGTAGTGCTGTAGGTGTGTGGTAGTGATGTGGTGTGTGGTAGTGATGTGGAGTGTGGTGGTGATGTGGTGGTGATGTGGTGTGTGGTAGTGATGTGGTGTGTGGTAGTGATGTGGTGTGTGGTAGTGATGTAGGAGTGTGTGGTAGTGCTGTACGTGTGTGTGGTAGTGCAGTAGGTGTGTGTGGTAGTGCAGTAGGTGTGTGTGGTAGTGCAGTAGGTGTGTGGTAGTGATGTGGTGTGTAGTAGTAATGTGGTGTGTGGTAGTGATGTGGTGTGTGGTAGTGATGTGGTGTGTGGTAGTGATGTGGTGTGTGGTAGTGATGTAGGAGTGTGTGGAAGTGATGTGGTGTGTGGTAGTGATGTGGTGTGTGGTAGTGATGTAGGAGTGTGTGGTAGTGATGTAGGAGTGTGTGGTAGTGATATAGGAGTGTGTGGTAGTGATGTATGAGTGTGTGGTAGTGATATAGGAGTGTGTGGTAGTGATGTAGGAGTGTGTGGTAGTGATGTAGGAGTGTGTGGTAGTGATGTAGGAGTGTGTGGTAGTGATGTAGGAGTGTGTGGTAGTGATGTAGGAGTGTTTGGTAGTGATGTAGGAGTGTGTGGTAGTAATGTAGGAGTGTGTGGTAGTGATGTAGGAGTGTGTGGTAGTGATGTGGTGTGTGGTAGTGATGTGGTGTGTGGTAGTGATGTAGGAGTGTGTGGTAGTGATGTAGGAGTGTGTGGTAGTGATGTAGGAGTGTGTGGTAGTGATATAGGAGTGTGTGGTAGTGATGTAGGAGTGTTTGGTAGTGATGTAGGAGTGTGTGGTAGTAATGTAGGAGTGTGTGGTAGTGATGTAGGAGTGTGTGGTAGTGTTGTAGGAGTGTGTGGTAGTGATATAGGAGGGTATGGTAGTGATATAGGAGTGTGTGGTAGTGCTGTAGGTGTGTGTAGTAGTGATGTGGTGTGTGGTAGTGATGTAGGAGTGTGGTAGTGATGTAGTGTGTGGTAGTGATGTGGAGTGTGGTGGTGATGTGGTGGTGATGTGGTGTGTGGTAGTGATGTAGGAGTGTGTGGTAGTGCTGTAGGTGTGTGTGGTAGTGCAGTAGGTGTGTGTGGTAGTGCAGTAGGTGTGTGTGGTAGTGCAGTAGGTGTGTGGTAGTGATGTGGTTTGTGGTAGTAATGTGGTGTGTGGTAGTGATGTGGTGTGTGGTAGTGATGTGGTGTGTGGTAGTGATGTAGGAGTGTGTGGTAGTGATGTGGTGTGTGGTAGTGATGTGGTGTGTGGTAGTGATGTGGTGTGTGGTAGTGATGTAGGAGTGTGTGGTAGTGATGTAGGAGTGTGTGGTAGTGATGTAGGAGTGTGTGGTAGTGATGTAGGAGTGTGTGGTAGTGATGTAGGCGTGTGTGGTAGTGATGTAGGAGTGTGTGGTAGTGATGTAGGAGTGTGTGGTAGTGATGTAGGAGTGTTTGGTAGTGATGTAGGAGTGTGTGGTAGTGATATAGGAGTGTGTGGTAGTGATGTATGAGTGTGTGGTAGTGATATAGGAGTGTGTGGTAGTGATGTAGGAGTGTGTGGTAGTGCTGTAGGTGTGTGTGGTAGTGATGTGGTGAGTGGTAGTGCTGTAGGAGTGTGTGGTAATGCTGTAGGAGTGTGTGGTAGTGATGTGGTGTGTGGTAGTGATGTGGTGTGTGGTAGTGATGTGGTGTGTGGTAGTGCTGTAGGAATGTGTTGTAGTGCTGTAGGAGTGTGTGGTAGTGATATAGGAGGGTGTGGTAGTGATATAGGAGTGTGTGGTAGTGCTGTAGGTGTGTGTGGTAGTGATGTGGTGTGTGGTAGTGATGTAGGAGTGTGGTAGTGATGTAGTGTGTGATAGTGATGTGGAGTGTGGTGGTGATGTGGTGGTGATGTGGTGGTGATGTGGTGTGTGGTAGTGATGTGGAGTGTGGTAGTGATGTGGTGTGTGGTAGTGATGTAGGAGTGTGTGGTAGTGCTGTAGGTGTGTGTGGTAGTGCAGTAGGTGTGTGTGGTAGTGCAGTAGGTGTGTGTGGTAGTGCAGTAGGTGTGTGGTAGTGATGTGGTGTGTGGTAGTAATGTGGTGTGTGGTAGTGATGTCGTGTGTGGTAGTGATGTGGTGTGTGGTAGTGATGTAGGAGTGTGTGGTAGTGATGTGGTGTGTGGTAGTGATGTGGTGTGTGGTAGCGATGTGGTGTGTGGTAGTGATATAGGAGTGTGTGGTAGTGATGTAGGAGTGTGTGGTAGTGATGTAGGAGTGTGTGGTAGTGATGTAGGAGTGTTTGGTAGTGATGTAGGAGTGTGTGGTAGTAATGTAGGAGTGTGTGGTAGTGATGTAGGAGTGTGTGGTAGTGATGTGGTGTGTGGTAGTGATGTGGTGTGTGGTAGTGATGTGGTGTGTGGTAGTGATGTAGGAGTGTGTGGTAGTGCTGTAGGAGTGTGTGGTAGTGATGTAGGAGTGTGTGGTAGTGATGTAGTGTGGTGGTGCTGTAGGTATGTGTGGTAGTGATGTAGTGTGTGGTGGTGATGTAGGAGTGTGGTAGTGATGTAGGAGTGTGGTAGTTCTGTAGGAGTGTTGGTAGTGCTGTAGGAGTATTGGTAGTGCTGTAGGATTGTGTGGTAGTGCTGTAGGAATGTGTGGTAGTGATGTGGTGTGTGGTAGTGCTGTAGGAGTGTGTGGTAGTGCTGTAGGAGTGTGTGGTAGTGATGTGGTGTGTGGTAGTGATGTGGTGTGTGGTAGTGCTGTAGGTGTGTGTGGTAGTGTTGTAGGTGTGTGTGGTAGTGATGTGGTGTGTGGTAGTGCTGTAGGAGTGTGGTAATGCTGTTGGAGTGTGTGGTAGTGATGTGGTGTGTGGTAGTGATGTGGTGTGTGGTAGTGCTGTAGGAGTGTGTTGTAGTGCTGTAGGAGTGTGTGGTAGTGATATAGGAGGGTGTGGTAGTGATATAGGAGTGTGTGGTAGTGCTGTAGGTGTGTGGTAGTGATGTGGTGTGTGGTAGTGATGTAGGAGTGTGGTAGTGATGTAGTGTGTGGTAGTGATGTGGAGTGTGGTGGTGATGTGGTGGTGATGTGGTGTGTGGTAGTGATGTGGTGTGTGGTAGTGATGTGGTGTGTGGTAGTGATGTAGGAGTGTGTGGTAGTGCTGTACGTGTGTGTGGTAGTGCAGTAGGTGTGTGTGGTAGTGCAGTAGGTGTGTGTGGTAGTGCAGTAGGTGTGTGGTAGTGATGTGGTGTGTAGTAGTAATGTGGTGTGTGGTAGTGATGTGGTGTGTGGTAGTGATGTGGTGTGTGGTAGTTATGTGGTGTGTGGTAGTGATGTAGGAGTGTGTGGTAGTGATGTGGTGTGTGGTAGTGATGTGGTGTGTGGTAGTGATGTGGTGTGTGGTAATGATGTGGTCTGTGGTATTGATGTAATGTACGAGTGTCTGGTAGTGTTGTAGTGTGTGTGGTAGTGATGTGGTGTGTGGTAGTGATGTGGTGTATGGTAGTGATGTGGTGTGTGGTAGTGATGTGGTGTGTGATAGCGATGTGGTGTGTGGTAGCGATGTGGTGTGTGGTAGCGATGTGGTGTGTGGTAGTGATGTGGTGTATGTGGTAGTCATGTGGTGTGTGGTAGTCATGTGGTGTGTGGTAGTGCTGTAGAAGTGTGTGGTAGTGATGTAGGAGTGTGTGGTAGTGATGTAGGAGTGTGTGGTAGTGATGTAGGAGTGTGTGGTAGTGCTGTAGGTGTGTGTGGTAGTGATGTGGTGTGTGGTAGTGATGTAGGAGTGTTTGGTAGTGATGTAGGAGTGTGTGGTAGTAATGTAGGAGTGTGTGGTAGTGATGTAGGAGTGTGTGGTAGTGTTGTAGGAGTGTGTGGTAGTGATATAGGAGGGTATGGTAGTGATATAGGAGTGTGTGGTAGTGCTGTAGGTGTGTGTGGTAGTGCTGTAGGTGTGTGTGGTAGTGATGTGGTGTGTGGTAGTGATGTAGGAGTGTGGTAGTGATGTAGTGTGTGGTAGTGATGTGGAGTGTGGTGGTGATGTGGTGGTGATGTGGTGGTGATGTGGTGTGTGGTAGTGATGTGGTGTGTGGTAGTGATGTGGTGTGTGGTAGTGATGTAGGAGTGTGTGGTAGTGCTGTAGGTGTGTGTGGTAGTGCAGTAGGTGTGTGTGGTAGTGCAGTAGGTGTGTGTGGTAGTGCAGTAAGTGTGTGGTAGTGATGTGGTGTGTGGTAGTAATGTGGTGTGTGGTAGTGATGTGGTGTGTGGTAGTGATGTGGTGTGTGGTAGTGATGTAGGAGTGTGTGGTAGTGATGTGGTGTGTGGTAGTGATGTGGTGTGTGGTAGTGATGTAGGAGTGTGTGGTAGTGATGTAGGAGTGTGTGGTAGTGATATAGGAGTGTGTGGTAGTGATGTATGAGTGTGTGGTAGTGATGTAGGAGTGTGTGGTAGTGATGTAGGAGTGTGTGGTAGTGATGTAGGAGTGTTTGGTAGTGATGTAGGAGTGTATGGTAGTAATGTAGGAGTGTGTGGTAGTGATGTAGGAGTGTGTGGTAGTGATGTGGTGTGTGGTAGTGATGTGGTGTGTGGTAGTGATGTGGTGTGTGGTAGTGATGTAGGAGTGTGTGGTAGTGATGTAGGAGTGTGTGGTAGTGATATAGGAGTGTGTGGTAGTGATGTATGAGTGTGTGGTAGTGATATAGGAGTGTGTGGTAGTGATGTAGGAGTGTGTGGTAGTGATGTAGGAGGGTGTGGTAGTGATGTAGGAGTGTGTGGTAGTGATGTAGGAGTGTGTGGTAGTGATGTAGGAGTGTTTGGTAGTGATGTAGGAGTGTGTGGTAGTAATGTAGGAGTGTGTGGTAGTGATGTAGGAGTGTGTGGTAGTGTTGTAGGAGTGTGTGGTAGTGCTGTAGGAGTGTGGTAGTGATGTAGGATCGTGTGGTAGTGATGTAGGAGTGTGTGGTAGTGATGTAGGAGTGTGTGGTGGTGATGTAGGAGTGTGTGGTAGTGATGTAGGAGTGTGGTAGTGCTGTAGGAGTGTGTGGTAGTGCTGTAGGAGTGTGTGGTAGTGCTGTAGGAGTGTGTGGTAGTGATGTAGGAGTGTGTGGTAGTGATGTAGTGTGGTGGTGCTGTAGGTATGTGTGGTAGTGATGTAGTGTGTGGTGGTAATGTAGGAGTGTTGGTAGTGCTGTAGGAGTGTTGGTAGTGCTGTAGGATTGTGTGGTAGTGCTGTAGGAATGTGTGGTAGTAATGTGGTGTGTGGTAGTGATGTGGTGTGTGGTAGTGATGTGGTGTGTGGTAGTGCTGTAGGTGTGTGTGGTAGTGCTGTAGGTGTGTGTGGTAGTGATGTGGTGTGTGGTAGTGCTGTAGGAGTGTGTGGTAGTGATATAGGAGGGTGTGGTAGTGATATAGGAGTGTGTGGTAGTGCTGTAGGTGTGTGTGGTAGTAATGTGGTGTGTGGTAGTGATGTAGGAGTGTGGTAGTGATGTAGTGTGTGGTAGTGATGTGGAGTGTGGTGGTGATGTGGTGGTGATGTGGTGTGTGGTAGTGATGTGGTGTGTGGTAGTGATGTGGTGTGTGGTAGTGATGTAGGAGTGTGTGGTAGTGCTGTACGTGTGTGTGGTAGTGCAGTAGGTGTGTGTGGTAGTGCAGTAGGTGTGTGTGGTAGTGCAGTAGGTGTGTGGTAGTGATGTGGTGTGTGGTAGTGATGTGGTGTGTGGTAGTGCTGTAGGTGTGTGTGGTAGTGTTGTAGGTGTGTGTGGTAGTGATGTGGTGTGTGGTAGTGCTGTAGGAGTGTGGTAATGCTGTTGGAGTGTGTGGTAGTGATGTGGTGTGTGGTAGTGATGTGGTGTGTGGTAGTGCTGTAGGAGTGTGTTGTAGTGCTGTAGGAGTGTGTGGTAGTGATATAGGAGGGTGTGGTAGTGATATAGGAGTGTGTGGTAGTGCTGTAGGTGTGTGGTAGTGATGTGGTGTGTGGTAGTGATGTAGGAGTGTGGTAGTGATGTAGTGTGTGGTAGTGATGTGGAGTGTGGTGGTGATGTGGTGGTGATGTGGTGTGTGGTAGTGATGTGGTGTGTGGTAGTGATGTGGTGTGTGGTAGTGATGTAGGAGTGTGTGGTAGTGCTGTACGTGTGTGTGGTAGTGCAGTAGGTGTGTGTGGTAGTGCAGTAGGTGTGTGTGGTAGTGCAGTAGGTGTGTGGTAGTGATGTGGTGTGTAGTAGTAATGTGGTGTGTGGTAGTGATGTGGTGTGTGGTAGTGATGTGGTGTGTGGTAGTTATGTGGTGTGTGGTAGTGATGTAGGAGTGTGTGGTAGTGATGTGGTGTGTGGTAGTGATGTGGTGTGTGGTAGTGATGTGGTGTGTGGTAATGATGTGGTCTGTGGTATTGATGTAATGTACGAGTGTCTGGTAGTGTTGTAGTGTGTGTGGTAGTGATGTGGTGTGTGGTAGTGATGTGGTGTATGGTAGTGATGTGGTGTGTGGTAGTGATGTGGTGTGTGATAGCGATGTGGTGTGTGGTAGCGATGTGGTGTGTGGTAGCGATGTGGTGTGTGGTAGTGATGTGGTGTATGTGGTAGTCATGTGGTGTGTGGTAGTCATGTGGTGTGTGGTAGTGCTGTAGAAGTGTGTGGTAGTGATGTAGGAGTGTGTGGTAGTGATGTAGGAGTGTGTGGTAGTGATGTAGGAGTGTGTGGTAGTGCTGTAGGTGTGTGTGGTAGTGATGTGGTGTGTGGTAGTGATGTAGGAGTGTTTGGTAGTGATGTAGGAGTGTGTGGTAGTAATGTAGGAGTGTGTGGTAGTGATGTAGGAGTGTGTGGTAGTGTTGTAGGAGTGTGTGGTAGTGATATAGGAGGGTATGGTAGTGATATAGGAGTGTGTGGTAGTGCTGTAGGTGTGTGTGGTAGTGCTGTAGGTGTGTGTGGTAGTGATGTGGTGTGTGGTAGTGATGTAGGAGTGTGGTAGTGATGTAGTGTGTGGTAGTGATGTGGAGTGTGGTGGTGATGTGGTGGTGATGTGGTGGTGATGTGGTGTGTGGTAGTGATGTGGTGTGTGGTAGTGATGTGGTGTGTGGTAGTGATGTAGGAGTGTGTGGTAGTGCTGTAGGTGTGTGTGGTAGTGCAGTAGGTGTGTGTGGTAGTGCAGTAGGTGTGTGTGGTAGTGCAGTAAGTGTGTGGTAGTGATGTGGTGTGTGGTAGTAATGTGGTGTGTGGTAGTGATGTGGTGTGTGGTAGTGATGTGGTGTGTGGTAGTGATGTAGGAGTGTGTGGTAGTGATGTGGTGTGTGGTAGTGATGTGGTGTGTGGTAGTGATGTAGGAGTGTGTGGTAGTGATGTAGGAGTGTGTGGTAGTGATATAGGAGTGTGTGGTAGTGATGTATGAGTGTGTGGTAGTGATGTAGGAGTGTGTGGTAGTGATGTAGGAGTGTGTGGTAGTGATGTAGGAGTGTTTGGTAGTGATGTAGGAGTGTATGGTAGTAATGTAGGAGTGTGTGGTAGTGATGTAGGAGTGTGTGGTAGTGATGTGGTGTGTGGTAGTGATGTGGTGTGTGGTAGTGATGTGGTGTGTGGTAGTGATGTAGGAGTGTGTGGTAGTGATGTAGGAGTGTGTGGTAGTGATATAGGAGTGTGTGGTAGTGATGTATGAGTGTGTGGTAGTGATATAGGAGTGTGTGGTAGTGATGTAGGAGTGTGTGGTAGTGATGTAGGAGGGTGTGGTAGTGATGTAGGAGTGTGTGGTAGTGATGTAGGAGTGTGTGGTAGTGATGTAGGAGTGTTTGGTAGTGATGTAGGAGTGTGTGGTAGTAATGTAGGAGTGTGTGGTAGTGATGTAGGAGTGTGTGGTAGTGTTGTAGGAGTGTGTGGTAGTGCTGTAGGAGTGTGGTAGTGATGTAGGATCGTGTGGTAGTGATGTAGGAGTGTGTGGTAGTGATGTAGGAGTGTGTGGTGGTGATGTAGGAGTGTGTGGTAGTGATGTAGGAGTGTGGTAGTGCTGTAGGAGTGTGTGGTAGTGCTGTAGGAGTGTGTGGTAGTGCTGTAAGAGTGTGTGGTAGTGATGTAGGAGTGTGTGGTAGTGATGTAGTGTGGTGGTGCTGTAGGTATGTGTGGTAGTGATGTAGTGTGTGGTGGTAATGTAGGAGTGTTGGTAGTGCTGTAGGAGTGTTGGTAGTGCTGTAGGATTGTGTGGTAGTGCTGTAGGAATGTGTGGTAGTAATGTGGTGTGTGGTAGTGATGTGGTGTGTGGTAGTGATGTGGTGTGTGGTAGTGCTGTAGGTGTGTGTGGTAGTGCTGTAGGTGTGTGTGGTAGTGATGTGGTGTGTGGTAGTGCTGTAGGAGTGTGTGGTAGTGATATAGGAGGGTGTGGTAGTGATATAGGAGTGTGTGGTAGTGCTGTAGGTGTGTGTGGTAGTAATGTGGTGTGTGGTAGTGATGTAGGAGTGTGGTAGTGATGTAGTGTGTGGTAGTGATGTGGAGTGTGGTGGTGATGTGGTGGTGATGTGGTGGTGATGTGGTGTGTGGTAGTGATGTGGTGTGTGGTAGTGATGCGGTGTGTGGTAGTGATGTAGGAGTGTGTGGTAGTGCTGTAGGTGTGTGTGGTAGTGCAGTAGGTGTGTGTGGGAGTGCAGTAGGTGTGTGTGGTAGTGCAGTAGGTGTGTGTGGTAGTGCAGTAGATGTGTGGTAGTGATGTGGTGTGTGGTAGTAATGTGGTGTGTGGTAGTGATGTGGTGTGTGGTAGTGATGTGGTGTGTGGTAGTGATGTAGGAGTGTGTGGTAGTGATGTGGTGTGTGGTAGTGATGTGGTGTGTGGTAGTGATGTGGTGTGTGGTAATGATGTGGTGTGTGGTAGTGATGTGATGTAGGAGTGTGTGGTAGTGTTGTAGTGTGTGTGGTAGTGTTGTAGTGTGTGTGGTAGTGATGTGGTGTGTGGTAGTGATGTGGTGTATGGTAGTGATGTGGTGTGTGATAGTGATGTGGTGTGTGATAGCGATGTGGTGTGTGGTAGCGATGTGGTGTGTGGTAGCGATGTGGTGTGTGGTAGTGATGTGGTGTATGTGGTAGTCATGTGGTGTGTGGTAGTCATGTGGTGTGTGGTAGTGCTGTAGAAGTGTGTGGTAGTGATGTAGGAGTGTGTGGTAGTGATGTAGGAGTGTGTGGTAGTGATGTAGGAGTGTGTGGTAGTGATATAGGAGGGTGTGGTAGTGATATAGGAGTGTGTGGTAGTGCTGTAGGTGTGTGTGGTAGTGATGTGGTGTGTGGTAGTGATGTAGGAGTGTGGTAGTGATGTAGTGTGTGGTAGTGATGTGGAGTGTGGTGGTGATGTGGTGGTGATGTGGTGGTGATGTGGTGTGTGGTAGTGATGTGGGGTGTGGTAGTGATATGGTGTGTGGTAGTGATGTAGGAGTGTGTGGTAGTGCTGTAGGTGTGTGTGGTAGTGCAGTAGGTGTGTGTGGTAGTGCAGTAGGTGTGTGTGGTAGTGCAGTAGGTGTGTGGTAGTGATGTGGTGTGTGGTAGTGATGTGGTGTGTGGTAGTGATGTAGGAGTGTGTGGTAGTGATATAGGAGTGTGTGGTAGTGATATAGGAGTGTGTGGTAGTGATGTATGAGTGTGTGGTAGTGATATAGGAGTGTGTGGTAGTGATGTAGGAGTGTGTGGTAGTGATGTAGGAGTGTGTGGTAGTGATGTAGGAGTGTGTGGTAGTGATGTAGGAGTGTGTGGTAGTGATGTAGGAGTGTTTGGTAGTGATGTAGGAGTGTGTGGTAGTAATGTAGGAGTGTGTGGTAGTGATGTAGGAGTGTGTGGTAGTGTTGTAGGAGTGTGTGGTAGTGCTGTAGGAGTGTGGTAGTGATGTAGGATCGTGTGGTAGTGATGTAGGAGTGTGTGGTGGTGCTGTAGGAGAGTGTGGTAGTGATGTAGGAGTGTGTGGTAGTGATGTAGGAGTGTGTGGTGGTGATGTAGGAGTGTGTGGTAGTGATGTAGGAGTGTGGTAGTGCTGTAGGAGTGTGTGGTAGTGCTGTAGGAGTGTGTGGTAGTGCTGTAGGAGTGTGTGGTAGTGATGTAGGAGTGTGTGGTAGTGATGTAGTGTGGTGGTGCTGTAGGTATGTGTGGTAGTGATGTAGTGTGTGGTGGTAATGTAGGAGTGTTGGTAGTGCTGTAGGAGTGTTGGTAGTGCTGTAGGATTGTGTGGTAGTGCTGTAGGAATGTGTGGTAGTAATGTGGTGTGTGGTAGTGATGTGGTGTGTGGTAGTGATGTGGTGTGTGGTAGTGCTGTAGGTGTGTGTGGTAGTGCTGTAGGTGTGTGTGGTAGTGATGTGGTGTGTGGTAGTGCTGTAGGAGTGTGTGGTAGTGATATAGGAGGGTGTGGTAGTGATATAGGAGTGTGTGGTAGTGCTGTAGGTGTGTGTGGTAGTAATGTGGTGTGTGGTAGTGATGTAGGAGTGTGGTAGTGATGTAGTGTGTGGTAGTGATGTGGAGTGTGGTGGTGATGTGGTGGTGATGTGGTGGTGATGTGGTGTGTGGTAGTGATGTGGTGTGTGGTAGTGATGCGGTGTGTGGTAGTGATGTAGGAGTGTGTGGTAGTGCTGTAGGTGTGTGTGGTAGTGCAGTAGGTGTGTGTGGGAGTGCAGTAGGTGTGTGTGGTAGTGCAGTAGGTGTGTGTGGTAGTGCAGTAGATGTGTGGTAGTGATGTGGTGTGTGGTAGTAATGTGGTGTGTGGTAGTGATGTGGTGTGTGGTAGTGATGTGGTGTGTGGTAGTGATGTAGGAGTGTGTGGTAGTGATGTGGTGTGTGGTAGTGATGTGGTGTGTGGTAGTGATGTGGTGTGTGGTAATGATGTGGTGTGTGGTAGTGATGTGATGTAGGAGTGTGTGGTAGTGTTGTAGTGTGTGTGGTAGTGTTGTAGTGTGTGTGGTAGTGATGTGGTGTGTGGTAGTGATGTGGTGTATGGTAGTGATGTGGTGTGTGATAGTGATGTGGTGTGTGATAGCGATGTGGTGTGTGGTAGCGATGTGGTGTGTGGTAGCGATGTGGTGTGTGGTAGTGATGTGGTGTATGTGGTAGTCATGTGGTGTGTGGTAGTCATGTGGTGTGTGGTAGTGCTGTAGAAGTGTGTGGTAGTGATGTAGGAGTGTGTGGTAGTGATGTAGGAGTGTGTGGTAGTGATGTAGGAGTGTGTGGTAGTGATATAGGAGGGTGTGGTAGTGATATAGGAGTGTGTGGTAGTGCTGTAGGTGTGTGTGGTAGTGATGTGGTGTGTGGTAGTGATGTAGGAGTGTGGTAGTGATGTAGTGTGTGGTAGTGATGTGGAGTGTGGTGGTGATGTGGTGGTGATGTGGTGGTGATGTGGTGTGTGGTAGTGATGTGGGGTGTGGTAGTGATGTGGTGTGTGGTAGTGATGTAGGAGTGTGTGGTAGTGCTGTAGGTGTGTGTGGTAGTGCAGTAGGTGTGTGTGGTAGTGCAGTAGGTGTGTGTGGTAGTGCAGTAGGTGTGTGGTAGTGATGTGGTGTGTGGTAGTGATGTGGTGTGTGGTAGTGATGTAGGAGTGTGTGGTAGTGATGTAGGAGTGTGTGGTAGTGATATAGGAGTGTGTGGTAGTGATGTATGAGTGTGTGGTAGTGATATAGGAGTGTGTGGTAGTGATGTAGGAGTGTGTGGTAGTGATGTAGGAGTGTGTGGTAGTGATGTAGGAGTGTGTGGTAGTGATGTAGGAGTGTGTGGTAGTGATGTAGGAGTGTTTGGTAGTGATGTAGGAGTGTGTGGTAGTAATGTAGGAGTGTGTGGTAGTGATGTAGGAGTGTGTGGTAGTGTTGTAGGAGTGTGTGGTAGTGCTGTAGGAGTGTGGTAGTGATGTAGGATCGTGTGGTAGTGATGTAGGAGTGTGTGGTGGTGCTGTAGGAGAGTGTGGTAGTGATGTAGGAGTGTGTGGTAGTGATGTAGGAGTGTGTGGTGGTGATGTAGGAGTGTGTGGTAGTGATGTAGGAGTGTGGTAGTGCTGTAGGAGTGTGTGGTAGTGCTGTAGGAGTGTGTGGTAGTGTTGTAGGAGTGTGTGGTAGTGATGTAGGAGTGTGTGGTAGTGATGTAGTGTGGTGGTGCTGTAGGTATGTGTGGTAGTGATATAGTGTGTGGTGGTGATGTAGGAGTGTTGGTAGCAGAGGTGTGGACTCGAGTCATGTGACTTGGACTCGAGTCAGACTCGAGTCATGAATTTGATGACTTGCGACTCGACTTGGACTTGCATAACAATGACTTTGTCCCACCTATGAGATGTGGACTCGAGTCATGTGACTTGGACTCGAGTCAGACTCGAGTCATGAATTTGATGACTTGCGACTCGACTTGGACTTGCATAACAATGACTTTGTCCCACCTCTGGTTGGTAGTGCTGTAGGAGTGTTGGTAGTGCTGTAGGATTGTGTGGTAGTGCTGTAGGAGTGTGTGGTAGTGCTGTAGGAGTGTGTGGTAGTGATGTGGTGTGTGGTAGTGATGTGGTGTGTGGTAGTGCTGTAGGTGTGTGTGGTAGTGCTGTAGGTGTGTGTGGTAGTGATGTGGTGTGTGGTAGTGCTGTAGGAGTGTGTGGTAGTGATATAGGAGGGTGTGGTAGTGATATAGGAGTGTGTGGTAGTGCTGTAGGTGTGTGTGGTAGTGATGTGGTGTGTGGTAGTGATGTAGGAGTGTGGTAGTGATGTAGTGTGTGGTAGTGATGTGGAGTGTGGTGGTGATGTGGTGGTGATGTGGTAGTGATGTGGTGTGTGGTAGTGATGTGGTGTGTGGTAGTGATGTAGAAGTGTGTGGTAGTGCTGTAGGTGTGTGTGGTAGTGCAGTAGGTGTGTGTGGTAGTGCAGTAGGTGTGTGTGGTAGTGCAGTAGGTGTGTGTGGTAGTGCAGTAGATGTGTGGTAGTGATGTGGTGTGTGGTAGTAATGTGGTGTGTGGTAGTGATGTGGTGTGTGGTAGTGATGTGGTGTGTGGTAGTGATGTAGGAGTGTGTGGTAGTGATGTGGTGTGTGGTAGTGATGTGGTGTGTGGTAGTTATGTGGTGTGTGGTAGTGATGTAGGAGTGTGTGGTAGTGATGTGGTGTGTGGTAGTGATGTGGTGTGTGGTAGTGATGTGGTGTGTGGTAGTGATGTGATGTAGGAGTGTGTGGTAGTGTTGTAGTGTGTGTGGTAGTGCTGTAGTGTGTGTGGTAGTGATGTGGTGTGTGGTAGTGATGTGGTGTGTGGTAGTGATGTGATGTGTGATAGCGATGTGGTGTGTGGTAGCGATGTGGTGTGTGGTAGCGATGTGGTGTGTGGTAGTCATGTGGTGTGTGGTAGTGCTGTAGAAGTGTGTGGTAGTGATGTAGGAGTGTGTGGTAGTGCTGTAGGAGTGTGTGGTAGTGCTGTAGGAGTGTGTGGTAGTGATGTAAGAGTGTGTGGTAGTGATGTAGGAGTGTGTGGTAGTGCTGTAGGTGTGTGTGGTAGTGATGTAGGAGTGTGTGGTAGTGCTGTAGGAGTTTGTGGTAGTGCTGTAGGAGTGTGTGGTAGTGCTGTAGCAGTGTGTGGTAGTGATGTAGGAGTGGGTTGTAGTGATGTAGGAGTGTGTGGTAGTGCTGTAGGTGTGTGTGCTAGTGACGTGGTGTGTGGTAGTGATGTAGGAGTGTGGTAGTGATGTAGGAGTGTGGTAGTGATGTAGTGTGTGGTAGTCATGTGGAGTGTGGTGGTGATGTGGAGTGTGGTGGTGATGTGGAGTGTGGTGGTGATGTGGAATGTAGTGGTGATGTGGTGTGTGGTAGTGATGTAGTGTGTGGTAGTGATGTAGTGTGTGGTAGTGATGTAGGAGTGTGTGGTAGTGCTGTAGGTGTGTCTGGTAGTGCAGTAGGTGTGTGGTAGTGATGTGGTGTGTGGTAGTGATGTAGTGTGTGGTAGTGATGTAGTGTGTGGTAGTGATGCAGGAGTGTGTGGTAGTGGTGTAGGTGTGTGTGGTAGTGATGTGGTAGTGATGTGGTGTGTGGTAGTGATGTAGGTGTGTGTGGTAGTGATGTGGTGTGTGGTAGTGATGTGGTGTGTGGTAGTGATGTAGGAGTGTGTGGTAGTGCTGTGGTAGTGATGTAGGTGTGTGTGGTAGTGCTGTATGAGTGTGTGGTAGTGATGTGGTGTGTGGTAGTGATGTGGTGTGTGGTAGTGATGTGGTGTGTGGTAGTGATGTGGTGTGTGGTAGTGCTGTAGGAGTGGGTGGTAGTGCTGTAGGAGTGTGTGGTGGTGATGTAGGAGTGTGTGGTAGTGCTGTAGGAGTTTGTGGTAGTGCTGTAGGAGTGTGTGGTAGTGCTGTAGCAGTGTGTGGTAGTGCTGTAGTGATGTAGTGTGTGGTAGTGATGTGCGTGTCCGTGGTGTCAGCTCCTCACCCGCCGCGGGTCGCTCCTGCTCCTCGACATCCTCCTCACTGCCGTCTCTCTCCGCTCTTCTCCGCTGTCCCGCTCCCTCTCAGCTCCCCTCTCTCAGCTCCCCCCTCTCTCAGCTCCCCTCTCTCTCTCTGATCCCCCCTCTCTGTCTCCCCCCTCTCAGCTCCCCTCTCTCTGCCTCCCCTCTACTCCTCGCGCCTCTCCTCCTCCTCCTGCCGACCTCCCACGGCTGCACTCGCCATGGCCCCCGCTGCCCGCTCGGCTTCCGCGCGTTGCCAGGGGAACCGCGCGGGGCCCGCCGGGAGCCCCGCGCGGTGGTGAGAGGGGGGGTGGTGGTGAGAGGGGGGGTGGTGTTGAGAGGGGGGGGGGGGTGGTGGTGAGAGGGTGGGGGGTGGTGAGAGGGGGGGTGGTGGTGAGAGGGGGGTGGTGGTGAGAGGGTGGTGGTGGTGAGAGGGGGGTGGTGGTGAGAGGGGGGGTGGTGGTGAGAGGGGGGGTGGGAGGGGGGGTGGTGGGGTTGGAAGGGGGGGGGGTGGTGAGAGGGGGGGGGGTGGTGAGAGGGGGGGGGGTGGTGGTGAGAGGGGGGGGGTGGTGGTGAGAGGGGGGGGGGGGTGGTGGTGAGAGGGGGGTGGTGGTGAGAGGGGGGTGGAGGGGGGGGTGGTGGGGTTGGAAGGGGGGGGGGGGGTGGGAGGGGGGGGTGGTGGGGGTGGGAGGGGGGTGGTGGTGAGAGGGGGGGGTGGTGGTGAGAGGGCGGGTGGTGGTGAGAGGGGGGGTGGTGGTGAGAGGGGGGGTGGTAGTGAGAGGGGGGGGGGGTGGTGGTGAGAGGGGGGGGGTGGTGATGAGAGGGGGTGGTGGTGGTGAGAGGGGGGTGGTGGGTGGTGGTGAGAGGGGGGGTGGGAGGGTGGGGTGGTGGGGGTGGGAGGGGGGGTGGTGAGAGGGGTGGGGTGGTGGTGAGAGGGGGGGGGGTGGTGAGAGGGGGGGGGGTGGTGGTGAGAGGGGGGCGGTGGTGAGAGGAGGGGTGGTGGTGAGAGGGGGGATGGTGGTGAGAGGGGGGGGGGTGGTGGTGAGGGGGGGGTGGTGGTGAGAGGGGGGGGGATGGTGGTGAGAGGGGGGGGGGTGGTGAGAGGGGGGGGGTGGTGAGAGGTGGGGGGTGGTGAGAGGGGTGGTGAGAGGGGGGGTAGTGGTGAGAGGGGGGGGTGGTGGTGAGAGGGGGGGGGTGAGAGGGGGTGGTGGTGAGAGGGGTGTTGGTGGTGGTGAGAGGGGTGGTGGTGGTGGTGAGAGGGGGGGTGGTGGTGAGAGGGAAGGGTGGTGGTGAGAGGGGGGGGGTGGTTTGAGGGGGGGGGGTGGTGGTGGGGTGGGAGGGGGGGGGTGAGAGGGGTGGTGGTGAGAGAGGGGGGGGGGTGGTGAGAGGGGGTGGTGGTGGTGAGAGGGTTGGTGGTGAAAGGGGGTTGTGGTGGTGAGAGGGGTGGTGGTAGTGGTGAGAGGGGGGGGGGGGGTGGTGGTGAGAGGGGGGGGTGGTGATGAGAGGGGTGGTGGTGGTGAGAGGGGGGGGTGGTGGTGAGAGGGTGGGTGGTGGTGA
The DNA here is from genome assembly GCF_964198595.1 of Lampetra fluviatilis. Classification (NCBI taxonomy): domain Eukaryota; kingdom Metazoa; phylum Chordata; class Hyperoartia; order Petromyzontiformes; family Petromyzontidae; genus Lampetra; species Lampetra fluviatilis. The sequence goes on along the minus strand of NC_136284.1, from coordinate 664,278 downwards.
GAGGGGGGGGGTGGTGAGAGGGGGTGGTGGTGGTGAGAGGGGGGGGTGGTGGTGAGAGGGGGGGTGGTGATGAAGGGGTGGTGGTGGTGGTGAGAGGGGGGGGTGGTGGTGAGAGGGTGGGTGGTGGTGAGGGCGGGGGGGTGGTGAGAGGGGGGGTGGTGGTGAGAGGGGGGGGGGTGGTGGTGAGAGGGGGGGTGGTGGTGGTGAGAGGGGGGGTGGTGGTGAGAGGGGGGTGGTGGTGAGAGGGGGGGGTGGTGAGAGGGGGGGTGGTGAGAGGGGGGTGGTGGGGTGGGGTGGGAGGGGGGTGGTGGTGTTGGTGGGAGGGAGGGAGGGGGGTTGGAGGGATAGTGGTGGGGGGGGGCTCAGCCTGGCCCAGTTTGCGACGCGAACTTGGACTTGGTAGCTCGTGAGGCACCGCACGACACCGCTCACTCTCCACGAGAGAGAGGTGGTGGGGTGGACGACGACACGACAGAGGTGCGAGGAGGAAACTGTTCACGATGTTACCAGGCCAGGCCCACTGAGCTGGACCGCAGTTGGAGTTTGCGTCTCTCTCTCTCTCCGTGGTCGCGTTCATCTGTCTCCGGGTCCTCCCGTTTTTTCCCACCACATTTAGAATCAACATCCTAAATGTGTAGAGTAGTTGGCTGCTGCTACACATTTGTACACGATGATAAGCCACACTTCGTTGAGCTATCGTTTGTGGCTAGGTCGCTATATAACTCAGTGGGCCTTACCTGGTAAATTAAATATCCTCCTGTATACCAGGCGAGGTAGTCAAAATCTCCTAGCCACCGTGGCGCGCCCACAGACGGGCAGCGAGCAGTGACCAGATTCACTGTACGTGCATGAATCCGGAGCACCGGGCGGAAACCCACGCGTGTGAGGGGGAAACATTCTATCCCATATATTCTTTGGTTCTTTCGGTAAAGTCACGTAGATAGAAAAATCATAATAAAAATAAAGTGACAATGGCCGCTCAAAACATAAAATAGATCAGAGAGGGTGGGTAGAGTGGGTTCACTCTATGAGAATTGAAGAAGCGCCATTTCCTACGAGTCTACGATTATATACTTTCCTTTTAAGGCCACTATTATTGATTAATGCGTTGAGGTTTTTTGTTATTTGTTGGTTGTGCACCACTGCCAAGGCAGTATCACCAAATAAAGTAATTGCGTGCATAAAATCAATTTTTTTAGGTCAAATATGTAACATTTTAAAATATGGTATTTTGTATTTAAAATACAATAATGCTGCTGTCATCACTCTTCAGAAAAATGTGTTTCTTCAGATACATGATTTTATATAGGTGCAAGGCCCAATAGAGTCAAGCACAGGTACACAGCCCATAGCTAGGAATGGCCTCTGGCAAAGATTGACACCTTTTACATTGCAGCACACACCTGGATGTATTCTCAGCACTAGGTCTGTCAAAACTGCAGTATCCCGTAATAAAGTTTAACACAATACTGAACCAGAACCAGATACCTGTACAAATCAATTCCTGCCACCAGAACAGATGCCAATTTCCAGACGATTGGGAGTCAAACCCACGTGACTGATGACCAGCGAGGTTGGTGGAGGTGAGCCCATATGAAGAAGACAGCCTTGGTGCAATTCACGTTACGGGACAGACCCGGGCAGATGGAAACCTAATCTCTGGCTCCTCTGTGGGTCGCATACCCTGACAAACAGCGCAGCACAGCAGGGGTCACTCAGGGGTCAACCCTTTTGAGTTATTAACGAAAGGTTTTGAGACCTTTATAAAAGCTAGAGCCCTGGGAACAAGTGCTGAAATTGTTGTCCCGGGCAAGTTGAATTGTACAGAGTAAATCCACGTCTTGTGAATCCTCCTGATGAGGCCTCTTACCGTGCGCTGCCTTGCATTCTGTGTGGATAAGTTGAGTGGGAACACAAGTCCCTGTAATGAACACCTGGCGCAAAGCAAAGCACAGCTACACAATAGCTTGGAGATCAGGCTTTATTAGAACACATAAGCAAACGCTGTTCACAGCCACCACCATGCAACAAGGGTTCACACGCAGGTGACCACAACTGTGTCGAAATGTGCTGACCAAACTCGCAGCAAAACGTTATCTATGCTCACTAATACGTCTTCAGATTTGTAGCTGAGGGTAACCTTAGGAGTTGCCACCTTTTCAACATACCAAACCCAGACATTTCTCAGTCAGCCTAGGTCTATCAAAACTGTGCATAATACTGGAATCAAGTTCAACACAATACTGGTACCAGATCTTGTACAAATTATTTCCTTACACTCGAGCACAGGTGATAATTGCCAGACTGTCCATGTTGTTAAACTGGTTGTTAAACCGGGACACGTGTACTTTCAGAATGTATTCGCCATGTTTGTGAAGCCTTTGTGTAAAAGAAAGCTGTTGCTTTTGTGGCTGACGATGAGAGAGGTTGGTGGAGGTAAGCCCGTATGAAGAAGAAGGCGGCAGTGTTGCAGCTCGTGCGATGGCTCACAGGGCCTGCACGTAGTTCGCCGGGAGCATGCCGGAGATGCCTGTGCGCTGCACCGTGCCATACATCCAGCCCTCATCGATTTGCTGGGTGTTAACGATGACGTCCCCGTCCTGGAAAGAGACCTCGTCACGGTCTGCGGCCGTGTACTCGTACACGGCTCGGTAGATTCTCTGGAACGCATGGGGAGGGGAGAACACCGTTGAGTTACGCTGCGAGTGACTATTCCACACGTGGGCACGCTCTCTATCTCAACGGTGCCTGCATGGATGTTGTGGCACTCACAGAGGTCGAGGACAGGTGGGACGAGACCGGCGACAAGAGCTGGCGATGGCTGGCAGAAACGTTGACTCCAGCCGATGCCAGGAACGCCGTCTGCATGGAGGAGCTGCTCCGCATCTGGCTGCCCATCAGGTAGCCACCGACCGACTGGCCAGTGTGCACCTTGGTGCCCACCGTATAGTGGGTTTGCATCCTGGTGCCCACCGAGTGACCACTCTGACCTTGATTGCCTACAGGGTGGCCAGTTTGCCCTCTGAAATCCGTGGAATAGCCACTGTGAGCCTGGGGACCCACTGAGTAGTGAGTCTGCACCCTGGTGCCCACCGAGTGGCTACTCTGACCGTGAGTGCCCACTGTGTGGCCACTCTGACCCTGGGAACCCACTGAGTAGCCACTTTGTATCCTGGTGCCCAGAGAATGGTCACTCTGATCCTGGGTCCCAACTGAGTAGCCAGTTTGCACCCTAGTGCCCACTGAGTGGCTACTTTGATCTTGAGTGCCTAACGAGTAGCTACTTTGCATCTTGGTGCCCACCATCTCTTCACTCTGACCTTGATTGCCCACGATGTAGCTCGTTTGCATTCTGTTGCCTGCAGAATGCCCGCTTTGACCCTGGAATCCCACTGAGTAGTCAGTTTGCACCCTGGTGCCCGCTGAGCGGCTACTTTGATCTTGAGCGCCCACTGAGTAGCCGGTTTGCATCTTGATGCCCACCGGCTGTTCTCTCTGACCTTGTCTCCCCACGATGTCGCTAGTTTGCATTCTGGTGCCTGCAGAGTACCCGCTCTGACCCTGGGAGCCCGCTGAATAGCCAGTTTGTGCTTTGGTACCCGCGGAATGTCCACTCTGACCCTGGGTACCGACTGAGTAGTGAGTTTGCACCCTGCTGCCCACCGAGTGGCTACTTTGACCTTGAGTGCCCACTGAGTAGCCAGTTTGCACCCTGCTGCCCACGGCATGGCCACTCTGATCCTGGGTGCCCTCTGAGTGGCCGGTTTGTACCTGCTGAGAAACTGCACACAACCACCGCATTCTTATTAATGAGTGGGAATTCAGGATCCCAGGGGGTTTGCGTGCAATGCAAGCAAGCGGAGTATCAGGACGTCGTCACCTTGGAATTGCACCGCCGGCTGGCTGGAGTACGTGTTGCTGCAGAACGAGGCTGTGCGCGTGGGGCCCGACATCTCCGACTTTTCATCGCCCGTGCTCGTGCTCAGGGCACTGAGGGAGCGTGGGTACTCCCGGCCACACCGCTTCGCTTGAACTGAGTCGGGTACAGAGGACGGAAGGCACATTGCTGTTATGAGGAGCTGCACAAACATGGCATATGTACACCCGTGGTGTGGTATGGCATGCACACCACCCTGTGTATTCACACACCACTACATGCACATATTGTATCTGGGAATCTTCTCTCCAGGCAAAGCAAAGGAAAAAACATTATATCGGAGACAAATCATACTTCCAGTTATTCTCTCCCTATGTACATACGTGTGATGGCCGTGAGTGCATTACTAGCGCCACCAATGGGAACAGTACACTCCAAAAGTGGCCCTGTGCCCCCCTCAATCAGTAGCATCAACGTGAACCGATAGAGTGAGTGAATGCCATGCGTTTGCGGTGGCCGTAAAGTGAGCTGCCCACCGCTGACGACGCGCAGGCTCCGTGACTGGATGTTGTCCTCCGCAGGGTCGTAGTCAAAAATGGAGCCAGGGTTCGTTCGCCAAACACGCAAGTCTGCCGCGCGGAGAAAATAAGAGGTCAGCACGCTCCCAGGCAAGGCTTCTCTGACTAAACGCAGTCGCTGCAGACTGTGAGGCTGTGAAGCAGAGAGGAGGCTGTGAAGCAGCGTGGAGCCAGGCCCCAGAGGCTAGGTACCTGTGGTGCCACCCTGCTCAGCTGAGGTGCTCTCCATCTCCACGACACGCCGTGTGATTCCCTTGTAGGTGATGTCGCTCACATCCTGCGTATTCTTGCGCACGCGCTCCGTGATGGGGTCGTCCGTCACTGGCGTGAAGCCACGCGCTTTGCTGCGCTCGAAGTCTGCGTGGTATTTAACCTGTGACAAGAAGATACCCATTCAATCCCGGGTCACGACAAGCAGGCTCTGTGACGGTATACGGGCGCCGTGTGCGTATGCAGGAGAACCAGGGGCGTCCTGCAGTCCCCCTCACTGGCCTCACCATGGAGATGTCCCGCTGGTTTTGACGCACGCGTCGCATCTCAGGCGTGTCCAGCAGACACATGGAGCGGCCCTGCTGATCCCATCGGCCCAGGTCCTTATAATGAGCCTGCACAGGCGAGCACACAAATTCCGGTATGCACGCGACTAGATACGTGCCTCTGTACACTGTAGTGGAGCTGTGTAGTATCAGTGAGTGTGCATTATGCGCTGGAGAGCAGGACTGATTCAATCAAGAGAAGCGACGCCAAATCTCTTACCGCGTTCATGTGTCTCTCGGTCTCTCGTAGGCGCTCCAGGTCAGAAGGTATATTTACGGGCGTGTACTTCCCAAGCCGCTCTTTGTATTGGACCTGCACAAATACAAGCGCATTTAACAGCTAAAACTACCATTCACATACTGATATAACCTGGTTCTCAGCAGGAATATGTCAATGACAGTATAAATAATTATTTAATGGTCATGTGTTCACATGACACTTACCACGGACACATTGGCCCGGTTGTGGTGGAGGCGCTCCATCTCCGGGGTGAGAGATATGGCCATGCACCTCCGCATTGCTTCCTTGTATTTCACCTGTTGCCACACGAGTTATGCACAGGTCACACCGAATCAACGCTACTCTTCTTCACAGCACTCTGGCCGTACAGTCCGCCAAACAGTGGAAGCATTGAGACACGCGCGTCTCCTTGAGAGCCGCACGCCAAACCCCGTACGTGTCTGAGGCCCGCGTATATCCCCGAGTGGCTGTGCGAGCCCCGCACGTCGACCACACGTGTGACCCCGTGTGTCCCAGCCCCACGTACGTCGGACACGTTGACCTGGTTTGTGCGGACGCGCTCCATCTCTGGGGTGAACATCACAGCCGTGCCCCTCCCCAGCTGCTCCTTGTACTTGATCTGCATCGTCGGCACATTGCACGGAACATGGGTCACGCGAACGCAAAATAACCTTGTGACTGTGAAACCTTCATGGGACAGGTTTAAGCCTTCTGACAGGTTTAAGCCTTTTTACAGGATGTTCGTTGTGTTGCATAAAAATATAGAGAAAACAAATACGTATACTATTTATTGAATCGAAAATCAATAATAGTTATATTTATTTATTAAATCTCTTCACCCAGCAAAGCCTCACCGAGTCTCACTACTTATTTTTTGGAAGATTCTGCAACTTTTCACAGTAGGAGGCAACAAATGCTATGTTTAAAAAAAAAAATCAAATTTGGACCACAATGCCTACACACAATGAGCTACTCTTCGAATGACATCACGTGATCTTTAACGGAATCAAACCACGAACCTCTATAACAAGTGGCGAACTACCGCTGGGCCACATCACTGCCCCCACAAAACCTGTACATAGCTGCATCCCCAGTCGATGTCATCCACACTGCATTACCGACCGGTCTGCAAATACAAAATGACCCTGCAAGCCCCACGAATTGACTCCGTGTGTGTGCGTGCGTGTGAGAGTCCCACGTACGTCGGACACGTTGGCCTGGCTTCTGCGGACGCGCTCCATCTCCGGGGTGAACATCACAGCGGTGCCCCTCCCCAACTGCTCCTTGTACCTCACCTGCAGCCCCACAACAAACACGCAGCACAACAGCAACACAGCACGCCCACAATCCACACCACATTCGCCACACGACAGGCAACATGCACCCCACAGCAACGCGCAGATACAGTGCACATAGGATAAGCACACACATGGCACACACAATACGCTTCAATTGCACAGCAAAGCACAATCGAACGTTAAAATAAGCATCTAACCTATATATGTTTTGTAAAGTAAATAAAGGGTACACATAGATTCATGGAATTACTTTTTAGACCTGAAACAAACCATTATATAGATCGCCAGACGAACAATGTTCTGCTGAATAGTGGTAATTCTGAAACAGAAGTCATGATTTATTTATTGCGTATTGTATGATCATTTGGCTATACAGGTCGCTAATAATGACAAGTCACTAAACACCATTGCCCTCAGCTCAGAGAAGGTGTGTGTGTGAGCCCTTGCGCGTGTGAGGGTCCTGCGTACGTCAGACACGTTGGCCTGGTTTCTGCGGACCCGCTCCATCTCCGGGGTGAGCATGATAGCCGTCCCTCTCCCCAGCTGCTCCCTATACTTCACCTGCAGCCGCAGAGAAAACACATAGCTCACCACAGACCACACGCACGCCACGTACACAACATAGCACACACAGCACGCACAGCGCACACACCTTACAAAATTCGTGTTTATCAACAAGTGCCTGGTATTTTATACGATGCTCATGATAATCATTCGCCCTTGTCACAACTATCATCACAGGCACAAGAGGTCTATGTGTGCTTGGAGAGTGGTAGCGTCGTGGTTATTTCATAGCAATACAAACACGGGAATCCGAGTTCGATACCTGCCCATGGCCAACATTGTTGACTAACATTTGAACCATTCCTGGGCCTCCCCTAGATCGACTTAGCCTTAAATTAGTACCTCATGTGTTGTGCCGCCCTTCATAGGTGCCAACATTGTTGACTAACATTTGAACCAGTCCTGGGGCTCCCCTAGATCGACTTAGCCTTAAATTAGTACCTCATGTGTTGTGCCGCCCTTCATAGGTGCTCGCTAACTGCCCTTGCCCCAACAGTCTATTAAGGCTAAAGGAGGGATATTTGTATTGTGTGGTGCGGCGTGTGACATACGTCAGACACATGCTCCTGGTTTCTGCGGACGCGCTCCACCTCCGGCGTGAAGGGCACAGGCGTAGCCTTCCCGGGATAATCCTTGTATTTCACCTGGACCCCACCACAACAACAAACAACCGTGCGTCACAACCACATCGTAACACCACGTATCATGACACAACACATGCCCCCCTTCAAACGTCAGAGATGCAGTGCAACTGCTACCAGGGCTGAGGTGAGAGTGCTTATATATGGCTAGTGGGGCAGATGGGCTAGCAGGGAGCGCTGGAAGGGTGGCCTAATACAGGATATGAATGACATGTAATTGACATATACAGTGAGGGAAAAAGGTATTTCATCCCCTGCTGATTTTGTACGTTTGCCCACTGACAAATAAATTATCAGTCTATAATTTTAATGGTAGGTTTATTTGAACAGTGAGAGACAGAATAACAACAACAAAATCCAGAAAAACGCATGTCAAAAATGTTATAAATTGATTTGCATTTTAATGAGGGAAATAAGTATTTGACCCCCTCTCAATCAGAAAGATTTCTGGCTCCCAGGTGTCTTTTATACAGGTAACGAGCTGAGATTAGGAGCACACTCTTAAAGGGAGTGCTCCTAATCTCAGCTTGTTACCTGTATAAAAGACACCTGGTCACAGAAGCAATCAATCAATCAGATTCCAAACTCTCCACCATGGCCAAGACCAAAGAGCTCTCCAAGGATGTCAGGGACAAGATTGTAGACCTACACAAGGCTGGAATGGGCTACAAGACCATCGCCAAGCAGCTTGGTGAGAAAGTGACAACAGTTGGTGCGATTATTCGCAAATGGAAGAAACACAAAAGAACTGTCAATCTCCCTCGGCCTGGGGCTCCATGCAAGATCTCACCTCGTGGAGTTGCAATGATCATGAGAACGGTGAGGAATCAGCCCAGAACTACACGGGAGGATCTTGTCAATGATCTCAAGGCAGCTGGGACCATAGTCACCAAGAAAACAGTTGGTAACACACTACGCCGTGAAGGACTAAAATCCTGCAGCGCCCGCAAGGTCCCCCTGCTCAAGAAAGCACATATACATGCCCGTCTGAAGTTTGCCAATGAACATCTGAATGATTCAGAGGACAACTGGGTGAAAGTGTTATGGTCAGATGAGACCAAAATGGAGCTCTTTGGCATCAACTCAACTCGCCGTGTTTGGAGGAGGAGGAATGCTGCCTATGACCCCAAGAACACCATCCCCACCGTCAAACATGGAGGTGGAAACATTATGCTTTGGGGGTGTTTTTCTGCTAAGGGGTATTCCAGCATAACAATGACCCAAAACACATGGCCAAGGCAACAAAGGAGTGGCTAAAAGAAGAAGCACATTAAGGTCCTGGAGTGGCCTAGCCAGTCTCCAGACCTTAATCCCATAAAAAAAAATCTGTGGAGGGAGCTGAAGGTTCGAGTTGCCAAACGTCAGCCTTGAAACCTTAATGACTTGGAGAAGATCTGCAAGGAGGAGTGGGACAAAATCCCTCCTGAGATGTGTACAAACCTGGTGGCCAACTACAAGAAACGTCTGACCTCTGTGATTGCCAACAAGGGTTTTGCCATCAAGTAATAAGTCATGTTTTGCAGAGGGGTCAAATACTTATTTCCCTCATTAAAATGCAAATCAATTTATAACATTTTTGACATGCGTTTTTCTGGATTTTTGTTGTTATTGTGTCTCTCACTGTTCAAATAAACCTACCATTAAAATTTTAGACTGATCATTTCTTTGTCAGTGGGCAAACGTATAAAATCAGCAGGGGATCAAATACTTTTTTCCCTCACTGTATGCTTGGGTCTGCACGGTGAGCTCTTGGGGTGGGATATATGGGTGGGCTCGAGGGGTGGCTTGTTGGGTTGGGCTAGTGGGGTGGGTTATGTGGGTGGGCAGCGTACCGTGCTGATGATGTGCTGTGCTTGCTTGGCGTGCCGCAGCTCGGGTGTGTCGGTGGCACATGTGCCACTTGCCATCGGGTCCCGGTACTGGATCTGAGATGGCAGCGTAGAGCATCGTCGCAACCCCCACGTGTCCAGCGCGATTACCACACAGCAACATCACAACCACGTCACAACCCGTGTGTGTTGTTTAGGATGGCCAGGACTGTTTTCTGTAACGTATGTAAGACTGCCGTGTTCTAGTTGGTCAACATACAAGGTGACACAGTGTCAAAGTTTAATGTATTTGAGTCAACCTCCCCCTGGCCCCTATAATACTGTGCAATATTTTTTTATTTTCTAAACCATATTATTCATGCAAATCACATCCAAAAACTCCTCTGGAGTAGAATTTGTAATGCACAGTTTTCTCATGGAGGTGCAGGGGAAACCCACAAGCAAGCAGGAAGGCAGCCAGAACCAGTGCCAACAATTGCCCAAGCTCTGTGGTTCTATATTGGGATGTTTGTTCAATTCCATTAATGGGTGTGTATACACGTAGAGGAGACTGGAGTACCTGGAGAAAAAATGTGTATGAGAGGTAGGTATAACACTCAATCCCTGCACAGATGGAAATTAATCTTATTTTTTGTACTGCCATACCCTGACAAGCCACCTCAACACTCTTGGGTAAGAGTGATAGTTCCCCCAATTCGTGTGATCTACCATCCCTGCGGGCCACAGTGGCCTACCAGGCCGGGAGAGCCCATGGGCTGAGGAGGGGGACTCTCACCTCACTGAAGTTCTTTTGATTCTCCTTGACGGTGTTGAACTGGGGTGTGTCTAGCACAGACACGAAGTGACCCCGCTCCCTCACCGCATCCGCCTTGTACTTGATCTGGGCGGTACCAGTGGAGAGGCGAGAGGCACGAGACGCCAGTCAACACCAATCAAGCCGGGGCTCGTGGCCGAGCGTGTTTTGCCGCTGCGCTACTCACCGAGCTCATGATGTCCTTCACGTGACGCGCGTGCACGATGTCGGGAGAGTCGACCACCGAGATGTAAACGCCGAGCTCCTTGCCTGCCATCTCCTTGTATTTGGTCTGAGGCCAGGCAGCACCCCGCAGTCAATGCAGTGAAAGCGCACGCGTGATCCTGCTTAAAACCGAACTCGCTAAACAGCCCTCAAAAGTTGGTAACGCGTATGTTTTCGCAGCCAATGTTATGATTCGTAATCAACTTTTGCATGAGGCCACGTAACAACCTCGCTAAACGTTTGTCGGTTGGTAGAGGGGCTCACAGAAACATGGTCAGATCATGACGTGGTTCTGGTGAGAGTGCAGACTCACCTGGCTGAGGATAGATGTGGCATTCTTTGCCCGCTGCAAGTCGGGGGTGTTCATGTCCTGGACAGTCATTCCCTTCCCCTTGATCACCCTCTCCAGGTCCTTTTTGTACTCTCTCTGCACATCATACATTGTGTGGCACATACCACACCACGGCCACACCACACATCACAATACTTGCTCATATATACACACAAAGCGGCAGTGATGGCACTACAGAACTTGTGCCAGGCTACGTGTACTTTCAGATCACGTGAAGTGGCAAGCGTACATTCAAACACAGCGCCCCTCACTACACACCACATGCACCACCGCCCACCACACATTACGCTATCAATGATGTTTCTTTGTCAGTGGCTTGGTTGTTTTTGCCCCGATTTCTATTTGCTTCATTGCCGCACTCTTAAGTTATTGCTATTGCCATTGCGGTGACCCAAATCAGTCACTGTTGCAATGAGACTCGAAACCTGACTCGCTCGTGAAAGAGTACTCAATGCGCAGATGCGCGCTGCTCTTTCTGTTGTTAATAACGACAGTGTCTCTGTGCAGGGCAGCGCAGCACCCACCTCGCTGAGGATGCTGGAGGCGTGCTTCACACACAGGTATGCGGGCGTCGTCTCCAGAACGTTCAGATTCCGTCCCTTCATTCCCTCCTCAAAATCCCTCCGGTAGTCTTTCTAAAGAGGCATCACAAGGGACCACTCATGAGTGACCACAACGATCACTCCCGTCACAGCTGCTTCAAAGATGGCCTTGATCACTCTGCCGTCTACACCACAATGTAATTCTGAGCTGTCGAATCTGTAAGATAACTTCACTTTAATTTTGACTTAAAGCTTTTGTGACTGCAGGAATTCATATTCTTTGGATCTTTCGGTAAAGTCACGTAGATAGGTTCAAAGAAAAAACAATAAATACAAAAATAACAAAAAAACTACGACGTTTCAATCGCAACACACTGGTGCAATAATCTGTTTACACACTGGTGCAATAATCACCCAAAACCCATGTTGATGTATCTGTAACTGAATTTTACGATGAACGTTTTTTTAAAAGTAATTTGTGCGAACCAACTTTTGTTCCTGGAAAGTTATTTGATTTGATTTAGATTTTGTACAAATGTTTTTATTTCTTCTGTAACCTGATTGTTTTTGCTCTGATTTATATTTGCTCTTATACTTTGTTGTACTTGGCTTTAATGTTATTGCCTTTGTCATTATGGTGACCCAAGGTCACTCTTGCAAATGAGACTCATCCTCGTTTCTTGAGTTCTCAATTGGTTAGACAAAATAAACTTGAAATAGCTGAGAATATAAATAGGTTTGAGACTAATAGTTCCTCCGTGATCACCATGTTGGTTCACTCGGAGAGATGAGGGCCTTGATACACCAGGCCTCCTAAAACTGTAGATTCGCTATAAATAGCGCCACATATCTACAAACTAAGCCTGGCTGCGTCTACAAACTAGTGAGTGCGCGGAGTGCGCAGTTGCGTAATCCGCGGCAAGACGTACCGCATCGTTATACCGAGCATTGCAGCTGCAGCAACATGGGAGGGAAGAAAGTGGCGACGCCGTTCCAATCCTCACACACCCTTCAGTATGGGATGGAGCTCATCACGACGGAGGCCAATGGCGCGCAGTCCTGTCGTTGCTTGTTCTGTGTTCACCAAGGCCGTGATGTGGTCGAGGTGACGGGTGACTCGGGCCGCAAGCGCAAGAACCGCACAGACATCAAGTACTTTACGAAGCCGTTCCTGCCGCATCAGTACCGCCACCATTTTGAAGGGCAGCACAAGGAATCGTGGATGCTCTACCAGACGCTGTCGCCCGATGAGAAGAAGAGCTACTTCAACGGCATGGCCAAGCGCACCAACACGCTCCACAACTACATGGACCTGTCGACCGCGTCGATCGACTACGTGATCCAGAACAGCATCATTGAGACAATTATCGGGGACTTGTTCTTTCGCGATGACGACGAGGACAGCGGCGACGACAACGACGACGAGGACGCGGCCGCAGCCATCGCCAAGAAGGCCGCCAAGAAGGCCAAGGAGAAGGTCAACGCGATGAAGCTGTTCGTCAAGAAAGTGAACATCGAGACGGGGACGTATACGTACACGGCAACAATCAAGAACGAGATGCGCTTCGAGCTCGCCATGGACCACGTCGGTGTCGGCATGTCGTTCCGTCAAACGGCTGCTGCCATCGATCATGCCAGGATCCGCACCAACACGCCGAAGCTGCAGGGCATGAACGACCTCATCGTCGCACAGTCAGTCCGTGTTCTGGTGGCCGTCGGGCTGCAGATGATCGCCAGGATAATCGACGATCCATCGGTGTGGGCCTTCTCTCTGGCTGGCGACGGCAGTACTCACCGCGGCCAGTCGTTCTTCGACCTGCGCACCCGCGTTTGTTACCGCGGCTTCCTCGTCAATCTGCACCTGGTCGCGATCCCTATGTTCGAGCGTCACACTGCTCAGAACATCTTCCGCATGCTCGTCAAGTTCCTCGACGCGCTGTACCCCAACTGGCGCGCCAAGCTGATCGGCTTTTCATCGGACGGCGAGAATACGATGACTGGGCGTCATGGGGGGCTGGTGACGCTCATTGTGAAGGAGGCCGAGAACGACGTCATTCGAATCTGGTGTCCGCCTCATCAGATCGATATTGTGGTCAAGAAATCCGCCGAGTGCGTCTTCGATGGCAGCTGGGTGAAGATCGTGTACGACTTTTCGGTGTACCTCCGCACCCAAAACAACCTGATCATCAAGATGAAGGTCAAGTGCCCCAGGAAGGCTAACCGATGGGCCAATCTCGGGAACGTGCTCAAGTTCTACAAGCAGTACTGCCGAGCATTGATCGAGTACACTACTGAGAACAACCCCGCGAAGCTGCCCACCGCCGATTGGTGGGTTCTTACCTACGCGCTCGCGCCCGCCATCGACGCCATCAACGTCACTATCGTCCAGCTCCAGAGCCAGTCGCTGCTCATCGCGCAGCAGGAGGAGCATATTCAGTCGCTTATCGGGTCGCTCACCGTTTTGTTCAGTGTTGAGATTGTTGATAGCGTCAACAATCATGATGAGGCGTACGTGTCGTATCATGATCAGTCGATGCGCATCGCGTCTGCCGCGATCATTGCCCACATTGAGGACCAGGGATCGTTTGCGCAGGAGAGCTACGAGGGTCTCAATGAGGTCGACAAGACAAGGATCGTCAAGGAGATCTCGATATATGCGATGACGCTGATCGCGGGTCTCAACGACGTCAAAGCAGAGCGTAACGACGCCAATCGAGCTCTCGACCAGGATGCGGCGCCCGTGATGCCCGCTCAGCTCGTGAAGATGCGTCCTGGTGTGTTCGTGAAGGACGTGCTGGCAGTGCGTCGCGTGCATGTTACGAAATTCTGGTCAGCTGTGAAGGTCGACATGGTCGAGGAGGAGCATCGCCAACTGGTCAAGCTCTACAAGGAGGACACGATCATTCACGACGCCATCAACAAGCACACCAACACGACGACATTCAACGACGCGTGGGATGTGCTGCCGAGTGGTTTCGACAACCTCCGCGCTTTCAGCGGCGGGTTGGCATCGGTGCTCGCCAACACGACGGCGGTCGAGTCGGACTTCTCGATACTCAAGTGGGAACTCGACGAGTTCCGCAGTTCTATGATGCATCTGTCCCTTGAGGGCATCTTCCAGACAAAGCAGCGTCGCCTCCTGGTGTCGTTGCTTCGTTAGCGAGCGTAAATCAATGAAACAATGGGGCTCTATAGATGATCTACATTTATTCTACAAACTAATCCTGGCTGTGTCTACAAACTAAGCTAGTCTGTATAGTTTGTAGATATGTGCACAGTTTTAGGAGGCCTGTGATACACCCATCCCGAGTGTTAAAATCTCCCGAGTCAATGTGAACAGAGAAGTCCTACCTCTCGCTGCATCAGCTGGGATTCGCGTGCCGTGATGAAGGTGGGCGTCTCGAAGTCCAGCATGGGCTTTCCTTTCGACTTCTCATAGTCCTGCTTGTACTTGGACTGCTCGGCAAAAACAGAGAATCACGCTCGTCACAGCCCCTCACGTAGACCTGGCACTGCAATGAGGGGTAATGTCCCCAGGTGCGCCTCCAGCAGATTGGGCTGGCATGGTGGGCACGTTAATCGATTGTTTGCCTCAGCAACCTGTGTAAGCTGTGGTTTATATATTACCTCTATTAATCGCGTCTATGCGAGCGAGTGTGAAGCATGCCCTTGCGTGTCACGAGCTGACAGGTACTAGGTTAACGATGCACGCTGATACTACGCATGTACGGCGGCGCTTGGCCTTGTGTCACCCACCTCGCTCTGCATGTCTGTGACCTCACGGTGATGGACTTGCTGAGGCCCATCCACCACATGCAGGTACTTTCCACGACTCTTCTCAAACTCCTTCTTATACACATTCTGCAAACACAAAACACTCACTCTCATCTCCATTGCCATCTCACATAGTATTTTTGACAGGATACATTGAATCTAAACACAAAGGGGTTAGGTTTCGATTTAAAGCTTTCGTGACTGCAGGGATTCATCTTCTTGGTTCTTTCGGTAAAGTCACATAGAAGGGAAGTAATAAAATAATAAAAATAAAACATAATAAAATAATTCTCACGACGTTTCGGCCACAACGCAAGCAGCCGTCCTCAGGTGAATAACATGTCTGTCGATAAGACAGAGTCTAAATGACACGTCTTAGGCTTGGAGTGTCTATTTAAGCTGTGAGGGAGGAGGAAGAGAGCCTTGACAAAATAATTTGTCCTCCTACCTCACAGCTTAAATAGACACTCCAAGCCTAAGACGTGTCATTTAGACTCTGTCTTATCGACAGACATGTTCTTCACCTGAGGACGGCTGCTTGCGTTGTGGCCGAAACGTCGTGATAATTATTTGATTATGTTTTATTTTTATTATTTTATTACTTCCCTTCTACGTGACTTTACCGAAAGAACCAAGAAAAAGGGGTTTAGGTGTCACCTCCATCTCAATCCGTTGCTGGGGAATCATGTTTTTGCTCCAAAATTTGTCACAAATGTTTAGCAAGTGGTCATAATAAGTCACGAGCAAAATTTGCTTAACCACATACATGGAGTAGGTCAAACGTCCCGATATAGTGCCACAAAGCTTGGAAAATTATAATAATAATTTGTAAACATTTTTCAAATTACATTTTAATCAGGGCCCCATGGTGTATATGGCTATTGCGAAGTCTCCTACTGTTGAGAATAGGTTTTCCCCTTTTTTCTGGCAACTAAACAGGTGTTAAGATGTTAAAACACCAAACTGAATACTCTGATAATATATGCATTGTCTTTGAAACTGATTGGTCTCCTACTGTTGTTCGCTCAGTCTTCCTCACCTCTCTATTTGCTACAAAGGTCGACTTCCCATAACATTACCTATTACAGTATAAATAGATATTTCTACTTTTAAGGCCACAGTGTTACTGATGAAGGTGTTGAGTGTTTTCAGTGCAGTGCCAACGGCGTAGTGGCGATTTTCTCTGGGGAGTGCCCACCTCACTGCTGAGTTTGCTGGTGGAAGTGATGTGCTGCATGAGCAGCGAGGAGGCCAGACCCACACCGGGAGTGTGCATCTTCTTCAGGTCCTCCTTGTACTTCACCTGCAGGCGCACAGCAACACCGGTGGCATGAGGCTGGCAGGGCATCCCGACGTACAGCTCGGTTCTAACTCTGAAACACAACTCTAACCCCCAACCTCAACTGTCACGCGTGTGTGCGTCCAACCTGTGTGCACACCCAAACCATCACGCAAACTCCAGTCATCGTCGCAGCGGCTTTTGAATAGCCATCGAATAAAGATGATCACTGCATCGTGCGCTTTCAGATGCGCTTCTGTGGCCATCTGGAATGCTCTTCCTTCTGATGTTAGGAAGCCACTGTAGCTATTAACTTTTCAATCTGAAACCTAGCTGTAACTCCCAATAAGAAAGGCATAATCCTAACTCACCACAACTTTGCCCAACCTGCCTGAAACGTGGACCTTGCCTTACTCCAGTATGCCACTGTTAGTGGAGTGCTAGAGAGCGGGTGAGCGGCACACACCGCACACGTGTATTTTCGACTGGCGTGGCCTCCAGAGACGGTCTCGTGTGTCCCGCGCACGGGCGACTGGGCAAGCAAGGATGGCACCAGCTAGTGGCACAAGCAGGAACATAGCAAGGGACTTCTCTCCCAAGGGGGAAAGAGTATAATCCCCTAATATAACATTGTACAAAAGAATAATGTATGAAGGAATTGTGGAGTATATAATAAGCAGACATTATGTCTTCCCATATTTGTCGCGGCGCTTAAAAATGAAAGTTTTTTTTTACACCTTATTAGCCACACGGCATTTCTGGAAGTGTGTTTTTTCAGCAGCATTAGCTCAACAATACAAGCAAACTCTGGAACAATTCTGACATGCAGTGTCTTATCAGCAGTCAGGCTTGCTTGAATTAATGATGGTGAACTATCGATATTATAGTAACATCTCTTTACGCTTTGGGTTCCTAATTCAACGCAAAATTATATTGTGATACATAATTAGAAATAATCGTTAGCGTCGTATACAATACGTAGCTTTGTAAAAACTGCCTACATTGCTCTGCATGATCTTACCGTCTCCTGTCTGACTCGCGACTCTTATCACAAAGTACCCTGCGATGTGGAAGGAGAGTTCAGGATTGTCAGTGGTTGCGAGAATGATGCTTCTCACCTCGCTCGCCAGGGCAGTCGCTTGCTTGTTCGCTTTGTAGGTGGTCGACTCGTCTGCCTTAAAGTGTGGCTTCTTCCCCTTCACCTCCTTGTCAAACTTTTCCTTGTACTTTGTCTGTGCATGCATGGACATCACACCAGGAATAACATGGTCAGTTTAATAGCCTCATGAGGCAATGGCCAAGTACAGACTTCCCTGGCAGGTAAATTTGGGGGGTGTAATTGTATTTAAATTAGTTACTCAGAAAAGCCCCAATGAGTCTCAAGATGTAAGACTCATTGAGGGGCACACTCGAAATGAAGGACGTGGGCAGGTGCTCCAAATGGAGGGCAAATACATTTATACAATTATTGTGGTAAATCTGTAAAATGCAACAGCACGTGTGTCACACACAGCAATCCTCAACCGAGTCGCCATTAACCACGTAACTTGTGTACCAGTCGGTTAATCAATAACAATTTCATCTTCCGTCGTGTCAGCTGAAACGACAGTGCAAGTGTCTCAAATTCTCCCACAACCTCTGTTCACCCAGCGGTATAAATGGGTGCACCACGATCGGCGGGTCGTGTGCGGGGGCTAGAGAGTGCTTACGCCCACCTCTTCCAATGTATTTTACCTCATGCCAGGTGAGGCCCACTGAGCTATGTAGCTCTTGTTCAGATGTGACCTTGCCACAATGACAGCTCAACGAAGTGGCTTATGAGAATAGGTTTTCTCCTTTTTACTGGTAACAAAACAGATGTTAAAATGTTAAAACACCAAACTTAAACCTTTTACAAGGAATCATGTCTGCATTAACCACAATACTTGTGGTCAGAATGCAAACAAAAAACATTGCATTGTCTTTGAAACTGATTGGTCCACACCAGAGACAGCTTTCTTTTGAGCCTAGTCTCAAAACGGTGTTAGACCAGAGGACGCCAAAAGGCGTGGCTTATCATATGGAAATTTATAGCAGCCAAATACTCTAAAGACAAGTTTCTAAAAGTGGAGGAAAAGACCGGAGGACCCAGAGAAAAGTCCAC
Organism: Lampetra fluviatilis; assembly: GCF_964198595.1. NCBI lineage: Eukaryota > Metazoa > Chordata > Hyperoartia > Petromyzontiformes > Petromyzontidae > Lampetra > Lampetra fluviatilis. Next base: position 645,606 of record NC_136284.1, on the reverse strand, counting down.
GCGACCAAGGGGAGAACATGCCAACTCCAAATATACAAGCATCAGGGTCGGGATCAAACCCACGACCTGTAAACTGGGCGAGGTAGTTAACATCTTGCCACCGTGACGCCATCACAAGTTTGGTCAATGTGGAAGAGTAGATCAGAATCCACTAATGCTCACTAGTAGAGGCCCATCCACCAGTAATGGGGTGAGGAAGCAATTGTAGGGCTGCACCTTGACCTTTTACTGGGGTTGTTGGTAGGGGGGGGTGCAATTGAAAGACTGCGTAGGGTGCTCATGCGTCAAATCAGGGCCATGAGCTGCACCTTCGTACAGCTGCCTTCACGGCAGCCAGGCCAAGCCGGAGCTCTTGCCCACGTTGGCCAAACTCACGTTGGGACACATGTGCGATGCCCGTGGTGTAGTGTTGTGAAGGCTCACGTGGCTGATGAGGTTGCTGGCCTTCTTGAGTTGGCGCATGAGTGGTGTGTCGTAGGAGGCGGCGCCGTGGCCGCGAGGCTTCTGCTTCGTGTATTCCACCTGTTGGAAGCACCGCCGACATCATAAAGGACCCACGGCCGTGTCCTAGAAAGGCTGGAATTTAGCGAGCACCCTGGACACGTCGGTGATGGTCGTAGCTGTAGTATTCTTTATTTAACCAGGAGATGAAATTAACCCTAGTTGAGACGCATTAGGCAGCATCACCTCTTTTGCAAGGGCGCCCTGGATCACCACAACTGCAGGCTGAGCGCGTAAGACATAACTGGAGAGTACCATGATCGTGCGTGACTGAGGAAGATGCGTCAGGACTTACCTGCGACACCAGGTGAGATACCCCTGTGGCGTGGTCGATGTCTGGCCGAGTTGCCATTCCAGTGATCAACCCCGCGGCCTCTTCCTTGGCCTTGGCCCGGTATTCGATCTGTAGCGATGGCATCACATTCCTGCTCATATCCCTCACTCACGTCACCGACCATCATTCAGCGCTCTCGCCCAGACTCCTACGCTCACTCAACCTCGCTCATGTGTGGGTTGCACAATGCGGTTTACACTGCTGCAGGCTATGCACTCTATGGTTTGCTTTACACTTGTGTAGTGGCGTAACGCGCACAGGGTTTGCAAACAGCAGTTCATTATGTACGGGGTTGCAGACAGTGATGTCAGCTAAGGATAAGCAGGTGCAGGCAGGTGGCCTGTGTGACAGCAGACAGAGACGCCAGCAATTAGGGAAATAGGCAGTGATTGGCTGGCTGCAAATGCAAACGCGGAGTAGGCGCCACAGAGGCGAGAGAGAGTGGCGATAAGGGGGAGAATACGCGCGTGGGGCGTGGCGAGGACGCCGGCTTAATGAGGGCCACCTGGGGGCACTTAATGAGGAGGGGGATAGGAGGGAACGTGTGTTAGCTGATCCTCCGCTGGAGGCACGGGCGAGGTTGGAGGAGTGACGGTGGCCAGGCTAGCAGTAGAGAGGCTAGCGGAATCCTAAGTGTGAGTGTGCTAAGGCTAGCAACAGATAAGCTAGCGGAGTGTATAGTGAGAGGCTAGCAGTGGAGAAGCTCGCGGAGTGTATAGTGAGAGGCTGGCAGTGGAGAACTGCAAATACCCTACTACCATACAATAAACCGATGTGAAAAAAACTTAATTTAAATTACATCAATATAATAAATGTACTCAATATACTCTCCAATAAGCTGAGTTATTAACATTAAGTGACTGGTGTACCAAATTATAATTATAAAAAATGTCTCTTCCTTTATTACCGCTAATCCTCCATAATACACGAGCATAATATGACTTTGAGACCTCCCACCGCCTACACGTTCCACAAGGAGTGACTAACCCCATATCTGCATTTGTCATCAACATGCTAAATTCCTCTGTTGATATGTAAACTCCTTTGTCAAGGCTCTCTGCTTCTCCCATCCAGCTTAAAATACGCTGCCAAGCTTAGCAGTGTTCATTAGGACGCTGTCTTTCCGACAGCTCTGTTCTTCACCTGAGGACGGCTGCTTGCGTTGTGGCCGAAACGTCATTAGAATTGTATTATTTGTTATTTTTTTTATTTTATTATTTCCCTTCTACGTGACTTTACCGAAAGACCCAAAGAATATAGTTATTTTGTGTTGCTTTAAAATCTGTGGTGTCTGTGAATGACACTGTGGTTTACAATCTGTCATTTACACTGTGGTTAACACACTGATTTATACCGTGTGGTTTACACTGGTTCACACCCTGTAATTTAAACAACACCTGCTATTTACAGCATGTCTGTGGCACACACACTGGTATACATGATGTCCCTGTTAGAGATGTGAACTGGGCTTTCTCCAATTGGGGTGTTCGTTGTGCGAAGGAGAGGGGACCCACATTGCTAATGAGCTTGGCAGCCTGCTGGGCCTTGAGGATGTCGGGACGATCGGCCACTTGCGTGTAGTTGAGACTGGCCCTGGCGGCCTTCTTATAGGCCACCTACAGGCAGCACAAGGTACACAGTCAGCACAGCATATAGCACATGATCAACATTAAGTGTGTTGCTGTAATGTGAAAGAGTAGACCCATACACACGAGAGTTCACTCTCGTGGAGACCCATCCGCCAGTGAGCAAACAATTGCTCAGGGCTGCACCTTGACTTTTTAGTCTAGTATTTTGGCAGGGGTTGCAATTTAAAGGCTGCAGGTGGGGTGCTCATGCATCAAATTGGGGCCACGGGCTGCACCTTCGTACAGCTGCCTTCACGGCGGCCAGAACAAGCCGGAGTTCTTGCCCACGTTGGCCACACTCACAGTGGGACGCGTGCGCGATGCCCGTGGGGTAGTGTTGTTAAGGCTCACATAGGTGAATCACGTGTACGTAGCGGAGCCTGCGCAGGTGTGCGAGTACGTCAGGTGCGTAGCAGCGGGGGGCGTGGGGGCGTACGGGCGAGGCTGTGGGGGGCTGTGGTGAGCTACTCACCGAGCTCTGCTTCTTGTTCACGTCCATGGCGTGCTGCACGTCGGGCGGGTGCTCCATGCTGGCGTAATCGGACTTCCCTCTTTCCTGATCGTGCTTCTGCCGGTAGCACTTCTGCAAACAGCAGTGCATGCCAGGGTGGCCACTCCCACAGCTGCCTTCACATGTGAACGGTGTGCCTGTGCTATGGGCCTGCGCTATGTGGCCGCGTGAGGTATTCATGGTGAGACCGTGCGATATGTGTGCGTGTCTGTGCGTGCATGTATGTGTGTGTGTGTGGGAAGTGTTCGTGCAGTGGTTAGCACACTGCGCTATGAACCCAGTGGCCAGAGTTCCTGCGCACGGTCAACATGAGCGATCACTATCCATACCAGACCTGGTAATCACTTAGGTCGCTTCAGCCTTAAAAGAATACCTGGCGTGGTTGTCAACATTGCCACTGGGGAGACAAAATCAGCGGAATGTTGTGCTGGGCACACCGCTCTCTTTTGAGTGCCATGCTGACCTTCATAGGTGCTCAGTAACAGCATTTGATCGATTAGTATGTTATCTTTACGTACATATGTGTGTGTGTGCGCGTGCGTGTGCATGTGTGTTTGTGCGTGTGTGTATGGGGAGCGATAGTGTGGCGGTTAGCACGGTACGCTACAAACCCAGCGGCCCGAGTTCCATTCCCGCTCACGGTCGACACCAGTGATGATTATCTGAAACAGTCCTGGGCTTCCCATAGGTCGACTCAACCGCAAATGAGTGCCTGGTGCGGTGTGTAAATATCGGCACTAGGGAGACAAAGGCGGCCGGGCGTGGTCCTGGCCACCTACCCCCTCGTGTGTTGTGCCGGCCTTCATAGGTGCTTGCTAACAACACTTGCCCCAACAGTCTGTTTAGGCAATAATGGGCATCTTTGTCTTTATGTATGGGGAGCCATATTGTCGCGGTTAGCATGCTGCTCTACAAACCCGGCAACCTGAGTTCAATTCCCGCTCACGACTAACACCAGTGACAATTATCTGAACTGGTTACGGGCTTCCATTAGGTCGACTCATGCTCAAATGAGTACTTGGTGCAAAGTGTAAACATAGCCACTTGGGAGACAAAGGTGGTCAGGTGTGGTGCCGGCCACCCACCCCCTCGTGTGCCGTGCCAGCCTTCATAGGTGTTTCGCTAACAGCACTTGCCCAAACAGTCTTTAAAGGTTATACGGGGGATCTTTGTCTTTGTGCATGTGTGTGTATCTGTGCGAGTGTTTGTATGCATGTCCTTAACTCCTCGCGGTGCCAGATGGGCAACCCTGTCGTGGACAGTGCTGTGGGGGGGGAGGTCCAATTCCGATTGGCCTCTCCGTTCATGGCGTCTGTGACCACCACAGTGGCTAAATGGGGGCTCTGGACAGGTGCGAGGGGCTGGTAACCCCTCCACCTTCAATAAATTACCACTAAACCACGACTGAAATATCTAACTAATAAGCTTGTGCCGGAGGCCAGGCGTCTATGACGTCTCCTGGCCAAACCCCATTTGGCGGAGCCAGGAGATTGAATCTTTACCCTCGGGGTTCCTCCAGACACAATGAAAAGCCACTACGGATGGCCACGTGGAATGTTCGAATGCTCACTGCGGAGGAGAAGCTGCCACTCCTCTGTCGGGAGCTGGACTGGTACCGCCTGGATCTCTTTGGCATTCAGGATGTCTGGTGGACCGGCTCTGGCTCCTGCCACCATGAGGGGTGGACAGTCCTCTACTCGGGGCAGGAGACTGCCAAACAACAGGGTGTGGCTCTTCTTCTGAACAAAAGAATGAAGGGGGCGTGGGAGCGTGGCGTTGAGGTGTGGGAAGCTGTAAGCCCCAGGCTACTTTGGGCTCACTTTCCCATCAACCGGAGGCGAGGAGTCGTGGTCGTGATTACTTATGCCCCCACCGAAAACGAACATCCATGGAGGGATGCAGGCAAAGCCGATGAGTCAGATGCCTTCTATGACCTCCTGTCACAGGTGCGGACTAAAGTGGCCCCTCGGGATAGAGTCATCTTGTTGGGTGACTTCAATGCCTGAGTTGGTCATGATGCTGGCACCTGATCTGGAGTGATTGGAAGGCATGGGCCAGATCAGCTCAATAACAATGGTAGGAGGCTGCTAGATTTTTGTGCAGCCCATGGGCTTGTAATTACCAACACGCTGTTCCATCATGGATGCATGCCGGGTCCAAGCAAGAACATCTGTTGGACTACATAGTGACAGACCAGCGGATGCGAGTCCATGTCCTTGACACCAGGACCTACCGTGGAGATGATCTGCCCTCTGACCATCGACTAGTCAGTCATCTGTAAGATGCGCCTGCCATTTTTCCACTCTGGTGGTGGGTGTACACACAGGACCCCATTCCAACCTAAGGTGGCCTGGTCTCAGTTAGCTGATGAAAGTTGCAAGCGAGAATTTCATCATCATTTGCGGCTGGGTTTGGCATCATCCCCCACTCCTCCTGATGTCGAGGGTAAATGGGCGAGGTTTAGGACTGTGACTCATGCAGCTGCAATGGTTGAGGAAGTGTTCAGGCTGGCTGAGAAAAAGCGACAGGCCCACTCTAATAATCTAATCGTCTACAGCATCCCACGTCAGAGAATGAGGAGGCTTACCGCAGCCTTCGCTCGGAGGTTCGGAGAGCCGTGAGGCACTGCAAGGATGGGTGGTGGTCGCGGGTTGCTGAGGAGATGGGTCTGCCTCAGTGGCCCACGATCACAAATCCCTATTTAACTCCATTAAAAAAGTAACCTGCAGCGCCACACCTATTACCATCATTACGGGAAAAAAACGGTGATCCAATCTCCGACCCCCAGGAACAGGTTTGCAGATTTGCTGAGCATTTCTGTGAGGTCCTGGGGGAGGGGAAATCCCTCAGCCAAGAAAACATCGTGGCACAAAGTGAGAATGACCCTGCTGAGGCTGCGGTACCTCAAATATTGGAAGTCACCCCCTGTGAGTAGCTGGCTGAGGTGCCATCTGTTGAGGAAGTACTGAAGGCGATCCAGAGTCTGAGACCAGGAAAAGCACCAGGCAGAGATGATCTCCCAAGCGAAATGCTGAGGGAGGGTGGCGTTTGTGCACAGACTGCACTACATGACATCATAACAACAGTCTGGACCATTGGACGGGTTCCGCAGGACTGGAAGGATGCCCTGGTGGTCCCCCTCTTTAAGAAGAGGGACCGCACAGACTGTAACAACTACAGGGGCATCTCACTCCTCAGTGTGCCGGGAAAGGTCCTGGCAAGGATTATTCAACATTGCCTTGCGAGGCACGCTGAGGAAAGGCTTGCAGAGCCCCAATGCGGTTTCAGGAAAGGGCGGTCCTGCACAGAAGCCATATTTTTTGTCTGTCTGCTACAGCAGAGGTGTAGGGAATTCCAACGAGATCTAGGAAAGGCACCGGGCAGAGATGATCTCCCAAGCAAAATGCTGAGGGAGGGTGGCGTTTGTGCACAGACTGCACTACATGACATCATAACAACAGTCTGGACCATTGGACGGGTTCCGCAGGACTGGAAGGATGCCCTGGTGGTCCCCCTCTTTAAGAAGGGGGACCGCACAGACTATAACTGCAGGGGCATCTCACTCCTCAGTGTACCGGGAAAGGTCCTGGCAAGAATTATTCAACATCGCCTTGTGAGGCACGCTGAGGAGAGGCTTGCGGAGCCCACAAATCCTTGAAAGATCTGGGCAAAGTCCTATCGGTGAGCTCCTCCGGCAGGCAAGGCTGCTTTGGCAGGGTCATGTAGCCCGCATGCCCAGCCACCGCATGCCTAAACAGCTTTGGTTCGGCCGGATAGAGGGGACTAAATGGGCGCGGCACGGGCTAGAGAAGAGATGGAATGATGTGGTACAGGAGGACGTGGAGCTGAGTGGACTTGCCGATGACTGGTACCAGCGGTGTCAAGATCGGCCTCTGTGGAGGAGGCTCGTGAAAGACGCTACTGGGCAGTTGGAGGCAGTCGCCCTCCAACAACAACAGAGGGCGGAGGAGCGACGCTCACAACAACGAGCGGAGTGCCGGGTGGCTAAAGCACAGCAAGTTGGCACAGTAGGGGGCAAAAAGTGGTGCATCAGCCAGTCATCTCAGTGATCTCAGTCAGTCGACCTGTGGCACCTGGGTCTGCCCCGTGACTTCCTGCCAGCGGGCGTTCGACACTTCACGTGGCCTCAAGGTGCACATGGCCTGGCACAAGCGTCGTGGTGACGTCACCGCCACTTAATGGCGAATGGCGGTTGTTGTTGTATGCACGTGTGTGTGTGTGTGAGAACAACGAACCCCACTCTGCAGCTTGGAGAGCTTCTTGACGAGGGCCGTCTGTGGGGTCTGAGGGATCTTGGAGAATGCCGGCTTGGGCAGCACCTTCTTTCCCGCCTCCTTGTACTTGACCTGCTCGGTCCGGTCACGTACGAGAGTGACTATTGTCACCGTCTCTCTCAGCAGTAGACATTCCCACTTACATCTCTCACATCAATGCAAGCTACAGAGTTGTACGAGACATAAATAGGCATTCTTTCAAATATTAAAGTATTTCACCTGGATGATCCCTTGAGATGGAACATCTCGTTTGAAATTTGGTTCAGGATGTTAATTGACACAAAGAAAACTCGTTATGACACTTGTACAAACATTGTAAATCTATAACCTAGTTTATACAGTGAATATCTCACCCAATCAAACGCACACGTAAATACAGAACTAAATGGCACACATGGCCGGTTCATGAAAAATTAACTTGCACTGTGGCGGTTGCAGGCGTTTGAGTAAGCGAGTTTTAATAACAGATTGAAATCAGCTAAGACTGGCAGCACTAGTTGGAGATTCCCACATTGAGACGTCCATGCTCGTGAGGCCACACAACAGAAGATCATCGATCAACCATCACCTCGGAGGCGAGGTTGCTGGCGTTCTTGACGTTGTTGAGCACGGGGCTATCTGCCACTGGCGTGAATTTGTCCTTCATCTGCTGGAACTGCTCGTGGTATTTAATCTGCACATCCGTACACACATAAAAGCATACAAGCGCATATACACCAGACACATACCCGTGTAAGCACACAACCGCAGCCTTGCCCACAAGCAATGGGTACGTGCATCCGCATATTCCCATGTACACGTGTCTGCGTGGACATACACCGCTGGCCAGGTCTTGGCCCTGCTTAGCCAAAACCATCAGCTTGTCATTGGTCACAGAGAACTTGCAGCCTTTGAGCATCTCCCGGTCCTGCCGGTACTCCGCCTAAGCCACACACACACACACGGACACACGCGCACACACGTGTGAGGACAGGCACGTGTGCACAGGTGCAACAGCCGTAACAGACCTTGCAGAAATTTAGCTTTTCGTACAGATCACTACGTCAGAAGTGGCAGAATAATGGAACCACATTGAGGCCGATGTGCATGCCTTTCACAGGGCGCATGGCGCTTGGTGGTGATGCCTGCTGTACTCACCTCGAGAGGCACTCGGCACGCTCTGCGTGCAGACCGTTTACATTGTGCGTGCAGTGTACCTTGCGAATATGCAGGGTGTAATAAGGAGACAGGGGACACAAGGGATCGTGGGATTTCACGTGCACTCTTGTGGCCGGGGATGGGAATAGAGAAGTGCGCGGGGTGAGGGCGGAGCACGCACATCACTCAGCTGCAGGGTCGCGCGCATCGCAGACACCATGTCTGGTCGGTCGGGGACCTCCACCCACTGAGCCTTCGTCTTCTCATACTGAGCTCGATACGGCCGCTGCAACAACCACATCATCGCCATCATTGCACTGTACAACGCACTCGTGAAATAAGTCTCAAAGCTGAACTCGTAGCATTCAACGAGATAGGTTCATGCCAAGGTCAAATTATATCCACCGCCACCGCACCATCAACAATCATGCCACCACGTGATTAATACGTGGGTGGTGACATGGACTAGAGGGTTTGTGGTTCGATTTTGGCAGGCCACCCTGGTTAATACTGCAGGTGTATTAACTGTAACATTATGTGCGCTGTGCTTTACGGTTGACGTAAAATATCCCGTAACATTCAAATAAGAGTAGGCCATTGTGTGCCATTGTTAAAAATACTCGCTAATTACATAATTGGAAAACACGTAACAATCGTCACCTCCCACTGCGAAAACTCAGCAGGACCCTCCAAACAAAGAATCTTGAGACTCATAACACTTTACCTGGTTCCTCCCCCTCCCCTCCCTCCCCCCCTCGGATTAGCCGAGGCATGCTAGCTCTGCGATCTTACATTTACAGTGGAACCTCGGTATACGACCGTTTTGGAATACGTCGAATTTGGTATACGTCGTGTTTTTTCGAGAGAGAAAATTTCTTGGGATACGACGTCTTGCTTGAGATACGACGTCTTGCTTGGGATACGACGCGTTTGCTAGAACTTGTATGGGTCGGGATGAGTCACCGCGTACAGTACCCGCCTATGCCCCGTCCAATGCGAGAGTGGCGGGGTGGCGTGGGGGAGAGGGGCGGGGGGCGTGGGGGAGAGGGGCGGGGGGCGTGGGGGGCTGCCCCATGGAGGGTGGAGCCCCGGGTCGAGGCGCGCGCGACGTGCGGGGTTGAGGCACGCCACGTGACCAGCGCAGCTGGCAGCAGCGCGGTCACGTGGCTTCTGTATGAATTTTAGTAATTAGTGTCTAAATTGTTTTATACAACCCCATTAATGTATAATATGCCATGTAAAATATAATTTATTTTCCTCTGGAACGGATTATTTCCTTTCCCTTTATTTCTTATGGGAAAAATTCGTTCGGTATACGTCATTTTCGGTATAAGTCCTACCTTCTGGGACGAGTTAACGATGTATACCGAGGTTCCACTGTACTTGCAAATTCCATCCCTAGCCCCGCCCACTTACCCTTGGGTTGTACCCACCACAAACCTATATAACCTTTGGTTGAAGTAGCTCTCTCGCTATATTTCTTCCTGCCTCAGCAGTCCACCTGCTCTATTGTTTCACCTGAAGACGATTGCTTGTGTTGCGATCGAAACGTCGTGACCTATTAGTTATTTTTCTATCTACGTCACTTTACCGAAAGAACCAAAGAGTATGAATTCCTACAGTCACGAAAGCTTCACATCAAGATTGAATCTTGAAACTCGGTGAGGCTTTGCTTGGTAAACAAGTAGAATAATAATTCCCATTATCACAGGTTTCCCAACGTTGACTACCTTAACATATTAACCACCACACTTAATTAAAATCTGATGTGGCCATGGCAGCCAGTGCAGCTCACGTCCAGACTGATGGCGTAGGCCTGCTTGGCGGTGCACAGTGGCACGGCATCGGGAGGCAGAGTGCACGTGTCCTTCTTGCGGTCGTACTCGTCCCGGTACTTCCACTGCGGGGGGGGGGCGCAGGCGAACGTCTCGCGTTAAACCTGCCGCATGGCAGAGGTTCGCGCGGATGGTGTTGTGTGGCTACTCAGAGGAGGTGGGAAGGGTTTGGTGCTTGCGGCATACTCACATAGCTGGTGTGAGCGTCGGCTTTCTTCACGTGGCGGAGGAAGGGCGAGTCTTGTAAGGGCGTGAAGCCGATGTGCTTTGTCTTATTGTGCTTTTCCTTGTAGACGATCTAGGACCACGCAACACGGGCCACCATTAGTTGCACATTTTGACAAGGGTGGATCGCGAGGAGAAGGCGCACGTGAGGACAATGCGCGATCGGGCGACGCGCGAGGGGACAAGCAGTATGTGTGCAGTGCTCACGTCGCTGATCAGCTTGGCGGCTGCCTTAGCTTGCTTAATGGATGGCATGTCAACCAGGAGAGTGAACTTAGTCTTCATCTTCTCAAAGTCTTTCTTGTACATCCACTGGACACAAGGACAAAGAGACACATTCCAACAGGACCCCAAGAGCCACCTGCAGCGTAACACTGAGTGTTGAATTCAGTCCACAGTTTTCGTGTATTGAACCAAACCAATTCTGCTGAACAAAACCACTTCCAGAAGGCTATGTTGTCGATGGGATGAGTAAAAAGAAAGACTTTTTTTAAAGTGTAGATACAGATATGGGAAGCAGGTATTGTCTGCCAATTTTTTTTGCAGCATTAAAACGCCGGGGTAATCATCTCGCGACATGAGGCAGACATACCGGGCTCTGCTGCACTTGCATAGCCTTGGCGTGCAAATTCCTGGGCTCCTCCAGCACAGGTGTGAACTTGCTCTTCATCTTTTCATACTTCGCCTTGTACTTCAGCTGCAAGCATTCACACACACACACGCACAAGCGCACATGCGTTACCGCTCGCCGTTCAGTACGAGGGCAAAGGCTAGAATCGGTGTGGCCAGCAAGAGGATGGCCGGCAGGCCTACTCTACGCACCTGGCTTATGAGCACGGCGGCCATCTTGGCAGTCTGGAGGACAGGCGTGTCGGCCGTGAAGGAGAACTTTCCGCGGTTGAGGTCCCAATCCTTGTGGTAGACAGCCTGCGCACCGGGCACAGCGCCAGTGATCCTATGGTATGCGCTTGAATGGCACACAATTATTTTCTGCTCAAATGAGCATTGAGGCGAAGCTCTATTTATAGTCCTGAGCCACCAATAGTGGAAATTCCACAATCCTATGGCGGAATAACATAGATGTTTTACTTATGTACCATAAATAAGGTATTCTGGTGAATTAAGATAAAACCTTTGTACATGGGCATGGGATTGTAACTCAAATAGGCTTTTCAGCCTCGTCCAGAATGAATAATGGGGTGTGTGCTGCGCCACATGCACTGTGTGCTCTGGTAGACTTCCTGTAGCAGGCGCCACAGTGACTCACGGCGCTATAGAGCTGCTGGTTCCTCTTCGCCATCACCATGTCCGGGTTGCCCCACATGTTGCAGCCGATGCCGCGCAGGTACCCAACATCCTCCTTGTACCTCACCTGTGCACACCACCACCACACAACAGCAACTGAATCACCTCACCGCTCCTGTCAACACGCGCAAATCACGCGGCGGGGCAACGGAATCATAGTCCAACATGTGGCTGCATTCAATTACAGGTGTGTGGTGGTCTGTGTGTGTGGAACAATGCCCTTTTTGGCAGGCAGGTTCTGGGTAGGCAGACAAGTGGGGTGGACGAGGGCTGGGTGCACAGGTGCATGTGTGCCACACTAGCGGCTCCGGTTATTAACACGGGTACTGACGTCGCTGATGGCTTCGGTGACATCCTTATGGTGTATCAGCTCCGGTAGGAAGGGCAGGTGGCTCCACACGCCTCCTCCCTGGACGTAATTCTCCTTGTATTTCACCTGCTCGCACCGGCACAGCGGAACGGACTGGCGGTGTGAGCTTGGGCCGGGCGAGGGAATGAGTGTGGGAAGGGGCGTGGGAATATACGAGGGGACGGGCGAGGGAACAGGCGATGGAAGGGTCGAGGGAAAAGGAACGGGCGAGGGAACGGGCAAGGAAACGGGCAAGGGAATGGGCGAGGGAAAGGGTAAGGGAATGGGCGAGGAAAAAGGAAAGGGTGAGGGAATGGCCGATGGAAGGGGCGAGGGAGAGGAAAGGGGTGAGGGCGAGGTAACGGGTGAGGACTTACGTCGCTGATGCGGTCGGTTACGAGCCGGTGGTGGCGCAGTTCGCACGCGTCTTCCCGCATGTTGTAACGTCCCTTGTCCTTCTCGAACGCCTCCTTGTAGCGCAGCTGCAGACACGAGCACACGTGCCCCATGCGCACGCACGCATGGTAGGCCAAGAGACGATCTGCATTGTGCGATGGCGTTGTGTTCAGTTTTATTCATAAATAAATATTCATTCCTAAAAAGTGTAATTGACAATGTATCTAACTAACCATTTGTGTACAAAAATGTATCTGATACGTTTTCAAATGTATGCGCTGAGCCAACATGAATTCAAATTCCGAAAGGGAAATGTTTAAAAGGCGGGTCTTGAGTGTAAGATTTAAAACTCTCCATGGACAGGCCCTCTATCTCTGGCAGGGGCCGCAAATACAACATTTCGAGCACTTGAGGTCTTTAAACAGAGCCAGGCGACCTCTGGTGATCCCTCATCAGTGGAGTGAGCTGGAGGGGCAGTCGGGACGAAGAGTATCTGCATCTTTTGGTTTTCTGGAGCTGTGACTGGCATTGGTGAAGGTAGATGCTATGCATAAATCACTTCATTTTCCGTTGCCAGATGGCCAACCAGGGGATGTTGTGACTAGTCTTCACGTGTAGCTGGCTCTGCTCTATGTGGTGTTGTGTGTGGGGCATTACGTCGCTGGCCAGGTGGTGTGCTCGCTTGGCGGTGAGGATTGCGGGCGAGTCCAGTCGCGACACAAACTTCTGCTTCAGCTGCTCGTACTCAGCACGGTACTGTCGCTGCACACGTCAGAGCACAAAACAGGTTGATATGACTACTGCACTGCCACAACTGCACATAGCCTGACTATGCCCCTATCACAGCATATACAGCTATACAGCTCAACAGCTGCGCCCAGCATAGGCTTCATGGGATAGATGGGAAAACATCGCACCACTGCGCCACCACCAAAACCACAACCATCATCAAGGCCACCACAACCACCACACAAATCACTACCAGCAACACCACCATTACAATAGAAGCACCACCATTAGCACCATCAAATCCACAGCCACCACCATTACCATCATCTCCCGCACCATTAGTATTACCAATACATATATTTATAGCCATTGCTTGTCCAGTGATATCGCAAAGTGTGAGAGGTGTGGGTAGCGGTGGGCAGGGTACGCACGCCATTGATGAGCTGGCTGGCGGCCTTGGCGTGCAGCAGGGCAGGAGTGTCAGCGTGCATCTTGTAGGAGTGCAGCACATTCCTCTTGGCGTCGTCCGTGTACAGGGACTGCACACGGCACACGCACGCACGGCAGTCAGCACGGCGAGCATAGCGAGGGCGGTGAGCATGCGCGTATGTGAATGTGTGTGTGGACAGCACGAGTATAGTGGTTAGCGTACTACGCTACGAACCTGGTGACTCAAGTCCGATTGCCGCTCACGACCAACACCAGTGATGAATGTCTGAATCGGTCCTGGGCCTCCCCGAGGTCGACTAGGCCTCAAATGAGGACCTGATGCAATGTGTAAAACATCGCCACTTGGGAGACAAAGACGGTCGGGCGTGGTGTTGGCCACCCACCCCCTCGTGTACCATGCCGGCCTTCATAGGTGCTCGCTAACACCACTTGCCCCAACAGTCTGTTCAGGCTAAATGGGGATCTTTGTATTTGTCTATCACACAGCCTGCGGAGCGGTAGCACAGTGGTTAGCACACCTCACTCCAAACTCAGCAACCCAAGTTTGATTCCCGCTTACGACCAAAACAATGGCGAATATTTGAACCAGTCCTGGGCCTCTCCTAGGTCAGCTAAGCCTTATATGAGTACCTGGTGTGGCGTGTAAACATTGGCACCGCGGAGACAAAGGTGACTGACCATGGTGTTGGCCACCCACCCCCACGTGTGCCATGCCGATCTTCATAGGTGCTCACTAACAGCACTTGCCTCAACAGTCTGTTGGAGTTTACAGGGGGCATTTTTGTGGTCGAAGAGGGTGCAGCACCTGACTCTGCAGCTCCTGGGCGTACTTGGCACGGAGCAGCATGGGGGTGTCCAGCACGGGCGTGTAGCGGGACTTGAGGACGTTTCCCGTTGCACGGTACACCAGCTGGAGGGCACAGAGTGGCGCCGTGTTGAGCGAGTGAGCATGTGTGACTCAGAGTCAAAGTGCTCGCCTGCTGCTCAAAAGAAGAATGAGGCGGTGCTCATCTCCTGTTTACAGCCCTGCAGTGCCAGGGGTGGATGTCTGACAATTCTTTGGCGGGGCCGAGTCTATCCAGAGGCTAATCACAGTTTACTTCCCCAATGTAGATGAGATGAGCCCGTCTGGTAGAACGAGGCCTCAACATGGGAGCGGGAATCGATGAGTGAAGTTAATAGGAACAGTAACCATGGTAGTGGTGATAGAAGAGTGATAAGGAGGTGACTGATCGCTGGTGACCGAGTGACTGGAGTGAATCGGCGAGTGCTGGATCGTCAATCACCCTGACTGCTGCTTCACTCTGAACTCTGTCCGAGCTCCACCCCAGGTGTGACAGCAGCTGAGCTCCAGATTTCGGCCGAATTTTCGCTTTGTTTAGCAGCAGCAGCAGTAATAATTGGAGTTCAAGAGGCATTGTCACGAAAAAGAAAACCGAGCTTCTGCGTTGCCTCCTTAGCCAGATGAGTAACACAGCTGTCCCATGACAGCTCACAGGAGACTGCTGTGCCAAGCCGATGAATGGGAATCCTTACGTCGCTCGTGTGCTCCTTGTTCTGCTGGAGACGCAGATACTCCGGGGTGTCCAGCACCACCTTGGGATTGCCCAGCAGCACCTTCGCGCCCTTTGTGTAGGCGCTCTGATATGTGCACATGAGCACGTGCACACACACACACACGCACGAGAATACAGGTAACGTGATGTTCACATATAAATAGCCGACGTTAGCTATTGCTGTCATTATTTTTCATCAATAGCAGTCACACAGGAGGCATTGGGGAGACGTTTTCTGGCAGCGATGTACCCCATAGCGCTTGGCCTCGCGAGCCAGCGTGAAGGCAGGGCTGTTGAAGAGGTAGCACCCAGTCCCCTGCATACAATGCAGGTCTTCCTTATACTTCACCTGGAATCGCACGGGCACACGGAACACACACACATGTATGCATACATCCATACCTAGACACACGCGCACAGACTTGTGTGCGTCAGGAACCGTGTACGTGAGTGTTCTTGCAGATGGCAGAGCCTCACTCACGTCACTGAGCTGCTCTCCCACTAAGCGGCAGTGCAGCAGCTCAGGGGTCCAAGCCAGGGTCATCGGTCGGCCCCTGGTCAGCTCATAGGCAGCACGGTAGTCCAGCTGTGAGACACAGACACAGCTGTGAGTCACAACCCAGCTGGGAGACACAGACACAGCTGTGAGTCACAGCCCAGCTGTGAGTCACAACCCAGCTGGGAGACACAGACACAGCTGTGAGTCACAACCCAGCTGTGGGACACAGACACAGCCCAGTGAGACATGTTGTATGATCTGGCTGTGAGACACAGGGACACACCACCGTCTCCCTCACTCTCCCAAGCATGCACAAGACTCTTCAAGATACAGAAATAGTCCTCGAGATGTATAATTAATTCCAAATTGAAGCAGTGTGAGGGAAGAATCAGAAAGAAAAGCGTTGTGACCTGCAGTTTGGTGGTTAAACATTGTCGAGTCCTCAACGGGGGTGGGGGAATCAACGAGTGATGTTCACAGGAACAGAAACCATGGTGGTAGTGGTAGTAGAAAGATACGGAGGCGAGGTTGCCCCTTGATACTGGTTCACTCACACGGCTGATGGCTTTCTGTACGGCGCGCACGTGTGTGATCTCGGGTAGGTCCTTGCCCAGGTGGATGTTCGCTTTTCCGTTCTCATAGGCCACACGGTAGAGTCGCTGTAATAACCACACACAACACAGACACCATCACAATCGCTCAGCATGACCACCAGGCCACTTGCCACCATTCCACCAACATCACACACAACCATGTCAACCAAAACACGTAAGCAGCACACCACTCACCACCATATGATTCACACCACCCACCATACCAACAACACAGTGTAACCAGCATACCACCTCACTATGATACTGCGTCCACATGCAACCACCACACCGTTGCCACGTGGCCTTGCCTGGTTCTGCAGGAGGCCTACGTGCAGGGCAGTACGGAACCCAACTGCATCGTGGGGCAGTCGATAGCCAGCAGCCTTGCCCTTCTCGTAGTTGTCCCGGTACAGCATCTATACAACAATGGCAGCAGCAAGAACGCACAGGTTGTGACAAATGTCATTGAAATGCTCAGGAGGACACAGGAGCGAACGGGAGGGACTGAGAAAGAAAAGGAGAGAAGGGAAGCCTTTCACTCAACCACTCACTAACCCACTCATTTACCCATCCACTTACAGACTCACCCACCGACCTACTCATTCACTCACCCTCTTACCCGCTCACTAACTCACCCACCCACCCACTCACTAATTCACCCATTCACAAAATCACTCACTCACTCACTCAAGGGAAGGAGGGAATGGAAGCATTGAAGGGGGTCTGAAATGAAAGTCGACAATGAAGGTTACCAGACTTGGAAGGACAGGGGACCAGGCTAAGATGACCACCTATCCCACAGTCCGAGCTTGGACATATTTTTCAGTCAGCCGAGGTCTATCCAAACTGTGCAGTAAACCGATCCAGAATTTATTTTTGGGTTGGGCCACGTAGTCCAGAGCATGTGGCCTAACCCAAAAACAAATATTGATCTTTATATTGGCTATGTTTTAAGTGCCATAGACTCTTCCAAAGTTCAACACAATGTCACCAGAACTCGGCACAAATCAATTCCAGCCACCCAAACTCAGATGCCAATTCCCACACTGTCCAGGTTAGAACCCAGACAGGTGGCAAACACTAGACCAGATGGAGTTGCCTAGCGAGGGATTTACAGAGAGTGGGGGTGTAGTGGCTAACCAAGTGGTTATTACTGGTGGAGCAGTGGATCTTGGGATCAAGGAGGCCAGAATCCACAAAAGACATACAATGCACATGCAAACAGAATGTGCACATGTGCACACGTTCACACTTGTGCGTATGGAGAGTGTTACTTACATTGCTTGTCAGTCCATGCGCTGCCTTGGCAGTGGCCAGTGCTATCGTGTCAACGGGGAGATGGTAGCTCGTGGGCAGCAGCTTAAGGCCTTGCTGGTACCAACGCTGTACCAGCACCCACCAAATACCACACAGCGCACGGACACAGCGCACAGGTGCACAGCGGTCAGCACACAGGACATAGAGGCACAGAAAAAACAGCAGCACACCTACAAAAATCCTTTGAGCTGTGAGTAAGGGAGTTTGTGTCTCTGTGTAGGTATGTTATTGGGAGCAGTGGTACAGTGATTACTGCACTGTGCTAAATACCCAGGGACCCGAAATCAATTCCCTCTTACAGCCAACATTAGTGATGAATATCTGAACCGGTTATGGACCTCTCCTAGGTCGACTCAGCTTTAAATTAGTACCTGGTGCAGTGTGTAAAAACATTAGCACTGGGGAGATAAAGGCGACAGGTTTGGTTCTGGCTATACCACCCCCTTGTATGCTGTGCTGGTCTTCATAGGTGCTCGCTATTGGCCCCTACAGCCTGTGCAAGGCTACATGGGGGATATTTGTCTTTGTGAATGAGTGAGTGAGTGTGGGATGGTTGAGGAGCCGCACATCGTTCCTCAGGCGAGCAGTGGCCACGGCGTGGGCGATGTCGAGTCGCTTGGCTCCCTGCACCGGTCTCCCCCGCACCTCACTCAGGTAGTGCCTCTTGTACTTGTTCTGTCAGCGCACACCGGGGGAGGAGCTCATTGCTCACACAAGCTGCGTCCAGCACGCGTTCCTTCACAACGAGGCAACCCGCATCGATTACACGTCCTGTGTTGGTGTGTCTTGGTGAGGGTCTCAGTGAGTATCTCTCTGCGTTGGTGCGAGGTGGTGTCTCTCAGTGTCTTGTCTTGGCGTCTTCATGAGGGTCTGTGTCCCAGTGAGTTTCTCTGTGTCCCAGTGAGTGTCTCAGTGTATTGATAATTTTCACTGTAGCCCCATTGAGTGTCTCTATATCCTGGTGTCTCTTTTGCGTCTTGGTAAGTGACTCACGTCGCTGTAGCCCTGCACGGTCTGGGCCTGCAGATACCCAGGCGTGTCCAGCACGGGCGTGAATGCACTGCGAGCGGCTTCGGCCTGAGCACGGTATCGCACCTGTGCGTAGGGGAAACAGGGCGCACCGTCAGCCGGTTCACGCCACGTGCGGGGCGTCTCCATCACCCTCCGTTCGGCGGTGCACCCGGCGCGGCACTCACGTCGCTGCATTGGTCGCGGCTCTGCTTGGCCTGCAGGATGCTGGGTGTGTCCCACACGAAGCAGCCGATGCCACGCGACCACTTCAGGTCGTCTTTGTAGGCCACCTGCAGCGCACACATCGCACGCAATGGTGTTGAGGGAGCGGTGTGTGTCGTACGTCCCATGCTGCACGGTGTGTACCACAGCGCGCGCCCACGTGTATTTCTGCATTTTTTTTTATTTCAGACATTTTCTGTGAACATGTTCAAAGCACCAAAACATAAAGTGGATAGCAACAAACAGTAAGTTAAAAGTTAGAATAGGTAAGCATGAACAAGTTTCTCCAATTGAGCACAATTATTATGGGAGGGAATTCGAGCGCAAGGGAAGAACAGGGTGGTGACGCGGTGGCCCAGCGGTAGCGTGCTCGCCGCTCATTGCAGAGGTTTGTGGTTCAAATCCGGCAGGCTGCCCTGGTTAATAACGCAGGTGTGTTAACTGTAAAACACGAGATGTCTGCTTCACAGTGAACGCTAAAGATCCCGTGACATCATTCAAACAGAGTAGGCCATTGTGTGGCGGCGCCATGGTCTACATTTGCCAAATTCGAAAAACTACACCACAAATGACTAAATTGGGATGACACACAGCAACATTGCCCCCTACTCTGAAACTACTACACACTGTGTCTGTGAAACACATTAGCACCTTCCACCATGGTGAACGCCTCTTGACGTTCATACGGCGTACTCAATTATCACCAATGCTGCGCAGGACGTACGTCACTGTAGAGCTCCTGTGCGTGCCGCGCGTGCTCCAGCTGCTGCATGTCCGGGAGGCAGATCCAGGAGCGGCGGAGCGAGCGGTAGCCTTGGCCGCTCGCCAGGTCCTGCGCGCGCTTGGCCACCACCACCTCCATCATGTCGGGGGCCAGGTGCAGCGCTCCTTTGGCTTTGTTGTAGGCCGCCGTGTACAGCAACTGCGGAGATGGGAGACATCCTAGATTTTAAGCTTTCGTGACTGCAAGGAATCATATTCTTAGGTTTTTTCGGTAAAGTCACGTAGGTAAAACATCAAAATTAATTTAAAAAAAAATCACGACGTTTCGGAGGCAACACAAGTCTCCGTCACCAGGTGGGACCGTCACAGCCGAATTAGCTGCATCAAGTGAGGCAATGATTCAAGATGTAATCCCTTATAAGCAAGTTGAAGGGGGGAGGAGAGGGGGGGGGGAGCTCATCAGAATGTGGTAGCCAATGAATGGAACGTATCGGGAGGGAGGGGGGCGGGGCTCAAAGACAGCACGGAGTGCTAAGTACAACGCATCGGGAGGGGGAGGGGCGGGGCCAAAAAAATGGACGACGGCTTGGACGCGGTTGCTGCTGCACACGCCAACACAATGGACAGAGAGGGGGAGGGGAGGTCTGATACACATGATAGACAAAAGAACGAAAATGCCCATGTTTATACCAATGCTGGCTGAACAATGAAGAGAGTACTGTTAAAAAATAACTGGGGATGTTAACACTCGGTAAAGTAAAGTAAAATAGTGCCTGTCAGATAAGATGGTCCAAAAAAGTGTAATTAAGTCTTTTTTGCGTGGTTGATAACATCTTTCCAATGATTACTAAGTTTGTACCCATCATCACGGTTGAAATTATGTCTGTGTTTGTATATTTGTATGGCTTCGTGTACAAACCTTTGATGGTAGCCGGGAGGTTTGCAGAGAACCTTGGTCTCGGAAAAGACAATTTCATGAGAGCCCACCGAGTTGTAGCAATGATCGGCAACGGCAGAAGAATCAGTTCTGCCGTGTTTCAGATCTGACTTGTGCTCGCGGACACGATCAGAAACATGACGTTTCGTTTCTCCAATGTAGCAATCACCACAAATGCAACTCAATTTGTAGACTCCAGGATACTGTAAGTCAGGAACGACATCCTTCACAGATGGAATCAGATCACGGATTTTATGCACTGTACTGAATCGGACTTGGATCTTATGTTTGTTTAGAATTTTGGAGATTTTTTGGTCACGCCTGCTATGTATGGTAACGTGATGGTTTTGGTCGGAGTTTCATGTGGCTGTTTCTGTGTGGTGGGAGAGACAGCTTGGCGGATAGTACGGTCAGAGTATCCGTTCATCCTGAGGGCCCGATGTACATGTCTTAATTCACCGGTCAGGTGGTGTTTGTCAGAAATGCCATGGGCTCTGTGGTATAGCGTTTTGATGAGAGAATTCTTTTGAGATGGGTGGTGGTGGGAATCCGGTTTCAAGTAGGAATCTGTGTGGGTGGCTTTCCTGTAGACAGAATGTCCCAAGGATCCGTCAGGCCTCCTCTCAAACAGAATATCCAAGAATGGTAGTTTACCGTCCAAGCCGTCGTCCATTTTTTTGGCCCCGCCCCCTCCTCCCCCTCCCGATGCGTTGTACTTAGCACTCCGTGCTGTCTTTGAGCCCCGCCCCCCTCCCTCCCGATACGTTCCATTCATTGGCTACCACATTCTGATGAGCTCCCCCTTCTCCTCCCCCCTTCAACTTGCTTATAAGGGATTACATCTTGAATCATTGCCTCACTTGATGCAGCAAATTCGGCTGTGACGGTCCCACCTGATGACGGAGACTTGTGTTGCCTCCGAAACGTCGTGATTTTTGTTTTATTTTATTTTATTTTCATTAATTTTGATGTTTCACCTACGTGACTTTACCGAAAAAACCTAAGAATATGGGAGACATCGACCGCTGAACACGCAGGTCAGATGATGGGGGAGCGAGAAGGCTGGGGGGAGTAAGGAGGCGGAGGAGTGAGGAGGTGACCGAGGGGCAAGGAGGTACTCACATTACTGAGGATGTTTCCAGCGTGGAGGGCGTGCAAGGCACGGGGATCTTCCTTCAGGAGCTTCGGCTGGGTGAAGTGGGCCTTCATCTGCTCGTACTCCGCACGGTACTTCCTCTGAGTCACGGTCCGCCAGGGACGGGTGAGAGAACAGTTTCCGTCAGAAGCGATTCAAACGTAACCGTGGACCCGCGGCTCCACCCTCAACCATCAACAACACACTGTGGACCGCCATCCACCAATCATTTCTCTGAATTAAAAATAAACAAAATAGTGCTGTAAAATGTTCATTAAATTGCCATAAGAATAACTTATAATGTATTCATAAGCGATCTTTGTATTAAACCAAGTAGTCTGACAAAAATGTGTCTTTATAAACCCTCCACCACCCGACGTTGCCAAACAATTAAATGATCACAAATACAAGCATTTAATAATGCGCCAACTGTTTTTGTTTCAGCTCGACGATAAGGTGGAGAACAATTCTGTCAGATTGTGGGGGCCTTATCAGGCTGGGGGGGCCTTCCCGGACTGTTGGGGGCTTTCCGGGCTGGGGGGGGGGGGGCTTATCAGGCTGTGGGGGGCTTTTCAGGCTGGGGGGGCCTTACCAAACTGTGGGGGGATCTTACCGGACTGTGGGGGAATGTGGGGGACTTTCCGGGCTGTGGTTGGCTTACCGGGCTGTACAGGCTTTGCTGGTGACGAGCATTCTGCAGGTGTACAGTGTCTACTGGGAGGGAGAAGCCCTTGGCCTTCACTCGTTGCCATGCTTCTTTGTAGAGGTTCTAGATGCGGAGTGAAATCAATCACATGACCAGGTCATGTATTTATTAAGTACACCGATGTACCACAAAACACAAAACTAACTTAGAATGTCCATAATAGAGGTTTTTTTTGGGTTAGATCACGTAAATATATAGATGTATCGTTAAAACTCGCCACCACCCGACACAGCCAATTAGTAAGGTTTGTCGCATAAACAGAACGTGCCAATTCGTCACTAGTACAGCAACACCGGTGTGTTGGAGAGCAAATATACAACATTTACAAACTGAGTACTACATTTCGCCAGTAATTACAACTAGCTTCATCAGGCGAAGTCTTACTGTTTGTAAATGTTGTGGCTTGGCTCTCCAACACACCGGTGTTCTGTACTAGTGACGAATTGGCACGTTCTGTTTACGTGACAACCCTTACTAGTTGGCTGTGTCAGGTGGTGGCGGGTTTTAACGACACATTTATATATTTACGCGATCTAACCCTAAAAAACCTCTGTAACGGATAATATTAGTTGCGAAAGCCTTCGTGTTAAACTAACTTAGAACGTGTAACGCGCACAGCTTTCGTTCACTCTGAGAGAGAGAGAATTATTTCGAGATGCGAGAAACCTTAAGGTAGCCAGAATCGGTACTACAAACAATTACCCAAGATCACTGGTCCTGCGTACACACTGCACTGATACGTGCTTCAGAGGCACCACGGTCATTAATGAAAATGTATAAACAAAAACAGAAATGTACGCAAAACAGCACGGAGAGATGTGTGCTTGGAATTACATTGAGAGACAGAGAGAGGAACACATGGATTAGAGAACATATGCAAGTTGATGACATCATCCAAACTATTAAGAAAAGTGAGTGGGCTTGGGTTAGAAGGGACGATGATGCTCAATAATAACAACGGATCGGCAGCCAAGGGATGGAACGCGTCCGAGAGGATGTCCACTCAGGTGTTGGAGCAATGAGATCCGTTCATGCGCAGGCGCTGGGTGGATTGTTGCTTTTCTGAATCGTGGGAAGTAGCGGCGGCTCAGGGAAGTCTTCATCCAGCAGTGGATCGATCATGGCCAATGATGATGATGCTGCCGCTGCACTCGATGTGAGCCGCACGGGCCCGCTGCCCCGGCTTGCAGATACTCACGTTGCTGAAGAGCTTCTGAGCATTAGCCACGCGGAGGTTGTCCACAGAGTCCAGGACTGGGGTATAAACACCGCGTGCTGCCTTGTACTGGGCCTTGTACTTGATCTGAGCAACACAGCATACACACCACGTGTCAGCCGACATAGCACAGTGAGTACTTCATGACAAATATGACATCATGTAGCACGCACACCGCGCAGCACACACACCACTCAGCACATCATGTGTTACACGACATCACATGTAACACGACATTGCATCACATGTTACACAACACCACATCGCGTAGCAAACTGGCTCAAAGCACACGAGCCGACACCTTGCACATGCCACAGAGCACATTATATCTCACAAAGCATCACTCCAAACGCAACATTACACACAATTCATCGTGTACGCATCACATTAAACAGCATACAGTATTCACCACTTTATGCACAGTATGTGTTGCGCACAATTTGAGATCTTGCACATCACCGTATGAATCAGAAATGCAGCACCACACATCATCCATTGTCGAGACGAACGGACGGCGAATGGGACCTACATCGCTTAGCTGCTGTGCACTGGTGAGCGCCGTCAGGTAGCCTGGGGTGTCGGTGACCACCGTGAACTTCAGCTGCCCCACCTTGGCCTCGGCCTGGTACTTTATCTGCGGTACACGCATCAGCGCAGCAAACAGAACCTGTATTGATAAACGGGCTGCGAAGGCCTGACGTGGGCAATGAGCTGGCTTCAGCCTGCCTAGAAGGCGCTTGGCTGCGTTTAATTGCGTCTGAACAATGCACGGCAGTGGCAGCTACTTCCTTCACAAACGGCTTCAATTTATAGAGTCGACCTCCTGTGAATGTGGCAAAGCATGATCCGTTGTGCTCGTCACATGACCGGCCCCTGTCCATTGCACGATTACACAGGAGAAAGGTTGCTGCATATCAAGCAACTCCTGATGCCAACCAATAGCTTTAGACACTCAGCATAAAGTTATAACATTTTGCTGGTTGCTATTAGAATGGCATACGGGAAAATTGGAGATGCTTCAATAACAATATTGAAAGTGAACCCTCATGATGCATATTTCAACGAATAAAACCCAACATCACATTGCAAGGGGATACAAGCATTTGTATTAAACTCACAAGAACCAATTGTGTTTTCCGTGTTTTATTGTGCAGAGTGAGCAGGAGGTGGCAGAGTGGTTCATACGCACGTCACTACGGTGATTGTAGGCCTCCTTCGCTCGCAGGTTCTCAGGGGTGTCCCACACCGAGCAGCCCAGCCCTCGCATCCACAGGAGATCCTCCTTGTACAGGTTCTGCATCACATGGCCAGCGTGAGCACTTACACCATTGCCACCAGAACAATCGCTACACCACCAGCACCACCTCCTCTACAGCCTGCATCAGCATCACACCCACTTTGTGACACCACTCTCACCACCACCAGCTCCACCACCACTCTCACCAGGCCTGACACCACGATGTAACTGAGTTGTTCTTGCCCCAATTGTTATTTGCTGCTTTGCTGTGCTTTGTTTTTACTTTCGTCATTTTGATGACCCAGGTGGATCTTGCACATGGGACCATATCCTGGTCTCTTTAGTTTTCACCTGGTTAGACAAAATAAACTTGAAACAATCGCAATACCACCAAGACCAAATACAAAGACCCCCCCGTATAGCCTTTAACACACTGTAGGGGAAAGTGCTGTTTGTGAGCACCTATGAAGGTTGACACAGTGCACGAGTTGGTGGGTGGCCAGCACCACGCCCGTCCACCTTTGTCTCCCTAGTCGCGATGTTTACACACTGCACCAGCTATTAATTTAAGGCTGAGATGACCAGCACCACACCTACTGACACCACCAACCACCACCATCAGCACTTGCACTATTACCCATATCACAGCTGGCCGCACTGCATCGCAACCATCACACATCGGTCAGATCAACGCAAGTGCCGGGTGGTGCTGATGCTCTCGTTGTCAGACGTTCGAGGTGACGTGCACAGGGGGGGGGGGACAGCGTCACTCACGTCACTCAGCAGGTCCTGAGCGTGCTTGGCGTGTAGCAAAGGTCCTTGGTGCGGCAGGCACGTCCAGTGCCGCAGGTAGGTGCGGTAGGGGATGTCTGAGAGCTGGTGCTGGCACTTCTTCGCCTGCAACACGCTCAGAGCGTCGGCTGGAGTCACACATTTGGTCTTGTTGTCTTCGAATTTCTGCCGGTACAGGCGGGCGTTGAGCATGATGGCGGTGCGCGCGCTGTGAACCAGACGCGGGTCGTCTTGGAGGCGCCGGAAGCCGATCAGCTGGCCCTTGCCCTTTTCGTGGGTCTCCTTGTACTTGTACTGTGGGCGACAGCGATTGTGTGAGAGACGTCGCTGGTGCAGGGTGGCACCTTCCCCTCCGCTGAAGACAGGGACGAGCCGTGCACGCGTCGGATACGCGTGCACGGCTCGTTTCAACCCAGCTGAGCGTCCTTGCGGAATATTCATTCATAAAATCCTTAGTTTAAACCCAGGCAGTAACCCATGATTAAGATAAATGTTTAAGTGTGGTGAGTTCATGGTCTCAGTCCAGTTACTAATGGCTGCTGGATAGAACTGATGGCATATGAAAGTTCGTATTTTTTTTTACCTATTTGACTTATTCCAGAATAAAAAATCTCAGTCAATCGATAAAATACATGACTCAAGTGTGGATAGAAAGGCCAATGAAGGGCATTCATAAGTAATTCTGTGACATCATCTTCCAAGGCCGCTCTCTGGGAGTTATGGAATATAAATGTGTTTGTCTCATGAAAAAACTCAATAACACAATGTTAATACAATTGGGAGAAAACAGTACTCAAAATATAAAAATGTATTATATGACAAGTTGATAATAATACTTATTGTCTTATTTTTAAGTCACATCATTCATGCAAATCACTTCTCAAAACGCTGTAGAGTTTTCAACGTGTACAATTTTCGCACGGAGGCACGGGAAATTACATATAAGCAGTAAGGCAGCCAAAACCAGCGCCAACAATTGCCCAAGCTCTGCAGCCCTATATTGGGATGTTTGGCCAACTCTATTCATGAGTGATTATACAAAATAACCAAATAGCTGCCTGTGAACAATGACACACCGAGACTGCCATTGTGCATGCGGGTTTGGCGCATTGTTGCTACTCAATTCATATCCGCACGCAGGGATATGGGAGCGTGGCGGGGAGCGTGGGGCCGAACATGGGTACGCACGTCGCTGATGATGTCATGTGACTTGCGCGCCAACTGCAGTGGCATCGCATCGATGCGCATGTCGTAGCCCTGTGCTCGAGACTCCCTCCATGCGCCGCGGTAGTGTTTCTGTGAGACAATACACACGTGAGAATTTTAATCAATGATGATCATCAGCCATCATCAATCATTTCATTCTACGCTCCTTCTCGCCCTTTTCGTTCACAATCCCAGCTGTCTCTTTGTGTTCTCCCTCCTCCCTGTACCCAATCACGATTCCATTTTTTCTCGCTTCTGCCCCCCTTACACTGAAACAAACTGCCCCTGCACGTCAACCAATCAGCCTCACTGTCTATTTTTTGTTCTTCCGTTAAAACTCGCTTATTTTCCCTCGCTTGCCCAACCTCCCCTTCTTCCTCCCTTCCGCATGACTAACTCCATCCCTCTTCCCAACTTCTCTACCCATGTATCACACTCACTCATGATTTACCACTCATTGTCATTTTCATCATCGTTTATTGCACGCATCATCATATTCAAAAAGATACTACCCTCCTCAACAACGCATCTCATCACAGTTCTGCTGTACAAATAGTTCATTCTTTGTTCAGCGCCTTGGTCAATGTACTATATAAATTAAAATAAGATAAGCCCTCCCAGGCCATCACCACCTCTCATGATCTAACGATTCAATCCATCCAGCACCTGCACACAAACTGATCTCATTGCTCCTCCTCCGTGTATTTCCTCTCAGACCCACTCCGTTCCTTGGCTGCCACTCAGTTATCAGTCTTGACCATCGTCCATCGTCCCTTCTCACGACACGTCCTGCCCAAGCCCACCGACTTTCCTTAACTGCTTGGATGATGTCATTATCCTGCATCTTCTTTTTCTCTCAATGTAAGCTATAATAAATATTTTTTGAAACTAGAAACTATTTTTATTTCATTTAGTTTGTTTTCAGAAGCAACCTAAAGTATTTTCCAACATATAGCCCGCATACGCATATAACCCGCAGATGCATATACCCCGTAAAAATAGCGTTTTGTGTAAAACAAATTTCAGATAGCCCGCACCTCCATATACCCCGCAAGCATTCATATCTTTAAAGTCGTTACCGCAGCTTAATTCCATCATATTAATACAAAGTTTACATTTGTAATACATTCCACTATCAATTGTTAACATTAAAATCATAACGTGCACAAAGAAAACAAACTAACCGGAAACGAGTGAACTTAAAACAGTAAATAAGTAACAAAAGTAAATATCCAATAAATAAGTAACACATAACTGGTAGATAAGAAAGTAAGCGAACTGTTAGGCTTGCCAGCATGCGACCTCATCATATTACAGCTACTGGACCGGTAGTTACAGTGAGGGAAAAAAGTATTTGATCCCCTGCTGATTTTGTACGTTTTCCCACTGACAAAGAAATGATCAGTCTATAATTTTAATGGTAGGTTTATTTGAACAGTGAGAGACAGAATAACAACAACAAAATCCAGAAAAACGCATGTCAAAAATTTTATAAATTGATTTGCATTTTAATGAGGGAAATAAGTATTTGATTATATGCGGGAAAATACAGTAACTATCACAAATGATAGCTCAACGAAGTGGCTTATCACGTAGAAATGTATAGCAGCCAAATACTCTAAATGCATGTTTCTAGGCTAGGCAGATAACATCTTGGTGCCCACATGTAATACCAATTAATTATACAAGTGCTTTGTGCACTTTTGAGATTTTGTTTGATATTTTTCGCTAAACACCACAGTGCTTCTGAGCCGTGTGTCATAGAAGGTCGTGCCACCCACTGATTCACACCTTGCTTCATGACGCACATTGGAGTCTTATTTTTCACGACCAAGTTTATCTTCCAAAAGCACTGCAGCCTGCTCTCGTCCACACCTTTATTTCACCTATTCCATCCCTGGTATACCTTCAACGGCTGCCCTAGGTTCACGCACTATGCTGCGTTTTCCACTTGTGTCCCTCCAAAAGATGTCTCCAAATGCTTAGGCAACTCCAGTTGTCCATGACCTTTGTTTTCTCGTATTGATAATAAGAGCTCGCAAGTCACACACCTTCCAGAAAGACATCCATAGCCAGATTCACTTACATCACTCAAGTTGACGGTGTTCACTTTGGCCTGCAGAAGCTCGGGGGTGTCAGGCATGACGTGGATCTGGGTCTTGTCAGCATCCCAAAGTTTCCTGTAGAGTCTCTGTAAGCACATGGACAACGTACAACCAACGTC
Source organism: Lampetra fluviatilis (assembly GCF_964198595.1). NCBI lineage: Eukaryota > Metazoa > Chordata > Hyperoartia > Petromyzontiformes > Petromyzontidae > Lampetra > Lampetra fluviatilis. The sequence continues at coordinate 616,537 of NC_136284.1, read as the reverse complement.
ATCTACATCTACAGTGAGTTGACGAATAAATGGAGCCTGTTCGATGAATGCAGATGGATTTGTTTCATTTTGAATAATAAACTCACGCTGTTGATCTGGTCGGCGTTGACCTTGCACTGCAGCATGAAAGGTGCGTCGGTCACGCTGGTGAACCTTATTGTGGCTGGAGGCTGCCGGTATTTTTTGTCACTCAGGATCTCTCCTGCTCTCTGAGCCTTCTTTACTTCCAATGAGTCATTGGCAATCCATCCACAGCCCCGCAGCCACTCCAGATCAGCCTTGTACAGGGCCTATGGTGACACAAATCAGATTGCAGTAGTCCTGGACGCTGAAACAGGACAGCAGAGATGCAAACTCAGGAAGATAAAGAGGGACTTACGTCGCTCTGCAGCTCGTTGGCCATCTTGGCGTGGGCGACGCTGGTCTGGTCCGGCAGACACGTCCAGTCGTGCAGCCTCTGCCTGTAGTTGACGTCACTGAGGATGTCCTGGCACTTCTTGGCCATGACAACATTCATCATATCCATAGGAATGTGGAATTTTGATTTATTATCATCAAAATCCTTCTTGTACTCGAGTTCACTCTGCAATTTGCCAGCTCGGAAGACGTTGACCATCCTGAGATCATCCTTCAGGCTGGCAATCCCACGATGCTGGCCCTTCTCCTTCTCATAGGCCTCCTTGTACTTGATCTAAAATTAACAAACACCACATGTACTCATATTGTAACATGATAAAAGCCATTCGTGCACGTTCTTTAGTATGCTTTGACTGCTGGTTATATATATTCGCATTGCTTCAGTGAGAATAATACCCAACATATCCAGTGTATCTCAGGTCACCCCCGGTGGACTTTACAAGCAGTTTTGTCTAAGTATAATTTGATGAGCCACTGCCAATTCAATGGATGCTATGAGCTGTAAGAACAGCCAACTTAACCGAAGGTCTGGGAAAACAATTCTAACAAATACTGACTGTTATTTAACGACCATAGTTTTCGATAACAAAAACAATAATCTGACGATACGCCCCCATCATATACTTGTGGTGGCATTGTTTAGGGGGATAAATCAGATATTTGAAACCTACGTATAATAATCGTACACACAGTACACGGGTCTTCAATAGTCGGTGGTGAGCGGTGTGGTAGGCGTGTGGAGGCACTCACTCCGCTGATGAGCAGGTGAGCCGCCTTGGCGGCCTGCACCGGAATGGCATCGGGCTTCATGTGGTTTCCCTCTCGCTTCATCTCCTCCCACTGCCGCGTGTAATTCCTCTGCCAAGCGCCACAGTGGGAGACAGAGCTACAACTCCGCATAGTACAGCTCTCGCTATTGTTACTTTAGACCGTCGTCATCATCAATCGGTCGTGATAAATCCACTGCTGGATGAAGGCTTCCCCAAGTCGTCGCCACCTCTCGCGATCTTACGATGCAAAAATACAACAGGTAGCTGCGCATGAACTGATTTCATCATCACTCCATGTCCAACATCTGAAGCAAACGTACCTGATTGATATTGTAGGAATTGTTCTTGGCGAGTATGAACAGGGGTGCATCTGGCATGAGGTGAATGACTCCCTTGTCTTTGTTCCACTGCTCGGTGTACAGCCTCTGTTGGTAAAGTTATAAATAGAATAAAACTCAGCTTTTAGAAGACCTAAGTTTACAAATAACACATATCAGAACATGCATATGAAAACCAATATCTCACATTGTTCATGAGCGCTGCGCTTATTTTGGCCTGCAGCAAGCCGGGCGAGTTGGTGACGCTCGTGAAGCCAACGCTGCACGGGTGCTGCCGGTATTTCCTCTCGCTCAAGATCTCTGCTGCCCTCTGAGCCTTCTTCAGATCCACAGAGTCATTGGCAATCCACCCACAACCCCGCAGCCACTCCAGGTCAGCCTTGTACAGGGCCTGTGCAGGGGAGAACACAAAAAGTTGCCATCATAACAATAATGGTCGGCTTCCTTTAAATCTGTATGTTTACTCCGCACAGGACGCTCGTCGCGCCGTGTCCATCTATGCCAATGTTTCTCAAACTCCAATCCTTTGAGGCCGACAATGATGCAGATTTTCATTATTACCAATATTTCCCATACAGATCGAGCGTCGACATGTTGCATGTATCTCTTGGCAATCTCAGAATGCCAACCTGTGGAGGTTCATAAGGACTGGAGTTTGAGAAACTGATCGATACTCTGGTCGTACATTGGAACTGTGTGCTGCAATCAAAATAATACATTTTTTTTTTTTACAGAGAACGCGTTTCTAAACATGAATCGACTGAACTGCTGAATCAAATTTTTTTCTTTAAACAAAAAAACATGCAATTCCAAAACCTTACATCGCTCTGCAGCTCATTGGCCATCTTGGCGTGGGCGACACTGGTCTGGTCCGGCAGACACGTCCAGTCGTGCAGCCTCTGCCTGTAGTTGACGTCACTGAGGATGTCCTGGCACTTCTTGGCCATGACAACATTCATCATGTCCGTAGGAATGTGGAATTTGGATTTATTATCATCAAAATTCTTCTTGTACTCGAGATCGCTCTGCAGTTTGCCAGCTCGGAAGGCGTTGACCATCCTGAGATCATCCTTAAGGCTGGCAATCCCTAAGTGCTGGCCCTTCTCCTTCTCATAGTTCTCCTTGTACTTGTACTGCATTACACGTGGAATCATACGCAATGGCGGGTCAACATTATAACAGCATTGGGAATTATAACTATAGGATTGATAAATTATTTGAGAAAACATCACTTGCATTTGTATTTGACACGTCCCTGTCTGTTTACATATTGGTGCAACAGTCACCCTAAATCAGGGGTGGGGAACCTTTTTTCTACTCACAACTGCTTTTCCAGGTTTGCTGCTAGATTTATTGAATTTCGAGTCCCGCCTGCGGTTGCCTTGGCAGGGCCAGACCAAATGATTTTGCGGGCCTTATACGGCCGGCGTGCCGGACGTTCCCCACCCCTGCCCTAAATCCATGTGAATGTTTCTACGACTGAATTTTGCTATGAACAGCTTTTTTGTCTGAACCAACCTTCATAAAAGTAAATGTATTAATCTTACATTGATTTATGTTTGTGCAATATTTCTGATTGCTTCTGTAATGCAGTTGTTTTTGCGCTGATTTTTGTTTGGCTTGTTTTAGGCTCTAAATTGTGTTCTCCGTCGACCACAAAGTGGAAATGTAAAGCAATAGTGAATACTCTACTCTTTGGTTCTTTCGCTAAAGTCACGTAGGTATAAAATGAAATAAATTAAATCACGACGTTTCGATTGCAACACAAGCAATCATCATCATCATTGTGTTGCAATCGAAACATAGTGATTTAATTTATTTTATTTTATACCTACGTGACTTTACCGAAAGAACCAAAGAGTATGGATCCCTGCAGTCACGAAAACTTCAAATCTAGATTGCAATAGTGAATGTTTACTGGTGTGTACAGATGCTGCGATGCTCACAGATTGCGACTCTGTACCAACCACTTGCTGTAGACTGGGATGGCTTGTGCAGCAGCAGCAATCACACAGCAACACCAACAGCAGCAGAATGCACAGCAGCAGAAACAGCAAATGCACAGCAGCAGCACGGATCGCATCACCAGCAACAGCACAAAGCACAGGTGCAGCAGCTTGTACAACGGCAGCAGCATTCCGGTTCACAGAGCTGCATCTATCGTTCACTAGTTTCCCAATGAGCCAACGATTTGTAAGGGCCGGTGCTGTGCGAGAGAGATGCGTACGTCGCTGCAGATGTCGCGGGAGGCCATGGCACTTCGTATGGGGATGGCATCAAAGCGCACGTCATGACCCAGGGCTCGGGATTCCTCCCAATCCTTACGGTAGCTTTTCTGTAGAAACAGTCGCACGGCAGGCATCAACACAAGTCATCTTCAAAGGTGGAAAGCATTTCGTCATAATATTATTGGATAGTTTAAATAATTTCCAGAATATTACAAAAAACTTTACCTATGACATTGAAAATATTTTACATTTTACTCTAATGGTTAATCAGTTACTGACACCTACCCAGCATATACTGCTCATGGAAAATTGGTGAACAAGGTTGCTGAGCGTGGGCCCAAAGGCCCAAAGTGTCAAGTAGCCAGCTTCAAACAGCACCATTAAATAACTGTAATGGATACGATTGTACTTACATCTTGAATTAGGCAAGGTTATGAGCTTTGCAAAATGAAAAAATAATACAATTCAAGACGCAACTAGGATCTGTAAGCATCTCAAATAATATGTGTACGTTTGATAACTATTCACGGAGGTGTTTACATTGTCCGAACAAACATACAATTCTAGAAGGACGCCAAAAAAACGAAAAGTGAACCAATTTTGCAAAAACACTGCAGATGTGCGTCCAACCAAGTCGTCACATCAACTCACATCGCTCAGGTTGTAGGTGTTGACCTTGGCCTGCAGCAGCTGTGGAGTGTCGGGCATGACGTGAATGCAGACCTTGTCCTGCTCCCAGGCTTCCTTGTACAAGCGCTGTCAATGCAGATACATTATATTCTCAGACCGCCTTTCACTGACGTACGTATTGAATGCTGTGAACACTTAAGGACTCAGCCCAAACACAGAACTGATTAACTCACGTCGTTAATCTGGTCGGCGTTAAGCTTGCACTGCAGCAAGAAAGGCGAGTCATTCACACTGGTGAAGCTTAGGGTGGCTGGATGCTGCCGATATTTTTTGTCACTCAGAATCTCTGCTGCTCTCTGAGCCTTCTTCATATCCAATGAGCCATTGGCAATCCATCCACAACCCCGCAGCCACTCCAGGTCTGCCTTGTACAGGGCCTATGGTGACATAATTCAGAATTCAGAAGTGCTGGACACTGGAACACTGTAGAATAAATGCACAAACAGAAACATAAAGGGACTTACATCGCTCTGCAGCTCGTTGGCCATCTTGGCGTGGGCGATACTGGTCTGGTCAGGCAGACACGTCCAGTCGTGCAGCCTCTGCCTGTAGTTGACGTCACTGAGGATGTCCTGGCACTTCTTGGCCATGACAACATTCATCATGTCCGTAGGAATGTGAAACTTCCCTTTACTTTCATCAAAATCTTTCTTATATTCAAGATTGCTCAGCAATTTACCAACTCGTGTCGAGTGAAGCATTTTGATATCATCATCCAAGTACTGGAAGCCAATGTAATGCCCTTTTTCTTTCTCATATGCTTCTTTGTAATTGACCTGAAGAGATAAACGATGAAAATAAGTTAATCATTTTTATTCCATTAAACGGAGAGGATGCTCTACAGAAGCAGGGGCACTCCAATGTCTTGTGGCAGGGAGGTACTCACGTCACTGGCGATGTTCCTGGAGGCCTTTGCAGCTTTAATGGAGATGGCTTCCAACCCCAGGTCATATCCATCCGCTCTCATCTGCTCCAAACCCTGCTTGTAAGATTTCTAGAAAAATATTGATAGAATTAGCCATTGAAGCCTGTAATCTATAGAGTCCTTATATTAAATAACATCATAATGAGTGAACACATGATATCAGTAACAATTAGTTCAAGTGCACTCACATCGCTCAGGTTGTACGAGTTGACCTTGGCCTGCAGCAGCTGTGGAGTGTCGGGCATGACGTGAATGCTGATCTTGTCCTGCTCCCAGGCTTTCTTATACAAGCGCTGTTTGAGGAACAAAGTTAAGACTTTAACATTCAACATGCCTCAATATGGAATTATTTCTCACATTGAAAAACAGGAATTACACATCAATAAAAATGTCTACTCACATCGTTGATCTGGTCGGCATTGAGCTTGCACTGCTGCATGAAAGGCGAGTTGGTGATGCTGGTGAAGCCTACGGTCTCTGGGTGCTGCCGGTATTTCCTCTCGCTCAGGATGTCTCCTGCTCTCTGAGCCTTCACATTGTCCAGGGACCCAACCGGAATCCAGCCACATCCCCGGATCCAATCCAGGTCTGCCTTGTACAGCGTCTAGGGTTACATAAACCAGAATTCTGCAGTAGTATAAACGAAAAAATAATACAAAACACACACAAAGAAACAGAAACATAAAGGAACTTACATCGCTCTGCAGCTCAGTGGCCATCTTGGCATGGGCCACGCTGGTCTGGTCCGGCAGACACGTCCAGTCGTGCAGCCTCTGCCTGTAGGTGGTGTCACTGAGCATGTCCTGGCACTTCTTGGCCACGACGAGGTTCAGCATGTCCGTAGGAATGTGCAAGTTGGATTTACTTTCCACTAAATCTTTCTTGTACTCAAGGTCACTCTGCAGTTTGCCAACTCGCAAGGCATTGACCATCCTGAGGTCATCATCCAGGCTGCGAATCCCACAGAGCTGGCCCTTGTCATGCTCATAAGCCTGCTTGTATATGTACTGTATAAAAATCAGAAGAATATAATCACAATAAATACAAATAATTCAAATAGCGGTTACATAGTCCAGCGGTAGCATGTTCCCTGCTTCTTTGAGGCTCGTGGTGCAATCCGTTAGGCGGCCCTGGTTCATTCTGCAGGTGTACTAAGCATAAAATACCACGCACTGACTGCTTCACTCAAAGTGGACACTAAAGGTCCTCTGACAATATGCAAAGAAGAATACGCTACTGTGTGCTGGCATCAAAATCTAAATTTGCCAAATAACAAAAAAATACTCAATTGAAAAACACAAAGAAAACTTTGCCGCAAACTGCAAAAACTCAGCAGGAACCTTCTGAGTCTTGAGACTCAGTGAGTTTTTTTCTGGGTAAACAAGCTTAATAATATTACAATGACCCATCAAGCAATAAAGAGAACAAATATGTAGTGACATGGAATGAGGTGCTCACATCACTGGCGATAATTCTGGAAGCCTTTGCAGCTTTCACAGAGATAGCCTCTGACCCCAAGTCATAGCCGTCTGCTCTCATTTGTTCCAGGCCCTTCCTGTAGGATTTCTGTGCAAGAGAAACACACATTGTAATGAAGAGAAATACGAGACTTGGCAATCGTAATATAGTGTGATATAGAGAAGAACAGGTAAAGCCAATCATGTCAGCATGTTAATTTTCCTAGCTGCGTGAGTAGATTCGTGTCTATGTGTCTTTGTGTCTGTGTGTGTCTCTGAGGAGATACCTGCAGAGCCCCAACGTGGTTTCAGGCCAGGGCGATCCTGCAGGGATGCCATATTCTATGTCGGTCTGCTACAGCAGATATGTAGGGAATTCCAACATGACGTACATCTCTGATTTATTGACCTGGTCAAGGCCTATCAACAGGCCTGGGCTCTGGGCAGTTCTTCATGCTTGCGGCATCCCAGGCTCTCTGCTCACAATCATTAAGGGCCTTCATGATGGTGGGCAGGCCCGGGTAAAGCTCTGTGGCCAGGAGTCAGAGCCATTCACTGTTCAACTTGGAATACAATGAGATTCTGATGGATGCCCGGGTGTGGTCAAGGAATGGCTCCGTATTGCTTAACCATGTTATGAATGCTGATGATCTGGTGATTGATACTGAGAGGTGGGGTCTTACAATCAGCCCCACCAAAACTAGACAACTATCTGGGTATTTTGTGCCATAAAAAACTCCACCCCTTAACTCCCTATTGGTGATAGAGCCGTTGTGAAGAGAGTGGACATTTTCCATACCTGGACAGTGTGCTAATGACCAGCTCCGGTTTGACAGCAGAGGTCTCACTCTGAATCAGTCGGGCGGCATATGAGAATTTGAGGTTCTCTTCCTCTCCTATAATTCCGAAGGTACCGTGGCACACCCAGGACTTTTCCGCAGCACACAGGTTGCAATGCAAATTTCGATTTAAAGCTTTCGTGACTGCAGGGATTCATCTTCTTGGTTCTTTCGGTAAAGAACCAAGAAGAGGTTGCAATGCACTTATCTAAGTCCCTATCTCTCACACCCAGGTACTCACATCACTCAGGTTGTAGGTGTTGACTTTGGCCTGCAGCATCTGTGGCGTGTCAGGCATGACGTGAATTCTGATCTTGTCCTGCTCCCATGTTTCCCTGTACAAACGCTGCCAGTGCAGATATACGTTAGTGGGTCAAATGGTCATTTAATCGCATGAGTATTGCATACCAGAATCACATAGAGACTCAGCCCAAACACAGCACTCATGAACTCACATCGTTGATCTGGTCGGCATTGAGCTTGCACTGCAGCAAGAAAGGCGAGTCATTCACACTGGTGAAGCTTAGGGTGGCTGGATGCTGCCGGTATTTTTTGTCACTCAGAATCTCTGCTGCTCTCTGAGACTTCTTCATATCCAGAGATTCATTGGCAATCCAGCCACATCCCCGCAGCCACTCCAGGTCTGCCTTGTACAGGGCCTATGGTGACACGAACCAAAATTCAGAAATGCTGGACACTGAAAAACGATATAATAGATGCACAAACAGAAACATAAAGGGACTTACATCACTCTGCAGCTCGTTGGCCATCTTGGCATGGGCAATGCTGGTCTGGTCCGGCAGACACGTCCAGTCGTGCAGCCTCTGCCTGTAGTTGACATCACTGAGGATGTCCTGGCACTTTTTGGCCATGACGAGGTTCAGCATGTCCAAAGGAATGTGGTTACTGTTTTTAATATTTTCAAAATCCTTTCTGTATTCACGTTCACTTTGCATTTTAGCAACGCGTATGGAGTGTACCAACTTGGGGTCGTCTTCCAGGCTTCGGAACCCAAAATGGTGTCCTTTGTCCTTGCGGTAAGCCTCCTTGTAGATATACTGCAAAATAATTATACACGTTGAATATACGAATCACAATTTTTTACAAAATACATTTTCACGCATATAAACGTTTAATGTGCCAAAAATTATTGTTTCAACTCACTGGTAAGTTGAAAAAATAATTCACACAAGAAAATGTAGAAAATTAGATACGGCGTTTCACTTGGAATTGTGTCAAGCATCTTCAATGCAGAAACTATGGAGTCAAAATAACCGGCGTCACCTGACCCGACTTCTTAATTCAATGTCATGATATCACAGGAACAATGAGTCAAAACCAAACAAAACTATTTCATCAAGTAAAGCCCACTGAGCTCTTTCAGTGGTGATCTGGCCACACATGATAGCTCATCGAAGTGGCTTACATCATCACATGTGGGAATTTATATCTGCAGCCAAATAATCTAAACGCACGTTGCTAAATGTGTAGGGAAAAACCGGATGACTTGGAAAAAAATCCACGAGACTATGGGGAGAGAGAACATGCGCACTCCAAATATACAACTGGTATTGTCAGGGTTTGGGATCAAACTGGAAACCTGTAAACTAGGTGAGAGAATAATTATAATTTTCCTTTCATTTAAGTTGGGCCACTGATGAACATTCTACTTCAACATAACAGATTCAGCAGCAAATCAAGGAGTGATCAGCCAGCGACGGCCCACGATATGCATGGAGATGCTCAAGAAGAGTTGTACATTTTTCAGTCAACACAATAGTAAGCATTCAGTTGTCTCTAATGAGTGGAAGGTTGCTCACGTCGCTAGCGATGTCCCTGGAGGCCTTTGCTGCTTTAATGGAGATGGCGTCCGACTTGAGGTCGTATCCATCCGCTCTCATTTTATCCAGGCCTTTCCTGTAGCATTTCTGTGTGGTGATAACAAAATACATCACAAACAAACAGTATATTATACGCACACGTCTTCTAACATGCCAATCGACACAAACAAACAGCAAACGAAAATTCAGAGTTTAAAATGTTATTGATGCCAGTTGAATGTATGATATATGGAATATACCATGCAACCGAGAAGCAGGTAATGCATTTCATTGCCTAATATGAATACTGTACTGATTCACATGGACAGGGTGTGGGTTACACCAGACATTGTGTTCAGGCACAGTGCAAGTGACGGCTGTAATTCTGGCAGGAAGAATTTGATCCCAAAAGACTTTCATTTTCAAGAAGGAATAACTCTTGTGCTTTAAAACACATGAGTCTGCCAGTGGGACCACAAACTAAAAACCTACCGTATGAAACTACAGAGCCCTGGCGCTGCGAGCTTTACACGAATAGCCTCATCTACGGAGAAGACACTATTCCATGATGTTGGGTTTCATGCCACTTCTTGGAAATAAGAGAGTAACACATCTCAAGTGTTATTTTATACATTATGTGACGCGTTAAAGTAACTTCTCAGTCACACCCTGGTACTCACATCACTCAGGTTGTAGGTGTTGACCTTGGCCTGCAGCAGCTGTGGAGTGTCGGGCATGACGTGAATGCTGACCTTGTCCTGCTCCCAGGCCTTCTTGTACAAGCGCTGTGAGTACGGGTACATTATGGAGTCAGGTTACATTTTTCACACACAGAGAGACTATTGCATACTGGTAACACTTAGAGACTCAGCCTGAGAACAGCACCAATGCACTCACGTCGTTGATCTGGTCGGCGTTGAGCTTGCACTGCTGCATGAAAGGTGAGTTGGTGATGCTGGTAAAGCCTACGGTCTCTGGGTGCTGCCGGTATTTCCTCTCGCTCAGGATGTCTCCTGCTCTCTGAGCCTTCACATTGTCCAGGGACCCAACCGGAATCCAGCCACATCCCCGGAGCCAATCCAGGTCTGCCTTGTACAGAGTCTGAGAAACAAAATAACATCAGAAATTACTTGGTGTTCTCCACTGCTTGAATAACAAACAAAAAACATATATAATTGAGATCTTACATCGCTCTGCAGCTCGTTGGCCATCTTGGCGTGGGCGACGCTGGTCTGGTCCGGCAGACACGTCCAGTCGTGCAGCCTCTGCCTGTAGGTGGTGTCACTGACCATGTCCTGGCACTTCTTGGCCATGACGAGGTTCAGCATGTCCAAAGGCATGTGGTAGTTTGTCTTACTCTTTTCAAAATGCTTCTTGTATTCACGATCGCTCTGCATTTTAGCAACGCGCATAGAGTGGACTAGCTTGGGATCGTCTTCCAGGCTTTGGAATCCAAAGTGATGTCCCTTTTCCTTACGGTAAGCCTCCGTGTATAGGTACTATAGAGAAATTAACACAGATGAATACATCAATTCATAAATTCATAGAGACATGTCAGCAAAAGGTGTGAACATGCAATAACATGAGATAGGTACTCACATCACTGGCGATGTTCCTGGAGGCTTTTGCAGCTTTAACGGAGATTGCCTCCAACCCCAGGTCATACCCATCTGCTCTCATCTGCACCAGATCCTGCTTGTAGGATTTCTGTACAACAAGAACACTTTTTATATAATACGAGGTACTTTACTGCATCAATTTGTCGAATATACCAAGCTTCCAACTCATTCTCCATATCAACCACTACCAGCTAATCGTGTAAACTTAATCCAGGTCCTTATCTCCTACACCTAGGTACTCACATCGCTCAGGTTGTAGGTGTTGACCTTGGCCTGCAGCAGCTGTGGAGTGTCGGGCATGACGTGAATGCTGACCTTGTCCTGCTCCCAGGCTTCCTTGTACAAGCGCTGTGGGTGTAGATACACAAAGGAGTTCAATTATCATTCTCCTATCGCATGAGTAATGCATGCAAGGAATATTTAGAAACTCAGTCCAAGCAGAGTATTGATGCACTCACGTCGTTGATCTGGTCAGCGTTGAGCTTGCACTGTTGCATGAAAGGTGAGTTGGTGATGCTGGTGAAGCCTACGGTCTCTGGGTGCTGCCGGTATTTCCTCTCGCTCAGGATGTCTCCTGCTCTCTGAGCCTTCACATTGTCCAGGGACCCAACCGGAATCCAGCCACATCCCCGGATCCAATCCAGGTCTGCCTTGTACAGCGTCTACGGTTACATAAACCAGAATGCTGTGTTGCTAGACACTGAGGAAAACAGAATAGATGAGTAAACAAAAACATAAAACAAGATCTTACATCGCTCTGCAGCTCGTTGGCCATCTTGGCGTGGGTGACGCTGGTCTGGTCCGGCAGACACGTCCAGTCGTGCAGCCTCTGCCTGTAGTTGGTGTCACTGACCATGTCCTGGCACTTCTTGGCCATGACGAGGTTCATCATGTCCAAAGGCATGTGGTAGTTTGTCTTACTCTTTTCAAAATCCTTCTTGTACGCACGATCGCTTTGCATTTTGGCAACGCGTATGGAGTGGACCAGCTTGGGATCGTCTTCCAGGCTTTGGAAGCCCACGTGGTGTCCCTTTGCCTTCTCGAAGGCCTCCTTGTACTTGACCTGAAAAAAATACATAAATATTTAATCAAATGCATATGAAGATGTGCTGTAGTTGATTGCACGGCAAGGATAGATCGTAACCCCACCCTAAAATAACACAAGAGAATGGGGCTCACATCACTGGCGATGTTCATGGATGCTTTTGCAGCTTTGATAGAGATGGCCTCCAATCCCAGGTCATATCCATCGGCTCTCATCTGCTGCAAACCCTGCTTGTAGTATTTCTGTAAAATATATATGAACACCATTAGCTGGAAACGTGTTAAATGTATTCCACACATGAAACACGAAAGCCAAAGTATAATATCAAGACCTTTAATTTCATACCAACTCACATCGCTCAGGTTGTAGGTGTTGACCTTGGCCTGCAGCAGCCCTGGAGTGTCGGGCATGACGTGAATGCTGATCTTGTCCTGCTCCCAGGCTTTCTTGTACAAGCGCTGTCAATGCACATACAGTTGATCATCGATTTTCCGGCGTGCATTCATCCAGCTTCCAACATTATCCGGCTTCCAACATTATCTGGCTTCCAACATTATCCGGCGGTCCCGGGCCTATCCAGTTAAACCGGAAAAACCGCTCCAAAGGCTGTAACCAGTCCGGCGATCGTCAAACACATGGTTATTGAAACAAGAGCATAGTACGTATATCACCGCATGCAGTCTTTGAGATTAGAGTGTTAAGTACGATACAGTAAATACACTCACTTTTTACAGTAGGATATTTTTGTTTTGTTTATTTGTATGATTACTTATGCCAACTTCATATAGTAAACACATTTAAAACACATAAAAACAAACACAGCACCTAAAACGTAATGTTAGGCAAGAATGTGCAAAAATCAGCTATTTGAAATAATAATTCGTGATTATACAGCATTTTATAAAATACGGCGCCCCTTCCCTTACCGAAGCCGCCGAATAATTATCGATGATCTACTGCACTTTAGAGTCACATTATCCTTTACTCGCATGAGTATTGCATGTAGAAGCATTTAATAAAAGATATCAAGTAAAGCACAGCACTCACGTCGTTGATCTGGTCGGCGTTGAGCTTGCACTGCTGCATGAAAGGTGAGTTGGTGATGCTGGTAAAGCCTACGGTCTCTGGGTGCTGCCGGTATTTCCTCTCGCTCAGGATGTCTCCTGCTCTCTGAGCCTTCACATTGTCCAGGGACCCAACCGGAATCCAGCCACATCCCCGGATCCAATCCAGGTCTGCTTTGTATAGAGTCTGAGAGACAGAAGCATGTCAGATAAATAAATCCCTTTCCACTGTTCGAATAATAATGAAACAATGTAATTAAGGCCTTACATCGCTCTGCAGCTCGTTGGCCATCTTGGCGTGGGCGACGCTGGTCTGGTCCGGCAGACACGTCCAGTCGTGCAGCCTCTGCCTGTAGGTGGTGTCACTGACCATGTCCTGGCACTTCTTGGCCATGACGAGGTTCAGCATGTCCAAAGGCATGTGGTAGTTTGTCTTACTCTTTTCAAAATCCCTCTTGTATTCACGGTCGCTCTGCATTTTGGCAACGCGTATGGAGTGGACCAGCTTGGGATCGTCTTCCAGGCTTCGGAAGCCCACGTGGTGTCCCTTCTGCTTGCGGTAAGCCTCCTTGTATGTATACTGGAGAGAGAAAAAATACTTGTAAATAACCAATAATGTGCGGGAACACAAACTCACAATGTAAACATAACATGTAAAGTTAGCAGCGACAGGGGTGGGCCCCATGTGAGGGAGGTGCTTACGTCACTGGCGATACTCCTGGATGCTTTTGCAGCTTTGATTGAGATGGCATCCAACCTTAAGTCATATCCATCGGATCTCATCTGCTCCAGACCCTGCTTGTAGTATTTCTGTACAATGGGTATTCATAGTTTAGCAAAAATATAACTTAATTAATTTATTAAAACGTTACTTTGAAAGGTTACTGCAATTTCTAGTACCTCTACAATTTTATACAGCTTTTTTTCTCCCACTCTGCTACTCACATCGCTCAGGTTGTAGGAGTTGACCTTGGCCTGCAGCAGCCCTGGAGTGTCGGACATGACGTGAATGCTGACCTTGTCATGCTCCCAGGCTTCCTTGTACAAGCGCTGTCAATGCACATACGTTTGTCAGATTACCTTTTGCTCAGGTGAGTATTTCACGTGGAAAAAATTTGCAAAATCGGTCCAGAAACAGCACGAAAGCACTCACGTCGTTGATCTGGTCAGCGTTGAGCTTGCACTGCTGCATGAAAGGCGAGTTGGTGATGCTGGTGAAGCCTACGGTCTCTGGGTGCTGCCGGTATTTCCTCTCGCTCAGGATGTCTCCTGCTCTCTGAGCCTTCACATTGTCCAAGGACCCAACCGGAATCCAGCCACATCCCCGGATCCAATCCAGGTCTGCCTTGTACAGAGTCTGAGACACAAAAGCATGTCAGATAAATAAATCCCTTTCCACTGTTCGAATAATAATGAAACAATGTAATTAAGGCCTTACATCGCTCTGCAGCTCGTTGGCCATCTTGGCATGGGCGACACTGGTCTGGTCCGCCAGACACGTCCAGTCGTGCAGCCTCTGCCTGTAGTTGGTGTCACTGACCATGTCCTGGCACTTCTTGGCCATGACGAGGTTCAGCATGTCCAAAGACATGTGGTAGTTTGTCTTACTCTTTTCAAAATCCTTCTTGTATTCACGGTCACTCTGCATTTTGGCAACGCGTATGGAGTGGACCAGCTTGGGATCGTCTTCCAGGCTTCGGAAGCCCACGTGGTGTCCCTTCTGCTTGCGGTAAGCCTCCTTGTATATGTACTGCAAAGATATTAAACATTACATTACAAGCTATTGGTCAAGCGGAAAGTAAAGGGGGTGATCAGCCAGTGACTCTTCATGACAGGGAGCTGCTCACATCACTGGCGATATTCCTGGAGGCTTTTGCAGTTTTAATGGAGATGGCGTCCAACTTTAGGTCATATCCATCCGCTCTCATCTGCTCCAGACCTTGCTTGTAGGATTTCTAGAAAAAAATATCAAAATTACCCATAGAAATCTGATGCATTATATTGTATATACTGTATATATGTGTGTGCTAATAATAAATAAATCGCTCCCTTGTAAGTGAACATATGATTAACATCCATCTGCCATGAACTTACATCGCTCAGGTTGTAGGTGTTGACCTTGGCCTGCAGCAGCTGTGGCGTGTCGGGCATGACGTGAATGCTGACCTTGTCCTGCTCCCAGGCCTTCTTGTACAAGCGCTGTTTGTGTGAACATGTTGAGACATTTGATTACATTCCTTCTTAACTAATGTAAGTAAAGGCATACTCCAGTTTACGTCCAAGATGCGTTCCTGAAAACTAGAACATAAAGTGAAAGTACCTAAATCGAAGCAAAGAGATGGGATGGTGGATCGTAACGTGGTACAGAACATTAACAAAGGATGCTCAGTAGCCCATTGCACATCTATACTGTCCAACCATCAATGTGAGAAGCAAATGCTTATTATTGATATATTAAGATATATTACTTCGTGTATTATACTATATATATTATTAGTAGTAGGTTATCATGTCAAAATTGTTTTCATTTGTATACAAATAGTTGCCATAAGCATGGTATGTGGGGGGGAAAATACGAATAGAGTACACATGAAAGAGACTATAACCAGTCAGGGACGCTAACATTTGGGCGCCATTTGGCACCTAAATGTTCACTGTAGAAGGTAACTAATTTGAGCCTTAATGGTAAAGTTCCTAAATCTCGAGTAGGTTTTGGTGAGGTACACAGTACATCATATAGGATTGGGTATCAATAAGTTGAGGATGTTGCAGAGAAATTAAGTTAAGCGGGGGGGGGGGGGGGGTGGTGTAAATTGGAGTGTTACAGTCATGCATTCTGGCAAAAATGTGCAGAAGCAGGCCAAGAAGAGCACCAATGCACTCACGTCGTTGATCTGATCGGCGTTGAGCTTGCACTGCTGCATGAAAGGTGAGTTGGTGATGCTGGTGAAGCCTACGGTCTCTGGGTGCTGCCGGTATTTCCTCTCGCTCAGGATGTCTCCTGCTCTCTGAGCCTTCACATTGTCCAGGGACCCAACCGGAATCCAGCCACATCCCCGGATCCAATCCAGGTCTGCCTTGTACAGAGTCTGAGAAACAAAAATACGTAATAAATGATGTTGTGTTATCCACTGCATGAATAACAATGAGAATGAAAGGCAAACAATAAATATGCAATTACAAAACCTTACATCGCTCTGAAGTTCGTTGGCCATCTTGGCGTGGGTGACGCTGGTCTGGTCCGGCAGACACGTCCAGTCGTGCAACTTCTGCCTGTAGTTGGTGTCACTGACCATGTCCTGGCACTTCTTGGCCATGACGAGGT